>NC_073313.1:315840691-316140691 GCF_027595985.1 Sorex araneus
CGGCAAGCTACTGAGAGTATGGAGCCCACACAGCAGAGCCTGGCAAGCTACCTGTGCATATTGGATATGCCAAAAACAGTAACAATAAGTCTCTCGAGAGACGTTACTGGTGCCCGCTCGAACAAATCAATGAGCAATGGAATGACAGTAACAGATTGTCACACTGGTCTCTCTATCTTACCTACCTTCTGACCCACACACACTTGTGGTATATTCCAACCATTGACCAGTCCTCCTAGCCCTTGTTTTCCCTGGCCTTAGATAGTAGTCATCTACTATATATTTTGACATATTACAAATGAATGCAGTCATTCTATATCTGTCCCTCTCCTTCTGACTCTTTCACTCAACATGAAACTTTACATGTCCATCCATTAATAGGCAAATTTCATGACTTCATTTGTCTTAACAGCTGCATAGTATTTCCTTGTGTAGATGTGCCATAGTTTCTTTATCCAATAAAATGAAGGTTTTAAGCATAAAATGCCTTAGTGTCATTTTAGGGATGACTTGTCTTGATGCAATTTACTTTCAAATAGTTACATGAATAGTTACACACAGGTTTACATATATGTACATTACACACTTGCACACTCAAAAATTCATTTTAAAATATTCAAATAAGCCAATTTAGATGTAATATTCCCAGATAGCATATCTTTGCATCTTTCTCTTGAAATTTCTGCTTGAAAACTTCCATAATAAAAGTTGGATGTAAGAAAAAAAACATATCTGAACACCCATAGGAAAATACTCCTGGGTCCCTGAAATCTCAAAGGAATCCACTTTATTAATAGGAAATCTGATATTTCTCAATCTGTAAGCAAGTTGCTCTATAAGTTCTTTTGAATATTTGCTCTGGTATGGAATTATGAACAATGAACTCAGAGTTCTCAGGATATTCTTTAGGAAATCGGCCAGATACATTAGGAAGGAACCCATCTTGGTGATTCTGGAATGAGGCAAAGAAAGTTATAATAGGATTTCATGGGTATTGCTATAATTGGATTTGTAGAGTATAATTAAATTTCACCAAGGGCCTAAACTCTCTGCCACAGGAGAGTAATGAAAGGTTCAGAGACCTTCCATCTTGCTTAAAGCTTGCTGAAACTCTAAAGCATCCTCTGCTCCATGTCCACATCTTAGCCTCAGGAGAGTGAGTGGTCTCAGTGTTTTCAGGATCAATTAAGAGTCTCATTTTCAGACTGAGGGTGAAATCAAGCTAGATAATACCAGGACATAGTGATGCTCACAGACCAGTTTCTTTCCCTCGTCTCCTGCCTGAAATTTCTCTCTCTACTCCATTAAGTGGAATCATGACTCAAGCAGTCCAGAGAAAAGCAGCCTTCAAAGATGGGGAGGTTCCAACATTCAGGTGGAAGGCCAGCTTGACCAGTGCAGATAGTCATCCCATTTCCCATGTCACCACGGGAATGGTGGGTCGCCCAAGAGCTCTGGTACAAGGAGGCTGACTCCATGGCTTGGAGGCTGGCCTCACATTCTGGGGAGAGGGCAACTCAGAGAAGGATCACCAAGTATAATGCAGTCGGAGGCCATGCGGGGGAAGGGTGATGCGGGCTGAATGTGGGCTAGAGACTGAACACAGTGGCCACTCAACACCTTTATTGGGAACCACAACACCTAATTAGAGAGAGAGAACAAAAGGGAATACCCTGCCACAGTGGCGGGGTGGGGTATGGGGAGATGGGATTGGGGAGGGTAGGAGGGATGCTGGGTTTACTGGTGGTGGAGAATGGGCACTGGTGAAGGGATGGGTTCTAGAACTTTGTATGAGGGAAACAAGAGCACAAAGATGAGTAAATCTGTAAAAAAAAAAAAAAAGAGCTCTGGTACAGATGAAAATGTGTCAATTGGTAGGCTTCCTGGTGGCAAGCTGGCAGGCTGACCTCCTCCCCAGTCACTCAGGGGCCTTAAGATCTCACCCCAAGAGATCATCCCTCCCTAGGCAAGTTGTCAGAGATCCTTTCTAAAGCAGGTTCCCAAAGCTGTAGCAGATGCTACTGCTCTCAAGAACAGCTCTGATGCAGCAGTCCTTGAAAGAAATGCCTGGCTCTCTGCCCAAAACTCTGACTCAAGCCCTGTGACTCAGCATCTCCCCAGAGAGAACCAAAAGAAACAGCACCCTCCTCCAGCCGTGTCCACTTGAGTTGACCCTTCAATTCAATTCCATCTGCTTTCCATTCTCCAGAAATTAATCAAACCCCTTGATTCATGGTATGGCTTCTCTTACAGTCAGTGTCCACACTGTTGCCTTCTCTTCTTTCTCCTTGTTGTTTGGATATATTTGAAGAAGAAGCACTAGCATGGGAGCACACGCCATCACCAGGAATGAGACTTCCCAGCCCTACCTCCCCTGCTTTTCAGTCTTGATCTTGCTGCAGTGTCTAAGAAACTTCTTTTATTGTAATGGCAAATGCTTGGGATTGCTTTCCCATCACCATCACCTTTAATTTTCCCTTTGGCAATAAAAGGAGAAGGGCATCTGCCGTATGCCATTGCAGAGAAGACTTAATCCATCAGACCTGAGGCCTGCTATTTGAGAAAACCTGCTTAAAACAATGGTTCCAAGCTGCCCTTTGGGAAATTGGATTTGGGTATGGTGAGACCCTTCTCAGTGTGCTTATCAGCTTGTGCAATAGAGAGTCTATGTAGAGCACGTGCACCCCTCCTGAAAGGCTGGAGTTTGGTCATGCATGAGGCAGAAGATATGACTCACTGTTTCATTCATGCCCCGGAGTGGGGAGGGTGATACCTTTCTCCGCCCCAAGGAACCCAGCCCTGGCAGCCTAATACCTCCAGAACGCAACCACATCCATGCTCACAGCTGCTCTTCACACTCTCAGTCCGAGCCTCACCCATAAATGAATTCACAGAAAATACAGGTATGCGAGACTGTGACTAAAAACTTTGGGTTCAACGGAACTGGGAACAGGGATCCTCCACCCACATCCCCCTGCTTCCAGCAACTCAGCAGTCACGCCATAAACCATCTCTGACTGGTGCCAGATAATCTCATCACTGGCCACAATCCAGAGTTGCATGTCTTTCTCTCCCAGAAGGGAGCTTAACACGACATACACCATAACCATGCTGCCAGACCCCATGTCAGACTTTTTCACTTGAGGGGCCACGGGAAGCGGGGGGGGGTTATGAGACCCTGCACCGCCCCAAAAGACCCAGACCCAGCAGCCAAAAACCTCCAGAACTTAATCACCACCATGCTCATGGCTGCTCTCCACAGACTCAGAGCAAGCCTCACCAATGAGTGAATCTATTCCTGGACTGCGAGGCTGCATTTGTGGCGGTGCATCAACTCATACCTTACACCACCCATACTCCAAAAGTACCGCACCACATTTGATGGGGTTTAAAGTAAGAGGCAACCAATCTTAGAGGGAAATTTTTTTAACAGATATTTATATATAAGCACACAAGGCTCAATCTTTAACAACATGTTAGTGATCTCTTAGAGAAGGGCTTAATGGCCCCTGCATGAAACACAACACACTCTTTCCTCTAAGGAAACTTTTTTGTAGCACTTTCAGCAGTTTTTTCATAACAAACAATACAAAATAAATTATTTCGGTTCTGCTTTGGGGCAGGGGTTGGGTTTCAGGATGGAAACATCTGAAATATGGTGGTGGGAAGGTTCAATGGAGGTGGGATTGGTGTTTGAATATTAAATGTAATCAAATACGGTGAACTACCTTTTAAAATGAAATTTAAAAAAATGTTTAAAAAGAAGATGCCGAGCCAACCAGAGCCCAATACAAGCCTTGGATGCCGAATCTCACATGAACTTCTTCTGGAAACATCAACTTCCCAGATACTGTCACAGCTCACTTCTTGGAAGAACTGAGCACATCCTGCTTGACTCCATGGAAGCCTTGAAAGCTCAGGCCAGACTTCCTCTGGACTTTGCTCCTGGAACCTTTTCCTTTCCTTCTTTTGTGTTTCATCCTTTTGACCACAACCCTAAGTAGGACTGTATGCTAAGTCCTGTGAGTTATCCTAGAGAGCTGTCCAGTCTGAGGGGGACACAAACTACTGATTAAACAGTGTTTCTAGCTCTTGATAAGCTTTAATCATAGCTTGAGATAGTATTTTTTCCCCAGGTGTGCCTAGATGTCTGCTTCGAAAATTAGCCAAACACAGTCTACATCATCAAGTCTTTTGCGTGTGTGTTCATGGTTGATAAACTAATTTTAAAGTTTATTACTAATCAAAATATACTAAAAAGAAAAAAAGGGCTGCTTTGTTATAAGCTGCTTTACCCTAGACGTTTACAATAGCCATATTCATAGGGCCCACATAAACATACAGCTCTCTGAACCTACATCACCAGAAATTTTGCCCTTAAGATACACTTCAACAAATGCAGTTGCAAAAAACTTTCTTGGTTGTTAGATCAATAACTCCCATTTATAACATTATAAAATACTGATTTGGATATTTTCATGTATTGATATATCAATCATCTGATCGCATGTCATTCTCTCCTGAAAGGGAACATAACATGACACTCACCATAATCATACCACCAGCCCCCACGCCAGGCTGTTTCACCCAGGGCGCCCTAGAAGGGGCGAGTGAGACCCCACCCCACCCCCAAGGGACCCAGTCCTGGCAGCCGAAAAACTCCAGAACTCAACTGCCACCACGCTCACATGGCCACTCTCCACATGCGAGGGCCAAGCCTCACCCACAAGTGAACCTTTTCCTGGGCCGAGAGACACTTCATAGGGCACAACTCACCCATACTCCAAGAGTCCCACACCACTTTCAATGGGATTCAAAGTAGGAGGCAACCAATCTTAGAGGGAAATATTATATTATTTTGGTTCTGCTTTGGGGGGGGGATTCGGGTACTGGATGGAAACACCCAAAATATGGTGGGGGAAAAGGTGTATGGTGGTGGGATTGGTGTTTCAATATTAAATGTAATCAAATATTGTGAACAAAATAAATTTAAAAAATATATCAATCATCTATATCTCAACTGATTACCTCTATCTTCCCCTTTATTTCTGGAAATACATCATTGAGTCTTTTTTTTTCTTTTCAAACTTTTTATTTCTTTTCTTTTCTTTTCTTTCTTAGTGAATCACCGTGAGAGTACAGTTACAGATTTACATATTTTCATGCTTGTGTTTTGGTCATACAATGCTCGAGAATCCATCCCTCCACCAGTGCCCATTCTCCACCACCGATGATCCCAGTATCCCTCCCACCCCCAATCCCATCCCCCCACCCCACCCTGCCTCTGTGGCAGGGCATTCCCTTTTGTTCTCTCTCCTTTTGAGTGTTGTGGTTTGCAATAGGGGTATTGAGTGGTCATCGTGTTCAATCTATAGTCTACTTTCAGCACGCATCTCCCATCTCGAGTGGGTCCTCCAACCACACTTTACTTGGTTGCCTTTACCTGAGCTGCCTTTACCCCCAGCATGTGAGGCCAGCTTCCAAGTTATGGAGCAATCCTCCTGGGACTTGTGTCTACTATTGTCTACTATTCTTGGGTGTTAGTCTCCCATTATGTTATTTTATATTCCACAGATGTGTGCAATCTTTCTATGTCTGTCTCTCTCTTTCCGACTCTTTCACTTAACATGATACTTTTCATGATACTTTTCATGTTGATCTTAACATGATACTTTTCATGTTGATCCACTTATAAGCAAAGTTCATGACTTCATCTTTTCTAACAGCTGCATAGTATTCCATTGTATAGATGTACCAAAGTTTCTTTAACCAGACATTTGTTCTCGGGCATTCGGGTTTTTTTTCCAGATTCTGGGTACTGTAAACAGTGCTGCGATGAACATATAAGTTCAGATGTCATTTCGACTATACTTTTTTTGTCTCTCTGGGATATATTCCCAGAAGTGGTATTTCTGGGTCAAATGGGAGCTCAATTTCTAATTTTTTGAGAAGCATCCATATTGTTTTCCAAAAGGGCTGAACCAGTTGGCATTCCCACTAGCAGTGTGAAGGGTCCCTTTCTCCCCACATCCACGCCAACACCAGTTGCTTTTGTTCTTTTGGATGTGTGCTAGTCTCTGTGGTGTGAAGTGGTATCTCATGGTTGTTTTGATCGGCATCTCCCTGATGATTAGTGATGAAGAGCATTTTTTCATGTGTCTTTTGGCCATTTGTATTTCTTCCTTGAGAAAGTTTCTGTTCATTTCTTCACCCCATTTTCTGATGGGGTTGGATGTTTTCTTCTTGTAGAGTTCAACCAGTGCCTATATACCCTTGATATCAATCCCTTATCAGATGGGTATTGGGTGAATATCCTTTCCCATTCTGTAAATTGTCTTTGTACCCATTTATGATAAAAACTCTCACCAAAATGGGTTTTGAAGGAACTTTCCTCAAGATAGTCAAAGCCATCTATCACAAACCTATGGCAAGCATTATCCTCAATGGGGAAAAAGTAAGGGCCTTTTCCTCTAAGATCATGGACAAGTCAAGGATGCCCACTCTCACCACTTCTGTTCAATATAGTAGTGGAAGTACTTGCAATAGCCATTAGGCAAGAAAAAGATATTAAGGGCATCCAGATAGTGAATCACCGTGAGGGTACATCATCCAGTCTTAAAGCTCTCTGGTGATCTCTTTCCTAGCCGACTGTGAAACTGTTTTCCTTCCTTGGTCTGACCCTGGAAGCTTTTCTACACATTCTCACAGCACAGGGGCTCTGGCTCTTTGTGCTCAGGTCCCTCTGAGCAGAAAGTCTAGTCTCTCAGTAGCAGCATCCCTACAATATTGTTCTCTGTGGTCTAGCATCCTCCTTTCCATTGTCCACATTCCCATTCTTAAGGATTTTTTTTAAATGTAGGTAAGGGGGAGACAAATCTAGCTCAAATTAGATGGCAGTACTTAAATAATCCACTACCACCCTCCATATGCATGCACAATTTGCTATAGCTATCTCTAAAAGATAAAATTAAAAGGAGGCAGAAGGGAGCTGCCACTGACCACATAGTTTTCAATGAAATAAACTATATAGCATTCTAAAAATAGTATTACTCTTAAAGTCAGCAATCTTTCATTATAAGAGGAATTTTTATGATAAAAGGCACATTTCAATCACCTAGATTCCTTATAATATAGTAAGGTCTATCTCCAGAATTGTGATATATATAGTTCTTTCTACATTTATTCATGAATTTTGTTTGTTTTCTTTTTCCTTCTTATATAATTGCAGATTCACATGAAGTTGCGAATCTGCAATTATATAAGAAAGAATCTATCCTAGCTGTCTCCTCCCCACCACCACTTGTGGCAAGCTTCCAACCATGGATTATTCCTCCTGGCCCTTGTTTCTATTGTCCTTGGGTATTAATCTCCTACTACATTTTTTTTAATATACCACAAATGAGTCCAATCATTCTATGTCTTTTAAAAATAATACAATTTCACTGGATGAGGAAATTTCACGATCATGAATCACGAAATCCTGTTAATCACCGATTTCTCGGGCGGGCTCAGTAATATCTCATTTCGTCCTTTCCCTGAGATCTTAGAAGTCTCTCTCGGCCCTCCTAACGATGTTGCACTGGGGGCTCTTCAGGGTCAGGGGAATGAGATCCAGCTTGTTACTGGATTTTGCTATGAATACACCATGGGAAGCTTGCAAGGCTGTCCCATGTGGGCAGGAAACTCTCAGAAGATTGCCAGTTTCTCCCAGAGGGAGAAGTAGGCTAAAGATATCTGGGAGCTTGCTTTTAAATCTCTGGATGTTGGCCATTGATGGGATTACACACACCTGGGTTCCTCTGCCGGTACCTTCATGCATGAGGCCTGTCTGAACGTGTGGAGAGGGGCCTCCAACATGGCTGTAGCTAGGTTCCAGTGTTTTTCGACCACCGGGAGCTCTGCTCGGGGTGGGGAGGGAAGCTGGAGCCCATCCCCTCCGAGGGGCCCCGGGGAAGACAGCCAGGCATGCGGGCAAGAGACTCTCTTGGGATACCCAGATCACTTTTGACCCAAGTGTTTAGAGGGAAGAAGGACAGAGAAGAAAATAAATCAAGGGGGCGGGGAGAAGTAAATGGGAAGAAATTGGTGAACAGGCATCAGGATTTCAGTTATGCTGGTGATATAGAGGAGTGTGTAACTACATATCCAAAACACATACTCAACAAAACTGAAAAGTAAGATCTAGGCTGCAATCACTGAAACTCTGTAATGTGCCTGTCAAGGAGGGAATAGGGTGGGAGTTGGGGTGGGAGGGATTGTGGGAACACTTGTGGAGGGAAATTGACATTGGTAGTGGGACTAGAGTTGAAATATTATAATACTAAAAGTCAACTACCAATAACTACGCAAATGACAGTTCTTTAATAAAAAAATTTTATAGTAACACAATTTCAAGAGTACAAGAGATTATTGTAAACTATAATCACCATGCTTTACATCAGCTCTCCAGAAATTACCAATTCTCCATTTCCCCCACTCTCCTACCACTGGCAAGCACTGTTTTACCACTTCTGAGTTCAGTTTCTAAGATTCTGTATCTAAATGAGATCATCTAGTACTTCCCTGCCTGACATTCACTTAGCATAGGGCAGTCCATGCTGTCACAAACCACATATTTTCCTTCTTTTATGACCAGGTTATATTCCATTATGTATCTGTATAAAATTACATATAGATATCCCATTTTATTTCTTCATTAACCTGTCCTTAATACTTAAATTGTTCCCCTATCTTGGCTAGCGTGCATAATGCTGCAATAAACCAGTGGCACAGACATTTCTTAGTCTGGCTTTGTTTCTTGTAGGATTAAGATCACATGGTATTTCCACTTTTAATTTTCAGAGAAACCTCCATACTTCTTTTCACAGTGGCTGTTCTTTTATGTTGCCACCAACAATGCATAAAGGTTCTCATTTCTCTGCATCCTCACTAACATTCACCTCCTGTATTTTTGATGACCTCATTCAAATGAGGTGATATTTCCCTGTGGTTTTTGTTTGCATTTCCTTGATAATTCATGATATAGAGCATCTTCTCATGTACTTGTTGACCATTTATTTTTTTCTGTAAACTGTTTCTTCAGGTCCTCTGCTCATTTTTTAAAATAATGTAGGAGTACTGCTATTTGCCTCTGCTCATTTTTTGATTAGACTGTCTTTTTGTTGTTAAGTTAGTTGAGCCCATTACATATTTTTTAAGATTTTTATATTAAAAAAAATTTTAGGCACAGTGATTTAAGATACTCTTTGTAATATTCATTTCTGGAGTTTAAGCCACACTAGGCTATGCTTGGGGCCTGTTGTTGGCTCTGTGCTCAGGAATTATTCCTGGTGGGACTCAGAAGGCCATCTACGGTGCTAGATATCGAACCCAAGTAGATTGTGCCTTACCCATGGTACTATCTCTCTGGCCCTACAAATACTTCTAACAACAGATTTCCAGGCATACAATGCTCTAATATTATACCTACCACAAAAATGTCAGTGTCCCTCCACGAATGTCTCAAGGACCCTTCCCATAGCCCACTTGGTAAACTCAGTTCGATAGGCCAACTCTCAGGATCTGTTACTGTTGGTTATTTGTTACTTACTATAGTTCTTTATATTTCACATGTGAAATATTTGTTCCTGTTCTGTATTTGTTCCTCTTTCTCTGACTGACTTAATCTGGCATACTATCCTTTAGTTTCATCCACATAGCAGTGAATTGCATGGTTTCATCTTTTCATAGTCCCATTCTAGTCCCTTAAAGTCCCATCTTTTTATAGTCCCATTTGCAGTATTCCATTGTGTATATACTATGTTTTAATCTATATACATGTATAAATGTCACAGTGTATTCACTCCTCAGTTTTGGGAACATAGATTATTTTCAAATTTTGGTTACTCATAAATAATACTGCAATTTAGTAGTGCAAATATTTTTTCAAAATATCATTTTGGGGTTTTAGGGTAATAGCGGTCAAATTTCTGAGTTATGTGCAAGATAAATTCTTATTTGTTTTTGGAGAAGTTTCCATACTTCTTTCCATAGATGTTGAACTAGATGACATTACCACCAAAGTGGATAAATGTTCTTTTTTTCACCCACAAGTCTACCAGCACTTGTTGGTCGTCAACTTCTTCAATTGCTGCTCATCCATAAAATTATGTTGGTTTTATTCAAATCTGAAGGAAAACCTAGCTGGATAGTGTATTCTTCTTTGAGATGTCTAATTCAGCTGCTTGCTATATCCCACTATTCTCTCTTGGACTATAGTTTTCATTTCACATACTAGCTATGGATCAAGTGCTGTATCCTTTATATATAAGTTTCTTTTTGTTGCTCTTAGGATTCTATCTTTGTCTTTGACTTTCATCATTTTTAATTATAGTGTGTCTTGGAGCTTTTCTATTTAGAATTATTTTAACTTTGAGTTTCTTGAATTCTTAAGTTATTGAATCCTTGAGTTTCTTGAATATGGGTACATTACTCAATCTTCAAATCATGGAGATCCTCAGCTATAATTGTTCTGATAAACAGTTTTATTTGTTTGGTATTTAATCAATTCTCCATATTCACAGGGGACTCCTAGAATTTGTTCATTATTGCTCTTGAACTCACATAACAACTCTGGTATTTTCTTCATTTCTTACTAATCTTTCTCCCCCTCCATCAATCTTTTTTCAAATTTTATGTTCTTTATTGCTGGTTTCCTATATCTTGTTTTCAAAAGTTCAGATTCATTCCTCAGCCTCTGTCATTCTGCTACTGAGCTTTCAGTGATTTTTTAAAAAATTTTCACCATACTCTGTGACTACTGATTACAGTTTTCTCACATTATCTTTCATACTTTCTCTTTCTTTAATGGCAGTCTGTACTACTGTGATTTCTTTTCAGTCATCCAAAAGTCATTCTGAAGTCATCATCTGGGAGGCTATAGAACAAATGAACCTTTCCAGACCGTTACCCACACCCATTAATCCCAGTGGGCTTCTTTACTCTTTGTGCCTTCTGTGCAGTTAGGACTATCTGTGAGGGTCTGTTCTTAGGCAGTTTGGGGTGGCAATCTTAAGACTTGCGTTCACTTGAGAGAGAGAAAGAAGGAAAGTGCCTGGCATAGATATAGGCTGGGCATGTGGGGGTGGGGGTTGCAGGAGGAAAAGGGAGGCATTGGTGGTGGGAAATATGCATTGATTGAGGGATGGGTGTTGGAACATTATATGACTGAAATCCTATCATGAACAGTTCCGTAACTGTATCTCAAGGTGATTAATTATTTGGTTGCTTTTTGGTTTTTGTTTTTGTTTTTGTTTTTTGGATCACACCCGGAGATGCACAGGGTTTACTCCTGACTTTGTACTCAGGAATTACTCCTAGCAGCGCTCCAGGGACCATATGAGATGCTGAGAATCGAACCCGGGTAGGCCGCGTGCAAGGTAAATGCCCTACCCGATGTACTATTGCTCCAGCCCCCAAGGTGATCTAATTTGTTTTTAAAGACATGTGTTCACCAATTCCACCTAGAGTCTATGCTGCTGTGTTTGCGCTGTGTCCACCTGTTGCTGAACCTCTGCAAGTGAATCTGCACTGGCGCCTGGTTCACAAAGTTCCCAGGGTCTCACCTGCTCCTATTGTTTCAGTCCTTGGGGTTGGGGCACTGGCCTATCAGTATCTATATTCCCTTCCACCCTCACCCCCCACTTCTTATTCTGTAACTAAGTAAATGCCAGTCCTTTGATGAGATTCGTAGTGAGGATACTAGCGTTTTCCTTTGCTTAGTACCAACTGACACCAGAAGTCTCAACTTGAAATGCAGGCAGGTTATAGGTTTTTGTACCTACAGTGGACCAAACTGGTTTTTGCAAGTTTGGGAGTCTGCTGGGCACTATTCCAGTTTCCTCCCTAGACTTTGTGTGGGGAAGTGGAGAGCCAAAGTGCCATGAGTGTATTAAAAGCTCACAGATTTTATTGCTCAGGCTATTCCCCAGTCAGTCACGGCTACCACTACCTATCACAGCACCTCACTTGCCACAGCACTGCTATTTAGCTTAGTCCCTGCTGACCCCACCCTCTAGTGAGATGTGGGATCAGCTTACTGCATAACAGCTCTCTGTGTGTGGATATTCTCTCAGGGCTTAGCTGATTACGGCCATGATTTTGCTCCACACGATACTCATGGAATACTTCGGTCATTTCTGTTCAGCCTAGTGCAGGGTAACATCCACCATTTTGATCCCAGCTCTCTTCTTCATTATATATTTTAGACGTAATCCCTTCTCAGAGAGATGATTTGCAAATATTTCCTTCCGTGACATGGATTGTTTTTAATTTTGCTGTCTATTTTGCTCTTCAAAAGTGTTTTAGTTTGTTGTTCTAGTTGTTGACTTTTACAGTGTTTGAGGGATGGGGGTTGTCCTTTTAAAAATAGCATTGCCAAGACCAACATTTTGGAGTTCTCCCCCTCTGTTTCCTTCTAGGAATTAGACAGCTTTGGTTTGTATTTAAGTCTCTAATAATTTCAGTGAATTTGGAGGAAAGGTATAAAATAGTGATTCAATTTAACTTTTGGTGAATATTCCATTCTCCCAGCCCTGATTACTGAAGAAAACATACTTTCCCTAGTGCAGATTCTTGGCTCCCCTGTAAAATATTTTCTGTATAGCATGGGTTTATTCTGGATTCTTAATTCGGTTTCATTGGTTTCTATGATACCTTTTTTATGACAGTACCCCATTGTTTGGTTACTATAGCTATGAAAGGTTTGAAATCAGAGAACATAACCTCTCTAACTTTATTTTTATTTCTTAGGATTGCCTTAACATTTGTGTTTGCTTATGAACTTTGGAATATTCTCATTTGGACAAGATACAATCCATTTTTCTTTTTTTTTATTTTATTGAATCACCGTGAGATAGTTACAAGCCTTCATGTTTGGGTTACAATCTCACAATGATCAAACACCCTCCCTCCACCAGTGCACATTCCCCACCACCAACATCCCAGATAAACCCCCCTTTCCCACCCTCCCCCTGCCTCTATGGCAGACAATATTCCTCATACTCTCTCTCTACTTTTGGGCATTATGGCTTGCAACACAGACACTGAGAGGTCATCAGATGCAAGGATGGTTTAACATTTGCAAGTCAATCAACATAATTCATCATATCAATAAAAGAAATAATAAAAACCATACGATCATATCAATAGATGCAGAGAAAGCATTTGACAAGATTCAGCACCCGTTTATGATGAAAACTCTCAGCAGAATGAGCATTGAAGGAACTTTCCTCAATACAGTCAAAGCCATCTACCAAAAGCCCACGGCAAGTATTCTCCATGGGGAAAAACTGAAAGCCTTCCCTCTAAGAGCGGGCACAAGGCAAGGTTGCCCGCTTTCGCCACTCCTATTCAATATAGTACTGGAAGTCCCGGCAATAGCAGTTAGACAAGAAAAAGACATCAAGGGCATACAGAAAGGAAAGAAAGAGGTCAAGTTATCACTATTTGTAGATGATATGATATTATACTTGGAAAACCCTAAAGACTCTACATAAAAGCTCCTAGAAACAATCCATTTTTCATGCTTCAATTTATTTCCTTATTGTATTGCAGTGTACAGATCTTTAACATCCTGGTTGATTTTCTGATTTGTTTTGTTTTGTTTTGTTTTTTTAATTTATTTTATTGAATCACCATGTGGAAAGTTACAAAGTTCTCAGGCTTATGTCTCAGTTATACAATGCTCAAACACCAGTCCTTTCACCAGTGCCCATATTCCACCACCAAGAAAAAAAAAACAGTATACCTCCCACCCCCTCCTGCATAACTGATAAATTTCACTTCCTTTTCTCTTTACCTTGATTACATTCCATATTTCAACACAAAACTCACTATTGTTGTTGGAGTTTCAACACAGAACTCACTATTCTTGTTGGAGATTATCCCCCAAGAATATGGCCCTATTGACAAGGAAACATTTGATAATTAGTTTTCCACTGATGAGAATGAATAGATATAAAGCCCCAGCCCGAGACTGCCCAAGCATCCCGCTGTTTCAATTTCAAAACACATTTTTTTCCCATGCCACCAAGTTCATACCTGTTTAAGAGTTCCAAAATATGGCGGACACCACGCCGCTTCCTCCCGGACAGAAGAAAAACCAAGGAAGAAGGATATTTCCCCCATTAGCCGGCGTGGGGCAAAAGCTTAGTTCACAGTCTGGAGACATGGCTGCAAGCACTCGCTAGGACCCCAAGTAATATAGCTGTCTCTGGATCCTGGTCATTCTGCAGCAAAGCGGCTGTGCAAAGGCATGGCCACCAGGGTTGAGTCTCGGTGGAGCTCGAGCTCTGATTTGTTTTTGAAGTTATAAATTGAATTGTTTTCTTTTTTATATTTTGTGTTAGTATATAGAATCACAACTAGTTTTTTTAAAGCTGTCATGCCTATACACTAACTAAATTTATTTATTCTCACTATATTTGGTGATGGTTTTAGGATTTTATATAGAAGAACAAATTATTTACAAAGAGAGACCTTTTATTTATCCCCACTTGGATACTTTATATATTTTTTTCTTACCAAATTTCTCTGGCAAGAACTTAACTATGTAAGGTGGGGATAGAGAGATCTGGCATTCTTGTATTATTCCTGATCTAAAAAGGAAAAGCATTCAATTTTTTAATGTATATTATGTATATTAACTGTGAGCTTGTCATTTGTGTCCTTTAGTAAGTTCAAGTATAGGCCTTGTTGATAGAAGATACAAGGGCCAGGATTGCCCCATAGCTGGAAGACTGTTTCATGAGCAGAGGGGAGAAGCAGATGGAATAGAGAAGGGATCACTAAGAAAATGCTAGCTAGAGGAATCAGTCAGGATGGGAGATGTGTGCCGAAAGTAGATAATGGACCAAACATGATGCCCTCTCAGTGTCTGTGTTGCAAGCCATAATGCCCAAAAGTAGAGAGAGAGAGTATGGGAAATATTGTCTGTCATGGAGGTAGAGGGAGAGTGGGAAAGGGGGGTATACTGGGGATATTGGTGGTGGGGAATGTGCACTGATGGAAGGATGGGTGTTTGATCATTGTGTGATTGTAACCCAAACATGAAAGCTTGTAACTATCTCCCAGTGATTCAATAAAATTTTTTTTGAGTATAGGCCTTGTCTGTCTATACTCAGTTTGTTGAGCAATTTTGTGATGAAAGGATGCTGAATTTGTCAAAAGCATTTTCTTCATATATTGAAATATATTATGATTTTATATTTTCTATTAATGTGGTATATCAGGCTTATTGATTTACATTGTCTATTTAAATTTTTTACATTGAACAATCCTTATATGCTAGGGAAAAATCTTAGTCATAATATCTGATCATTTTAATGGTTTTCAGAATTCAGTTTGCTATGGTTCTTTTTGTCCTCTCTCTTTTGTTTTTGTTTTGGGACCATTTCTAGTGGTGCTCAAGGCTCACTCCTGACTCAGATCACTCAGATCACTCCTGGTATGACTTGGCAAACCATATGTGTTACTGGGGATTGTAGAAGGGTCAGCCATATGCAAGGCAAGCACCTTACCGGCTGTATTACCTCTCCAGCTCCCAAGATACTGGGAAATCTGCTACGATTTCTGTAGTTATTGCTGTTGGTACTTTTGCCATACATTGGATGCATGAGAGATGTTGTTCTACTATGTTCTCTCTTTTTTAAAATTTTATAATGTCCTTATTTGATTTTATTACTGGTATCATGCTGACCTCATAAAATGAGTATAATAGTGCATCCTCCCCTTTTGCTTTTTAGAAAAGTTTGAGAGAGATTAGTGTTAATTCTTTTTAGTGTGTGTTCAGTAGAATTTACAAGACAAGCCTTTTGGTCCTGAGCTTTACTTTGTTGGGCATTTTTTGGCTATCAATATAAACTTACTACTTGTTATTGATCCATTCAGATTAGCTATTTCTTCATGATTGATTCTTGATAGACTGTTTTTGTTAGTTCATTAATTTCTTCCAGATTATCATGCTTTTGGTATTTAATTTTTCACAATATTTTCCACTGATCCTTTGTATTTCTGTGGCATCCATTGTAATATCACCTCTTCCATTTCTGATAATATCTACTGTGGCTTTTTGATTTATGATTTCCATGAGTGAACATGAATGTTTTATAGATAAAATTGCCTATTTAAAATCACTGTCACTGTCACTGTCATCCCATTGCTCATCGATTTGCTCAAGCGGGCACCAGTAACGTCTGATTGTGAGACTTATTGTTACTGTTTTTGGCATATTGAATACACCATTGGTAGCTTGCCAGGCTCTGCCGTGGAGGCATGATACTCTCAGTAGCTTGCTGGGCTCTCCGAGAGGGGTGGAGGAATCAAACACTGGTCAGCCTCATGCAAGGCAAAAACCCTACCACTGTGCTATCACTCCAGCTCCCTCCCCCCAAAAAAGTTATTTAAAATATATAATAATTTACATCAATTGTATATTAAAAACTTTACCCTTATACTCTACTTCATTCTAGGTTTTTGATGTCACAATTCACATCTTTTTATGGTGTATATTCTTAAACAAATTATTGTGGCAATAATAAATTTTAATACTTTGTTCTTTAACCTTTGTTGTAGGGTTCAATGTTCAATATAGAACATTCATTACAGTATCAGATCTAAATATTTGTTTACTTTTACTCTTATCTCAAAATGGTGCAGTTACATGCATTGCCCTGATGCAAACATGTGGGTTGAAACTTCAGTACCTTTTGTTTTTTCTTATACCGGGGAGGTGGAAGGAAAGTACAATGCTAATTAGCCTTATTTCCCCTACCTCTCTTTGCCTCTTTGAAGCTTAGGAAGGGCAGAAGTTCGTCTTCCACTAGTTTCCACAAAAAGGAGTAGATGATTGGTGTCCACTCTTTTCCCAGAGAGGAAAAACAGAGGAAGATGAAGATTCCGTTTCCAATGGGGCCCTCTGCTATATGGGGTGATAGGGTAGGGAGACACATCAAAGTACCTGCTTGTCCTTTATATTGTCTGTATTTGTTTTTCATTTATTTGTTTTGCTTTTGCTTTTTTTTTTTTTTTGCAGTTTGCCTGTAAAGTTTCAGCTCCTCACTGTGTTCCCTGAGATCAGGGATGGGGAAGATCATGGAATGGTGATTATTCCTGACTCAGACTTCTCAGTTCAGTTATCAGATGTCAGCAGAGAGTAAAGAATCAACTCTCCACTGGACCACACTGACGCTGGAGTAGAGAGTTCAAACCTACTAGTGATTGGTCCCACCTTTCATCACCTTACTGAGCCCTTGCTGCTGGGTGAGGGTGAAGGCTTAGCTCACCAGCAGGCTCTAAGAACATTATCCTAATGGGAGACTTGAAGTTATACTGGGCAGGGGGTGAAAGACTAGCTTCCTACTTGGTCACTTCAACATCACTGGGTGTGAGGACAGAGTGCTATCTCCTTCTCTCTGTTTCCTCTCACTGGGGGTTAAGTGGAAGCCCAGCTCCTACCAGGTCCGAAGCACAGGGTGTTTTCTCATTTTCTGAGCTGTATATGATTTGTGTAGAGTTAACGTTGCCAAAAGAATTTTCTGTTATTGGGCCACCAACTGTCTTATCTTTTGGCTATGGAATCAAGTTTTTTTTCCCAGAACTTATTCTATTTGTGAATGTCAGAGACTCAGGCATATACAATCTGTCCAGAATTCATGAGAAGCAAAGAGGACCCCAAGTAACTTAGTATTTACCTCAAAGTCCCTAGGTAGCCTGATTTCTTTATCCTTTTCAAAGTCTGCCCATGCATGTCTGCTGCATTATGCATAAAATATCAAACTGTGAAGAGAGAGGCCCTGGGAAGAAAGAACTACTGCATCTTGGTGGAGTCAGACGATCCCATCCTTCTGACTTAAAACACCATGGTGGGGCCAAAGCAACAGTACAGTCGGTAGAGCATTTGCCTTGCATGCAGCTAATGCTTCTGGTCCCCGGTATCCTATGTGTGCCCCTCCCCACAAAGTACAGCCAAGAGTAATTCCTGAGTGCAGAGCCAGGAGTAACCCCAGAGCATCAACAGATGTGGCCCAAAATAAAAATAATAAAAATAAAAAACAGAAAAACTAAAATAAAACCCCAAAACACCAAATATTGACCACTTTTTATATAAAATTCATATAATTTACTTACCAGATTCTTTTCCTACTGTAATAAACCTTGTGAGTACAATTTTTAAAGGCTATATAATTTTTACTAGGCAGAACATGATTGACACAATCATTTTCATATTATTTAACATTTAGATTCCAATATTTTCCCATAATAAATAATGCACCAGAGGAAATGTTTGTGCCCTAAAATTTTTTGTATGACTTAGAGACCAGTAGAATTATACAGCCCAATAGCATGAAGGAAAATATATTTTTTGTTCTCACTAACACTGATACTTCAGCATGCTCCTACACTGGAACCAAGTTGACAATGAAAAGAAAAAAGTATGCCCTCCTGTATATTTCTTTGGTCACAACTAAGGTTGATCAATTGCTCTCTTATAAATTGGCTTTTCATGTCTTTTGTTTGTTTCTCTTCTGAAGCCTTACATACTCTTTGGGAGTAGTCTTCTCAGTAGAAAAACCTGACCCAATATGGACAAGAAACAGTTTTTTTAAGATAAAATATGTAATTCATCATCAAAAGATCAGGTGGGATAGAAATAATTTAATCCCCTGTTCAACTACTGCAAAAATCAAGTGCCTAACAGGAAAACACCTGTCAATTAAATAAAGACATTCAGAAGAAAACAAAATGTATAAAAACTCTTAGATTTTTGGATAACTCTTGCTCTTAAAAATACACCTTTTAGAAGTAGAGAGATAGAACAGGGTTGGCAAGGCAATTGTCTTGCACAAGGTTGACCCATGTTCGATCCCTGGCACGGCAAATGGTTCCCAAGCACTGCCAGGAATGATATCTGAGAGCTACAGTAAGCCCTGAGCCTGATGGATGTAGCCCACCCCTTATACTTTTTCAAGAATATTTTTCAAGAAAAACAGAATTTCTTGACTCTTACCTGAAGCATAACAACATTGTCACCTTCAAAAGTTGCAAATACATCAGTGTCACATTTCAACCCCGAGATTCGGTTTTCCATCATGTAACCCTATTGCAAAAAAGAAAAAATCATTAAAACAAGAAGAATTACATTTCTCTTATCCAGAAATTTTTGTAAAAAAAAAGTCATGCATCACATTATTTTGGTGCATAAAATAGTAGGTTGGGTATAGTAGCAAAGACTTTTTTTTTTTTTTTTTTTTTTTGCTTCTTGGGTCAAACCCAGCAATGTACAGGGGTTGCTCCTGGCAGTGCTCTGAAGACCATATGGGATGCTGGAAATAGAACCCAGGTTGGCCGTGTGCAAGGCACCCACCCCTACTGAGGATGGCTTTAATAAATAAATTCATCATCATCATCATCATCATCATCATCATCCTGTTGATCATCTATTTTCTTGAGCGGTCTCAGTAACGTCTCCATTTGTCCTAGCCCTGAGATTTTAGAAGCCTCTCTGCTCGTCCTTCCCAACTGTGCCACATTGGAGGCTATTTCAGGGTCAGGGGAATGAGACCCATCATTGTTACTGGTTTTGGCATATGAATATGCCACAGGAAGCTTGCCAGGTCTCACATGAGGGCAGGAAACTCTTGGTAGGGTAGCTTGCCAGGTTCTCCAAGAGGGAGAACTAGACCGCGAAGAACTAGACATCTTACAGTCTTATTGCATCTGCAGCGGTACCACTGCAGAATAAATAAATTAAATAAATAAAACTAGCAAATATACCTATGATTCTTGGGAGACAAATAAAATAATCAACTGCCATCCTGTATCATAAATTCACCCTTCTCTGGCTTGCAACTAGATTTTTCTTTCCCTTAAAAACCAAACAATTCTACTGTAATTTTTTGCATCTCCGGAATATATTCCCAGAAGTGGTATTGCTGGGTCAAATGGGAGCTAAATTTCTAACTTTTTAGAAACGTCCATATTGTTTTCCAAAGGGCTGAACCAGTCAGCATTCCCACCAGCAGTGAAGGAGAGTCCCTTTCTCCCCACATCCATGCCAACACCCGTTGCTTTTGTTCTTTTGGATGTGGACTAGGCTCTGTAGTGTGAGATGATATCTCATTATTGTTTTGATCTGCATCTCCCTGATGATTAGTGATGAAGAGCAATTTTTCATGTGCCTTTGGTCATTCAGATTTTTTATTTGAGAAAGTTTCTGTTCATTTCCACCCCCCATTATCTGATGGGATTGGATTTTTTTCTTGTAGTTCTTGTGGTTCAACCAGAGCCTTGTATATCCTTTATATTAACTCCTTATCAGAAGGGTATTTGGTGAATATCATTTCCCATTCTGTAGACTATCTTTGTATTCTGGTCACTGTTTCTTTTAAAGTACAGAAACTTCTTAGTTTAAGATAGTCCCATTTGTTTATCTCTGTTTCCACTTGCTTGGTCAGTTATGTTTCATCTTTGAAGATACCTTTAGCTTTAATGTCATGGAGGGTTTTGCCGACCTTTTCTTCAATATATCTTATGGATTCTGGTCTGATGTTGAGTTCTCTAATCAATTTTGATCTGACTTTTGTGCACGGTGTTAGGTAGAGGTCTGAGGCAAGTTTTTGCATGTAGCTGTCCAGTTTTGACAGCACCATTTTTAAAAGAGGCTTTCCTTGCTCCATGTCACATTTCTTGCTCCCTTATCAAAGATTAGATGATCATATATTTGAGGGTGTGTGTAAGGATATTCAATCCTGTCCCATTGGTCTGTGGCTCTGCCTTTGTCCCAATACCATGATGTTTTAATTATTTGTGCTTTGTAGTAGAGTTTGAGGTTGGGGAAGGTGATACATCTCATCTTCTTTTTTGTAATAATTGCTTTAGCTATTCATGGGGGGTTGTTGTTCCATGAATTTTAGGATTGTTTGATTAATTTCTTTGATTAATTTCATGGGTATCCTTATAGGGATGATATCTTCACTTGTATGTTTATTGAAGCACGATTTATTGCTATAATCTGGAAAAAAACACAAGTGCCCAAGAATAGATGACTGGTTAAGGAAACTCTAGCATATCTATACAATGAAATACTATGCAACTGTTAGAAAAGATGAAGTCATGAAATTTGCATATAAGTGGATCAACATGGAGAGTATCATGCTAAGTGAAATGAGCCAGAGAAAGAGCGACAGACATAGAATGACTGCACTCATTTGTGGAATATAAAGTAACATTATGGGAAACTAACACCCAAGGATAATAGAGACAAGGGCCAGGAAGATCGCTCCATGGCTTGGAAGCCGAACCTCACATGCTGGAAGAAATGAAGCTGAGATAGAGAAGGGACCACCAAGTAAATGATGCATGGAGGGCTCACTCAAGATGGGAGATGTGTACTGAAAGTGGACTATGAACCAAACATGATGGCCACTCAGTACCCATATTGCAAAACATAGAACACAAAAGGAGAGAGAAAGTAAAATGGAATGAGCCTGCTACAGAGGTGGGGGGATGGGAGGGGGAAGGCTGGAGGGATACTGGGATCATTGGTGATGGAGAATGGGCACTGGTGGAGGGATGGGAAATCGATCATTGTATGACTAAAATGTAATCACAAAAGTCTGTAAGTCTGTAACTGTATCTCATGGTGATTCATTTAAAAAAATTTTTAAAAATCACACACCAAAAATGAAGCCCCAATTCTCAGCGTCTCACCCAAGAACTGTACCTCCTGCCAGACATCGCCCCAACACACCAATCTAACTTCACAAACCAGGTGTGTGGACCATGGTGGTGAGATTACTCCCATCCCCAGCCTAAAATCCAACCCCCACCCAAAAGGAAGCCTGAACCCCCAGATCTACCCCTCACGAAATACTTTTAAAGTTTCTAACCCCCAAACCACACAAACATGAAGAAGTTACTTCATATATATTACATTTGAGGTACTAGTTAACCCAGGCCTCACATTTCTTTGCCTCTCCATAGCCCACGGTAACACACAAAGACAGCCAAACTGCAGGGACCAAAACTTAGAACACACAGAAAAAAAACTACAAAACATAAAGGTCACGATGGTAAAACAATGCAGAAACTCACCAATCTTAGTGAGTAAAGTCACTGGTCTAGATGAATCAAATAGTAATAATGAACTATATAACCTCTCAGATAAAGAATTTAGAATGGAGCTGTTAAGGATGCATGAGGCGCTCAAAGAAGCAATGGAACACACTGCTGATAAAATATAAGAGGATATGAAAATATAAATGAGGAAAATGAAAATAAAAATACAAGCAGAAATGACAGACCTAAAAAACTTGGCAGGTGAAATGGAAAACTCAGTGGAAGGCTTCAGCTACAGAGTAACAGCTGTAAGCACAGGATCAGTGAGCTCCAAGATGAAGTGCAGAGAATCTCAGACAACAGCAGAAAATGGAAAAGAGCCTCAAAATAAACCAACAGACATCAAGAGAGAGTCAAGATGAAGCCAAGAGGAATAAAATAAGAATCTTTAGAGTCCCAGAGGGACAGGAAGAAAACCCTGAGTAATAAGCAATTGACAAAGATATAATTGCTGAGCCATTTCCAGAGTTGAATAGCACATGTACACAGATTCTGGAGGCCTGAGGGTACCAGCTAAAAGAAATCCAAATAAAAATACTCCAATACACATCCTTATCAGAAGACGAAAACCATACTTAGAGATAAAATTCTGAAAGCCGCAAGATCAAAGAAGAAAATTGCTTATAAAGGAGCATCCTTAAGATTTATAGCAGACGGAACTGGAGCAACAGCACAGCAGGTAGGGCACTTGCCTTGCACGCGGCCAACCCGGATTTGATTCCCAGCATCCCATATGGTTCCCTGAGCACCGCCAGGAGTTACTCCTGGTGCAGAGCCAGGAGCAACCCCTGAGCATTGCCGGGTGTGACCCAAAAAAAGAAAAAAAATGATTTACAGCAGACTTATCTGATGAAAGTCTCCAGGCCCAAAGACAGTGGGGGGATGTAGTGAGAAAACTCAATGAAATAAATGCCTCACCAAGAATACTCTACCTATCTAGACTCTCATTCATACTTGAATGAACAATACACAGCTTCACAGACAAACAATAACTAAGGAACTTCACAGATTCAAAACCATGGCTTCAGGAAATATTAAATGGGCTACTTAAGACTAGCTAAGCCTAAATAAACACACAGATCTGCTACAGAAACATAGGATGAAACCTCATAACAATAACCTCTCTCATTACAAATTGGCTAAACCCAGCAATTAAGAGACACAGAGTAACAGGGTGGATTAGAAAATTGAAACCAACATTCTACTGTCTGCAAAAACCATATCTGAACAATCAGAACAAACACAAAACCAAAGACACAGCTTGGAAAACAACTCTACAAGCAAAAACTCCCTCAGAAAGGCTAGGATGGCTATACTAGTATCAGACCGCATAGAGACAGTGAAGGTCATTTCTTATTTATCAAAGGATAAATCAGGAAGAATTCATACTCCTAAATGTATATGCACATAATGATCGACCAGGAAAATACTTAAAACCATCCTTGCATCCGGGGTTGAATTCTACTTGGTCATGGAATATGATCTTTTTTGATGAATCGCTGGATTCCAAGATCTTTAAGCTGTGAGATTAAGTTACTTTAGTGGACTCGCTCATTGATCTTTGAAAATGACCAACAAAAGGAGTCCAAACAAGGCATGAAGAAAGAAATAGTAAAACTTAGAGCAGAAATCAATGTGCTGGATTCCCAAAAAAACAATCCAAAAGACCAATGAAACCAAGAGCTGGTTCTTTGAGAAGATAAACAAGATCAATAAATCTCTAGCTAGACTCACAAAGAAAGAGAGAGAGAAGACTCAAATAAACAGCATCAGAAATGAAAAGAGGGACATCACAACAGAAACTACAGAAATTCAAAGGATAATCAGAAATTACTTTGAATCTTTATGCCATGAAACAAGAGAACCTCGAAGAAATGAATAAACTCCTGAACAAAAAGATCCTCAACACAATACTAGCAAATAGAATCCAACAACTCATCAAAAAGATCATATTCCATGACCAAGTAGAATTCATCCCCGCATGGAAGTATGGTTCAACACTCACAAGTCAATCAACATGATACAACATATCAATAAAAAGTAATATAAAATCATATGATCATATCAATAAATGCATAGAAGGCATTTGACAAGATCCAGAATCCATTTATGAAAAAACTTTCAACAAAATGGGAGATGAACGTTCTCAATTTAGCAAAGCCATCTACCACAAGCCCACAGCAAGCATTATCCTCAATAGGGAAAAATTAAGATTTTTCCATCTAAAATCAGGGATAAGACAGGTTACCAACTCTTACCACTTATATTCAATATAGTACTGGAAGTACTTGCCATAGCAGTTAAGCAAGAAAAAAGATATCCTAGCCATCAATATAGAAAAGGAAGAAATGAAGCTATCATTATTTTCTTATGACATAATACTATACCTAAAAAATCCTAAAGACTACAAAAAAGCTCCCCAAAAAAAGAGATTTGTATAGTAAAATGGCAGGGTACAAAATCAATACCCAAAATTCATGGCTTTCCTATATACAAATAATGAAAGAAAGAGATATTCAAAAACAATCCCATTTACAATAGTGTCTCAGAAAAGTACGTTGGAATTAGCTTAATTAAAGGGTAAAGGACCTGTACAAAGAACACTATAAAACACTACTTCAAGAAATAAAAGAGGACATTAGTAAATGGAGACACATCCACTGCTCATGGATCTGGAGGATTAACATTGTCAAAATGACAATACTCCCCAAAGCATTAAACAGATTTAATATGGTCCCTATAAATATACCCAGGACATTTTTCAAAGAAATAGGCAAAACACTCTCATTCATTGTTGGTGGAAATGCCTACTGATTCAGCCTTTTTGGAAAACAATATGGACATTTCTCAAAAAACTAAAAATTGAATTTCCATATGATCCAGCAATACCACTTCTGGGAATATATCCTGCAAAAAGCACAGCAGAAATGATATCTGCACTTGTATGTTTGTTGCAGCTCTGTTCACAGTAGCCAGAATCTAGAAACAACCTAAGTTCCCAAGAACAGATGACTGGTTAAAGAAATGATGGTACATCTACACAATGGAATACCATACAGCTGTTAGAAAAGATGAAGTCATGAAATTTGCTTACAAGTGGATGGGCATGGAGAGTATCATACTAAGTGAAATTAGTCAGAAAGAGAGGAACAGACATAGAATGACTGCACTCATTATGGAATATAACATAACATAATATCAGACTAGCACCCAAAGACAGTACAGATAAGGGCCAGGAGGATTGCTCCACAGTTTTAAACCTTCCTCATGTACTGGGGGTAGAATACAGTTGGGATAGAGAAGGGACCACTAAATCATTGATGGTTGGAGGGATCACTCTGGATAGGAGATGTATGCTGAAAGTAGATAAAGGACAAAAATGATGGCCTCTGAGTATCTTTATTGCAAATCACAATGCCCCAAAAGCAGAGAGAGTGAGGAAGAATGAAATTGTCTGCCATAGAGGCAGGGGGTGGGGTGGCGTGGGGGTAGTGGGAGGGATAACGGGAATATTGCACTGGTTCTTTGCTCAGACTTCAGTTAATTAAAGCACAGATTTATTTTATTTAATCCTTTTAATTCTCACAATCCCTTCCATGGTGAAGTCAGCACCACCCCACTTTACAGATGATGAAAGTGGGGCTTGAGGGAATTTGTTGGAATATTGATAATCTCTAAAATGATGGCTTGGAAATAACTAAGACTACAATACCATTTCCTTGTTGGGGGAAAAGTTATTTTTTTTATATTTTATTGAATCACTGTGAGATATTCACAAGCTTTCATGTTTGGGTTACAATCATACAATGATCAAAAACCCATCCCTCCACCAGTGCACACTTCCCACTGCCAATATCCTCGGTATACCCCCCCTTTCCCAGCTTCCCCCTGCTCCATGGCAGACAATAATCGTTGAAGGAAAACAGTTACAAATAAGACATATAGTCTATAAGTGCTCAAACAATGCTTTAGAAGGAACAAAATATGTTTCCCTTGAGCATTTTCTTCTATCCTTTCCTGGTAGGTAAGGAAGTCATGGTTGCTTTTCGATATTTGACACTTGTGAACCTATTCTGGAAACCAGGCATCAGGGTGTTGAAGTGGCCAGAGGGACCGTCAGCACAAAGGTCATTAGAGAATACCACTGTTTCCAGGCATCACCCAGTGGAGTCCCATGAACATAAACGTGTTTGATCTTGTGTCAGTTCCTCAAAGGCTGCCTCATTTATTTCTCTTCTAGGTGATGAAGCTCTGCTTTGAATTCCTCTCCCAGTTTGAAAGTCGAATGGAACTATGTGATCGCTTCTCCTCATGATTCCCACAGGGCCCTGGCAGAGCTGAGGTAATGAGGCCCGCAGCCCTCATAGACAACTGAAAAGGAACCAGCTAACGGCCAGCCACATGCAAGGCAGCAGCCCTGGCCCAATCAGCTCTCCCATTTCCTGACACTCCAGGGTCTTCTTTATGCTCTCATTTCCTAAAAAAAGGGCAGGGAAGCCCATCCCAAGAAAAGTTTAGATTCTTGGTCCACCTGAAGTCAGCCATTTAGACGCTTGCCATATTCAAAAAGTCCTAGGCACTGTGTGCTGAGGAAAACATGAGAAATACACTACAAAGGGAGGGCCAGTTTCTTGAATAAATTCTATTAAAATTTTGATCCCCTAATTCTTTGGGGGACATGGGATTGTAGACAGTGATGTGTGTGCATTTATGTTTCTAAATAAAAACTCACTTTTTTATTACATAAACACTACCACTTCCCCCCCCCCCCGGCCCCTAATCAGAAAATATGAGAAAGGGACAAAAGGAAAGAAGAAATAAAGGTACCCACAATCTTATAATATGGGAGATCAAAGATTGTCTAGGAGACAAAGACACCACAAACACACACACACACACACACACAAAAATGACTTGGGATGGGATGGAGGATCACAGCAACAGAAATAGATATAAGACGAAGGCTGGAGTGAAGAGACCCAGAAACCCACAGAGCAGGTATGGACAAAGGGCATTCTGGAAGGTTCTGGAGAAGAACTGTGGCCACAGAGGCGAAGGACTGTTGTAAAAGAGTAACACTCATAGGGTACAAGGAAAGACAGATGGGAAGACAGAGAAGCAGGGTGTGGAGGGAAGGGAACTGTGGGAGCCTAGGTTCCCCACCAGTCTCCTGGGGGCTCAGTAGAAGAACTGCCCATGGTTCCACCACCTGAGATGCCAAAGGTCACACACACCCTTCATCTCAGCATTTTCTACCTTCACTAATTGTATAAACCAGTACCCCAGGTGAGCCAAGAGAAGAGATAGTCATGGACGCCACTGCCGAGGAATGAAGTCATGTTCTGTGTCATTGCGGGCTCCGTCGTGTCTACTTTCCAAGACAACAAGCCTGCAGCACAGCACCACAAGGAATGGGAGAGCTAAAGCTCACTGAAACGCCCCCACTTGATTCTAGCTGTGTGACCTTGTCCACTTCTTGCAATATTATGATTTCATTCCCTCTCTGGAGCACTTCCCTGTCCTAACTCCCACCATCACTTTGGGGCTCTCTCCCTCGTCTCTTTCTTGTCATGAGTCCCCAGTGCTGGGTATCAATCAGGATACCTCCTTCTAAAATCGTTTCTCCACCCATCACCTCAACCATTCTATCTCCTTCTCTTGAGGTGGCATGCACACTTCTTCCTAGCATTTCAGTCTCCTACAATTACACATCTATGTTAGAATCTCCTGCTAAATAACATATGTGACCTTATTAATCTTAGCCTTCTAGACTGTACGAGGCACAGACTGTATCTTATTCACCACTGCACCTATGGCATGAAATCGGGGATCTGGCAGACGTGAGAAGCTGTAGAGTCTCACACAATAGCATCTCTGTGACTGGCCAGAGGAAAATGATGCTCGGACAAGAGCAGGAATTCAGGGCCACCCAACTCAAATGTCTGAATGCACGCTTCTCTTCTCTGAGATGGACAGAAAGCTGGACAGACAGAGGGCTAGGTAGGTAGATGGAAAGGTGAAGAGACAAATGAACAATGGTGCATGCCGCTCCACTGCTCCACCAGCATGTCTTAGGATGAGGTTCAAGGAACAGGAGCCAGGAAAAGCCAGTCTTTACCCTTTTGATTATAACGTGTCTTGGTGTTATCTATTTGATTCTGCTTCGGCTGGGACCCTTCAGACCTCCTATATCTGAGTGTCTTGTCTGTGATTTAACTAGTGTTTCTAGTTAAATAGAGGGAAAAACAGGCACAGTCTAACAGAAAACACAGAGCCCAAATGCAGTGGAGATAATATGACACAGAACCAGATGTCAGGGCACAGCCAGGCCAGGATCTCAGAATCCACGTTAGGTACTGGGGAGGACAAGAGGGCATGGTGAGGTGGGACAAGGTAGCAGCAGAGACCCTGGAAAACTGTTCCCAAGTTGCAGAGGATTCCAGTTCTGGGGTGGGTAAGGATGGTCATCTCAGAGGGTGGAGCTGGGGCAATGATAGTCATACAGGGGCTGAACTGGTTTATGAGGTTCCTGAAATACAGGAGAATCATAGGAAGGATGGAATGTTGTGCCTGTGATGAATGGTGCTGAGCAGCTCCCCCCAAACTCACTTCAGCTTCTACAACTTTATGCTCCAGGGTGAGGCTGCAGGTTCAGGATGGGAAAGGATGGCTGTAGCTCTGGGTTATGAGCCCCAA
This sequence comes from Sorex araneus, assembly GCF_027595985.1. NCBI lineage: Eukaryota > Metazoa > Chordata > Mammalia > Eulipotyphla > Soricidae > Sorex > Sorex araneus. The sequence continues at coordinate 315,869,543 of NC_073313.1, forward strand.
GATCTTCGGTGAACTATCTGCATCTCCCAGGTACCCAGAAATGTGTGGTCCTCACTGCCCAAAGTCAGATCTTGGACTCTGCCCTGTGCCAACTCTGAATCCTCTTTTCTCTGGGGCAACACTCTTGAGGTGCTCCAAAAGCCTGCATAGCTGATTTCAGGATATGGTTTTGTGAAAGTTATGGATGTTTATGAGATTTGTCTTGTTTCAAGGCTATGAACTTCCTGAGCAGTTGCCTGTTCATGAAGCTCTGTATCATTCCTTAAAATCTGAATAAAAATCTAAATTGATAGAGTATACTTGGTGAGGTATTCATTGAGCTTTTTGTTGTTGGCGGTTTATTTTGTTTTATTATATTCTCTTCCGGTCTGTAGAGTCTCATTTGATAGATCTGCTGTGAATCTTATGGGAGTTCCTTACTAGGTAGTTTGTTCTGATTTTACTGCTTCCAATATTGAATCTGTCTTTGGTCTTTACCCTTTTGATTATAATGTGTCTTGGTGTTTATCTATTTGATTCTGTTTTGGCTGGGACCCTTCAGACCTCCTATATCTGAGTGTCTTGTCTGTGATTTAACTAGTGTTTCTTCATTTAGCTGCTTCTCAGGCAGGCAAATAATTCTTACATTTTTTTTCTCTTAAACTCATCCCATAGTTCTTTGGTGTGCTACTAATTTTTTTCAAAAAAATTTTTTTATCTGGATTGAGTTTGTTCTTACCGAGACTGGAAAACATGTGCCATCCCCAGGGTGGGGCAGGGATCACTTTCCCAGAGATTTATTCTGTGCCCCACCTCCCAAGACACAGCTTCCCTTCTCCTCACCCCACAACACATACACACACATACACACACACACACACACACACACACACACACACACACACACACACACACACACCACGGCCTACTTCGACTCAGGATGAGGCACAGTCAGGTTGCAAGGAATCTGTTCCTTACATGGTACTTTCTAGAAGATCCTAGGGGTATCCTAAGGATATATATAATCATGGTTATATTTAACATTCTCCACTTCTACCTCTTCCAGAGGGGCATTCTCCCCTCCATCTGCCAATTCTGTTGGAATTCCATTCTATTTTTCAAAGTCTCATAATTCTCTCTGCTCTAATTGGGGTACCAAAGCTGTCTACTCAGCAGGAAAGCGGCACATTACAGACAACTCTTAGGTTCCTGCCTCAGGCTGACTCATTGCAGGTCAGGGGAGGTGCAGTGGGCTCTCTACACACATCCACCCATCAGGAGGTACTGATCAGAGGGGGACACTCTGAGAGTGTCAGGTCTTGGGTGCCAGGGAATGTGCTAGATTCTTACCCTACGGTCTCTGTCGGGACTCTGCATTGCAGGGTCTAAAACTGTACTGATGCATCTCAGTTAAATATAACAATTCACCTTCGAATAACATTTCAAGTAAAGGGCTAACATCCAAGATTCACAAAGCATTCAGAAGGCTTGACAACAAAGAAACCAATAAATAATCCCATCAGAAAATGGGGGGAGGAGATAAACAGACATTTCCTTAAAATTTATGGATGACCAGAAGACATGTGAAAAACATCTATCTTCACTTATCATTAGGGATATTCAAATTAAAATAATCACAATGTAACACTGGGCTAAAAGCAACCTAAGGATAGTGTTGGAAGGTCGTGGGCACTTTGGTGGTGGTGAGGTGCAGCAACTGTGTGATATCAAAACTTTAAACTTACATATACTATAAACAAATAAATATGGGAAAGTAAATTCTGAATAAATAGAAATTCACTTTTAGTAAATCCATAAAATTAATGCAGAGAATATGTGAGTGTGTGTATATGTCATAAAATGAACTATACCCCCCCCCCTTTTGCCAAATTCTTATGTTGAGTTCCTAGCCACCAAAACCTCAGAATGTGGTGTCTTCGGAGACAGGACCTATAAAGAGATAATTAGGTTAGATGAAGTCATCAGGGTGGGCCCTACTCCAACTATGACCACTGTCTGTATTAGAAGAGGACATTAGGACAAAAAGATAACAGAGATAGAGACCCTGTGAGACATGTACGGAGAAGACAGGCATCTGACTGCCAAGAAGAAAGGCTTCCAAGGATAGGCAGGTGCAAACGCTTTGTTTTGGACTTCTCACTTGCAGGTGAATAAGCAAAGAAACTTCCATAGTTTGAATCAATCAATCTGAGGTACTTTGTTAACAGCAGCTCTAGCAACCTAACTTGTGTGTGTGTGTTTGCAGGCATGTGTGTATGTGTGTGAGAGAGAGAGAAAAAAACCGAGGGTGTGAGAAGAGTATGTGAGTGAGAAAGTGTGTGAGGCATGTGTGTGAGAGTGAGAACGAGAATGTGTGAGTATATATATGCATGTGTGAGAGTGTGTTTGTACATGTGTGAGATAATGTGTGTATGAGAAATGGAGAATATGTGTGAGAGAATGTGTTTTGTGTGTGTGTGTATTAACAAAGATTGCTTGTTTTGACCACATATATATTAATGGTAGCTGCTTCTCCATTCTGAACCCAATTTTTTTGAGCCTGGGGAAATCCTTCTCTAAGCCCTCATCTCAGGGCACTTAAGGGCCCGTTAGGATTTTATTACAGAATGAAATGGTTATTTCCATGATTTTTCTTCTTTCCATATTGGACTTCTACATGCGGGCTTTTGCTTCTCTACTTCTGGTTGGGGAAATGAAGAAAAAGAGTAGAGTGAGGAAAGAAATAAGCTTCATCCAAAAAGAAGTGAATAATATTTTCCATTAGCTTACTTCACTCTTAATAAAAAAAAAAGAAATATGGAATAGACAGGGAACTCTAAACTGCCTGTTGTTAGAGCCAACAGAACCCTCAGGGGTGATGCGGGCCAGAGTCTCTGCAAGCAAAAAGCGTGCTGGGCAGACACGTTACCCTATCTCTGCCTTCTGGGTTACATCGAGCCTCTTAGCAAGTAATTGTAAATGTCATTAAGGTTGTGTCCCATTTCAATGAGAGCCCCACAAAATGTATTTTATGATTCGAACTTTGTGCACTGAAAGCTTAATATTTTCCTGCTGTTTTTAACATCTCTGAATTTTCTTTTTACTATATATGATTACATTTAATGAATGTATCAGAACAAATTAGAAACAGGCCTTCTTCCTCTCTTCCTCCCCACCCCCACCCTGCCTTTGAACAAATTGAGAGTAAATTGTGTTAATCTGAAGAAGAAAAAACAGACACAATCAATTTAGGCTTATTTGATACAGGGTGGGGGGGGGGAGTCAGTGAAACTATAGAGATGGGCAGACTCCCTGGCCCCCATCATTAAGAGGGACTATGTCTTAGAATTGTGTTCATTTTATACCTGTGTCTCCACTGCCTAATTACGGGAGAACCTGTATGTATGGGCAGCTCTGGTGTATGAGGGTGACAGCACCCTGTCCTGTGACAGCTGCAAACTGGGGGGCAAGGGAACCTCTTGACTGACAGAATCGAGGGCAGTAGATGATGGATGTTCTGGTAGAAGTGATGACAAGTCATCCTGCCCTGCCTGCATGCCTTGAAGTGACCCTGCCCTTCTGAGGACTAAGAAGCTGGAGGAGTGGGTGGGATGGAGGTCACTTGTTGGTGCTTCACCAAACGTGAACCAAGAGGGTGTAGGCACTGAACTACATATGTGACCCTATCCTGTCTCCTGAGGTCGTGGTCATGTAGGCAAACAATGGAGTTGAAAGAATAAAAATTTATGGTAAGTGCAAGGAAGAAAGATATCTGGGTTCTGTGAGAAAAAAAAGATAGAAAAACCTCCCCTAACCTGGATGCCAGAGGAGGTTTTCCTAGGGCTTGTTTAACTTGGAACCTTAAAGAAGAGACAGCAGCCAAACCAGGAATGGGAGGAGGCTCGTGGGACACAGCGTGCATGTGCAAATACCGTGGGCCATGGGGGAGCATAGACAAGAACTGGGAGGAAGAAGGGCAGAGGAGGTGAGGACCAAAGGGGGAGTGGGGAGGCCAAAGGGAAGGTTGGAGGTGTAGACAGAGGTCAAGTCTTAGGGGGATCCAGGAGTCATCTTGGGGATTCATTTTATGTTTACTTAAGTACAATGCAGAGTCATAAACATTTTCAAGCCTTGGACCATAGATACTTTGCAATTTATATTTAAAAGAATATATATATGTATATATATATATGTTTTTTTTCCTTTTTGAGTCACACCCGGCGATGCACAGGGGTTACTCCTGGCTCTGCACTCAGGAATTACTCCTGGCGGTGCTCAGGGCATGCTGGGAATCAAACCCAGGTCAGCTGCATGCAAGGCAAACACCCTAGCCACTGTACTATCACTCCAGCCCCAATAATATATTTTAAAGAGAGACAATATATTGAGAGAGAGGGAGAAAGAGAGAGAGAGAGAGAGAGAGAGAGAGAGAGAGAGAGAGAGAGAGAGAGAGAGAGGCTAGGTCAAATAAAGCTCAGGAGCCCAAGTCACTTCTGGTAATTCTTGGCTGACATTTGGGCCTCAGAGTTGAATACTCTGTCCCAGTGGTGTTAGGGAACCACCAGGGCTACAACCAGAAGTGTTGGGTGGCATGGGGTGACAGGGCCTGACCGAAACTGGGCTTGTACTCTGTCACTATCTCCCACTATCACACAAGGCACAACAAGATGCCTTGTTGATTTGAAAAAATGATTCAGAACTTTGTCTTAAGGAGGCAAGAGAGTGAGGATGGAATTAGCTGGTGGCCTGGTGTGGATGGGTTGCATGGAGGCAGGTGAAGAGGCTTGGAGAAGAGTGGGTGGGAATGAAGGCCAGCGTGGGAGCAGCATACATGGATGGTGTGGCATGCACATCATTTGGGGAAGGCTGGCCTAGCAAAGGCCCAACGGCTGAACTCAGAACATGAGCTGTGCAAAGCAAAATGACATTTGACTGCTCTGGCTGAAAGGAGAGTCAGATATAAGATTCTGGGGATGTAAAATAGGAGACACTTACATCAGAATACTTCCTACATCAGAGACTTCTCACCACTACAGGTTTCATAACTACATTTGTAGTCTCCAGAAGGGGCGGACTCAACAAGAATGAGGACAGCAAGAGGAGACATAGGTGGCTGCTCTAGAAAGTGCCACCAATCACAGCTGTGGTGGCAATGAAGAAAAAGGAGGCAGGAAAGGGTGGAGTCGAGGAAGCACAGTGAAGGTGTGCCCGGCGATTGGTGGGGCGGAAGTGGGGGGGCACTGGAGACCGGGTAAGGAGCAGCATGGGCCTCAACAGCAGTTGGTGTATCAGCCATGAGTGAATGAACTAGGTCAAGTACACTGAGGCAGGCTTGCTTCCGACTCCTGTCTCTCACAACACAGTCTTTAAAAGGAACTCTCTCCCGAGTGCCCAAGAACAGTGAGATACTACTGGGTTCTAAGAAAAGATGAAATCATGCAATTTGCTACTAGGTAGATGTGTCTGGTGAGATCAGTCAGAAGGAAAAGGACAGATACAAACTGATCTCTTTCATACCTAATGTGTTACTCATAAAGTAACATAATAGGGGAGAAAGGTCAAAATCTACAAGACCTGAGAACTGCTTTACAGAATGGAGCTTACCAAGAAGAGAGGGGATGGGGACCCCTGATTCGATGTTGGAGGAGGTGAACATGGAAGAGGGTGCAATGTTGTATGCATGCATGACACTCAATCAAAGGTGGTACAGTAAATAATGGTAGCACTGTTGTCCCATTGTTCATCGATTTGCTCAAGTGGGCACCAGTAATGTCTCCATTGTGAGACTTGTTGTTACTGTTTTTGGCATATCGAATACGCAATGGGTAGCTTGCCAGTCTCTGCCATACAGGCGGGATACTCTTGGTAGCTTGCCAAGTTCTCCGTGAGGGAGAACCCAGGTCGGCTGCGTGCAAGGCAAACACCCTACTCGCTGTGCTATCGCTCCAGTTTAATTAATGGTAAAAGAAACAAAAACCAACACAACACCTTTCTCTCACTTAAAGTCACTAAAACACTAAAATGATGTTTGGATTTTAAAATATCATTTTGAATGCATAGTGAAGCTGATAAAAAAAATCTTAGAAAATAAGTATAGCACAACTCTAGAAAGGGGGAGAGGTATTGAGGACAGGTAAGAGGTAAGTGTAAAGACAGAGACACAAAAATGAGTATACTGAGTGGCGGGAACGGGGGGCGGGGGGAGGAAATGCAGTGGCTCAAGGGCAAAACAGGGCCAGAGTAACAGTACAGCGGGTAGAGCGTGTACCTTGCATGAATCCACCTGGGTTTAATTCCTGGCACCATATACAGTCCCCTGAGCCCCACCAAGAATAATCCCTAAGCACAGAGCCAGGAGTAATCCCTAAGTACCACTGGGTGTGCCCCCACCTCCCCAAAATAAACTCAAAAAACAAAGAAGGCAGTGCTCCTTACCTGAAAAGAGAATGAAAAAATTTACCCATCTTGGCTGTGGGTGGAAACATCTGTCCTCAGAATTTTCTGCCCACATTCATATTGCTCTAAGGGAGAAGGAAATGTAGATCCCCTTGGACTGAGAGAGAAACGTTCAGAATTCACCAGCTTAGGGGAGCAGAGCCCATCAAAAGAAGACAGAGATCTATCTAAAGAGTCAAAGTTACAAGAACAGCAGATATGGGTATTGACCAAGTACACCAAGAAGAATGCTAGCAGAATAACAGCTAAGAAGCAAGCAACACGGTGACTAGAAAATAAAATCACTTCTATGCTCTCCAGTACTTAACCTGTCAAGATTGGGCACAAAATGAAGATATCCAAACAAATAAAAAATTAGGTTTGTCACACAGACTCACGTTAAATTGCATTCTGATAAAAAAAAATTTTAAAAAAGGTGCAATGGAGACAAGGAAAATGGCAAATGAAACCAAAAAAGAATCAGAAATAATGACATCGGTGAAGGTTGTAGGTTTAAAGAAACCCTGTCACTGTCACTGTCATCCCGTTGCTCTTCGATTTGTTCGAGCGGGCACCAGTAACGTCTCTCATTGAGAGACTTATTGTTACTGTTTTGGGCATATCCAATATGCACGGGTAGCTTGCCAGGTTCTGCCGTGCGGGCTCCATACTCTCAGTAGCTTGCCAGGCTTTCTGAGAGGGGTGGAGGAATCGAACAGGGGTCGTCCGCGTGAAAGGCGAACGCCCAACCGCTGTGCTATCGCTCCAGCCCAAAGAAACCCTAGTTCCATAAAATAATAAATATGATGGCTTATTTATAGGATTAAATGCTGTTTCAAAGTAATGGAAAGTGAGAGCACAGAGTGTAGACCAGAACTTCCCAAGCTTATTCGGCTGCCCTTCCATTTCAGAAAACAACTCATTCAGCAACCCCCCTGGAATTCGTCCTTCTTTTTCTTCTCTTTTGAAAGAAAATTTGGGTACTGTGATTTACAAAGCTGTCAGCAATAGAATTTCAGGAGTACAGAGTTCTGGCTCCAACCCAAGCACACTATCAGCATCCACATAATAGGACTGGAAGGTGTCACAAGTGGGCAAGCCCTAGGCCCTGCACTAAGAGATGGTCTGGAAATCTCTCTTCTTTAAGGAACAAATAAAAGCACCTTCCAGTTGCACCCAGGACTACTGAGGCCGCTGCTCCTGGACTGCTCATGCAGCCCTGTGAGTGGTTACCACCCATTTTGGAAAATACTTGAAAGAGATGGGAGGTGGTGATTTGTGAAAACAATCCAGAGAAAAAAAATGAAAGGGAGGGCAATAATCTGAAAGTAAAAATCCCAAATAGCAGAGATCATCAGCAACAAATAGAAAGTAAAGAATAAGAAGAGGGGCCGGAGCGATAGCACAGCGGGTGGGGCATTTGCCTTGCACGCGGCCGACCCGGGTTCGATCCCCGGCATCCCATATGGTCCCCCAAGCACCGCCAGGAGTAGTTCCTGAGTGCAAAGCCAGGAGTAACCCCTGAGCATCGCTGGGTGTGACCCAAAAAGCAAAAAAAAAAAAAAAAGAATAAGATAGAAGAAATCCTACTCTTCTATTCAAGTATTTCATCAGGGGCAATAAACATTTACACTAAACAGATAAAGAGAGGGTGTCAGAGAAAATCACATTTAAAACGCAGATAAACATTATTTATAATAAACACAACCAAGCAGCACATTAAGGTTTAAAGTAAAATGATTCAACAGATAAATAGCATGAAGTGTAAATGTTTTGTCTTCATTGTAATCACTGTCACTATCATCCCATTGCTCATCGATTTGTTCGAGCGGGCACCAGTAACGTCTCTCATAAAGAGACTTATTGTTACTGTTTTTGGTATATCCAATACACACAGGTAGCTTGCCCGGCTCTCCGAGAGGGGCGGAGGAATCAAACTCGGGTCAGCCACATGAAAGGCGAACACCCAACTGCTGTGCTATCGCTCCAGCCCCTTCATTGTAATAGTAAGAAAAATACTTGTTAAGTTCTCAGAGTTACAGAGAGTCACTGCAGAACAATCAAAACATAATTCAATAGGAAGATAGAACAATTCCAAACCTGTAAACACCTAATAAGACATTTACTTTCCAAATAATGAGACAAAAAAATTTTAGAATTATATGGAGATGCTGATCAATATCTCCTTACAATATCTGATCAACAGTGGATGAATTCAGTCCACTTGGTAGTTCACAGATCAAACAAAAACTCCACTAATATGAGGGAATAGTGAACATGAAGAGGTTAACTATACACGTTAACATTAAAAACGTTGCACCCACGGACAGGTTACACATTCCTTTGAAATACACAAGGAAACTGCCTGTTCTAGGCCACAAAGTAGGTCAGGGTAAATTTCAGAATCTGTATCTCACTGCATTATTTTCTTTATTATTTTCCCTGACTGCATTAAAATTAGGTAGAAAAATCAGTATAACAATAATTATTGTTATAACAACAACTGGAACGGTTAGGAAAAGGAAGCCTAAAAGAAATGGAATATGTAGCACGTAGTGGTTATACTCCACAGTCAAACTGCCTGGGTTAAAATTTTGTTTTTTCTAACTCAGGACTATGTGGTTTTGGACAAGGTGTTTAAATTATTGTGCTCCATTTTTCGCAAATATAATTTCGGGGGGGGCGGAGCGATAGCATAGCGGGTAGGGCTTTTGCCTTGCACGTGGCCAACCCGGGTTCGATCCCCGGCATCCCATATGGTCCCCCAAGCACTGCCAGGAGTAATTCCTGAGTGCAAAGCCAGGAGTTACCCCTGAGCATTGCTGGGTGTGACCCAAAAAGCAAAAATATATATATATATATATATATAATTTCGGGATCCTAACACTACTGTATAGGGCTATTTTGAGGATTATGTAAATCAACATGAACTGCTAAGACTCAGTTTATATCAAGAATTCACACATATTAAGAATTCAATCTCTTTTTATTAGACAATCAGAAATTTTTAAAAATACACAAATTTAGGGGTCAAATAAAGTCATGAAGGAAATTATACTATACTTAGAATTGTTAAACAGAACATTTTGTTTACTTGTTTTGGGCCACACCCAACAGTGCTCGGGACTCACTCCTGGCTATATGCTTATAGACTTCTGGCAGGGTTCAGGCGTCATATGTGGTATCGGCTGCATAACAGAAAAGAACCATACCTGTTGTACTATTGCTCTGACCTCAAGACAAAAAAAAAATTATTTATTAAATTATGGTTGATTTAGTCAAAGCAGTTTTTAAAAAGAACAGTGTGATTTAAAATATTTATACTAGAAAAGGAGAAATTATGAAAAATCAATGAAATGACCCCCAAATTAAGGTGCTAGAAAAAGAGAAGCAAAACGATAACCAAAGAACGTAAAAATAAACAAATAATGAAGATAAAAATCAATGAACTAAAAAAAATACAATCTGAAGAGTCTCAGCAGACTCCAAGGTTTATTATTTGAAAAATTGAAAAATAGATCAAGAGATAAGGGGTGAGGAAAACAAACACAAGGGCTGGAAAAGGGGAAGAAACCAGAGATGCAACAGGGATTAGAGACTACAGGGGATTATAAACCTTGAAGCAACATGCTTTCAAAGTAAGAAGAAACAAGGAAATTCATCACTGTCATCACATTGCTCATCAAGCACCAGTAACATCTCCATTTTGAGACTTGTTACTGTTTTTGGCATATCGAATATGCCACGGGTAGCTTGCCAGGCTCTGCCATGCGGGGGAGATACTCTCAGTAGCTTGCTGGGCTCTCCGAGAGGGGCGGAGGAATCGAACCTGGGTCGGGCATGTGCAAGGAGAACGCCCTGCCGCTGTGCTATCGCTCCATCCCAACAAGAAACAAGAAAATTACTAGGAAAAAAATCTAAATTACCAAAAAGACTCAAAATGAAAGAGAAAACTTGATTAGCTATAACCACTAAAGAAACAATCATTTAAAATAGTCCCAGAAAGTAAACAAGAGGCCAATATGATTTTGCAGGAACTTATATAAGTATTCAAGAAAAAGATCATTTAATTTTACATGAACTCTTTAAGAGAACAGACTAAGTAAGGACCATCTTCTTTTCTTTAAGTCATTTAATGAGGATAACATAAATTTGATATCAAATTAGATAAGAGTAATTCTAGGAAGGTATAACGACAACTGTCCTAAACAACTATCTATAGGAAAGTCCAAAATAAATGCTAATAGAAAGAATCAACAGTGTATCTCACACACACAGAGTAGGACTACAGCAAATTAAAGATTTGAACATTAATAAATCTGTTGATGTAAGTCATCACATTAAGAGATTATGGGGAAGAAAAGATACAATTATTTCAAATTAAAGGCACAAATGCCATAACATTTGAATACTCTCATCCTTTACAAAATAATCAAAAATACATGAACACACACCTGTATAAACACACAAAAGCCTCTTCATAAACTGAAAGTAAAACAGACCTTTCTTCACATGAGAAAGAACATGGGCCATGACCCACATCAAATAGCACCCCCCATGGTGAAAGGGTGGACACCTTATCTGTGAAGTCAATAACATACATGTACCTGAACTAATGTTTTATTTTAACCATTGTATTGGAATTCCTCTCCACTCCACTAAAATAAGACAAATAATCAAATGTAAATGCAAAAATTTGGTAGATAAAGAATTACCTTCATAGGAAACATAAGGAACTATAAACAGGTTACTAGAATGATTTTGACAGTTTAATGGGGCACAAAAATTCAACTCCAAGGGTTTGGAGCAATAGTACAGAGGGTTGGGTGTTGGCCTTGCATGCCATGGACCCAAGTTGGATCCCCAACATTACACATGGGCCCCTGAGCACTGCCACTGCCAGGAGTTATTCCTAAGTGCAGAGCCGAGAGTAACCCTTAAGCACGGCTGGGTTGGCTCCAAAAACAAACAAAAAATTCAACTTTATTTCTATGCATCAGCTACAAAAATTAGTTTTAAAAATATTTCGAAAACTCTATTATGTATTGTCTAAGAGGCAAGGTTCAGGTACTGTTCTCTGAAAATGATCCCATTTCCATATCTATGCAGGGCATAAGATAACATGTTGAGGGTCCCATTCCCTAACTGGAAAGAGTGATTTTAAGAAGATTTTAGCTCAAACTGAGCCAGAGACTCTGCACTAGGTTTATGTGGCACTATCTCAGAATGCAACTGGAATAGAGTATTGTAAGCTCTGTGGCCAAGGAGCAGCCTCAATGGTACAGGTCAGAGGAGACTTTCAGCAGGAGGAAGGGAGAAATGGCGATCAGAGCTTCCTCATGAAACCAGAACACCTCTCTCTCCCTCCCTCTCTCCCCTCTCTTTTCCTCCCTCTCTCTCCTCTCTCTCTCCCCATCCCTCTCTCTCTCCTCTCTCCTCTCTCTGTCTCTGTCTCTGTTTCTCCCTCTCCCCTATCCCTGTCTCTGTCTCTTTCTAATGTGTGTCCTCCCTTGCATGAGTAAACTTTCCATGCATCTTTCTTACTTGTATCCAAAAGAAAGTTAATAAATATGATCGCATATTCAGAAGTTAATGTGTGAAGCTTCATTTCCCCCATTCTTATTTCCTTAATGTGCTGGGGTAAATCTTTCTGAAGAATTTTGACCCATCTCTAGGGAGTATGAAGCGAGACAGATTTAAGATTTGACAAACTGTCCCAGGATCAATGCCAGCTCCAGCCATTATTCTTTTTTATGTCTGGAGGCAGTCAATTCCTGACAAAATGTATAATCACTTTCTTTATGCCCTTAAGAAGCTTGAGCTGAGATCTTCAAAGGAATGGTGCCAATAAAATTAACTATCCTTGCGTCATATTTCAGTAATTTCTCTTTTCTTCAGTACTGATCAGTTTTACTGCCTGCTGCCCTCCCACTCTAATTTGCTAACAAGATAAGACCTACTAACATAAGACACTCACAAATATAACTTGTGGATTTTCCCACTGGGAGATGATTTTTTTTTCCAGTAACCACAGATTAATGGCAAAACACAGAGACCTGTTTAGAATTGAGGATTCTTTTAAGGCTAAATCGGGGTGGGGGTGACTGTAAAATGTTGATTTTAAAACAGAACCTGGGGCATAAACAGTCATTATTTCCCGACTTCTTCTCCACCCCTCTCACCCTCTACCCCCCACCCCTGACCAAAATGCAAGATCTTGGATTTTGTATTTTGGTCAAAATCCAGGGACCTGAACTTAATTCTTTGGAAGGCCTGGATTAGGACCCCAGTCTCTATCTTTTGTAAGATCCCACTCCTGGTCTTAATTCATCCATTTATGGGAAAACCAGAAGAATAAATACTCCTGCTTGTTAGGACTACTGGAACATTCAGGGCATCATACTATATAGAAACTGGCACTTTATCTAGTAGGGACTCAGAGAATGGCAAGGAGTCAAAAATGAAAATGTCTTCCAATAATACAAAAGCTGATTCCTCTTATTTTGGAATAAGTTTCTTTCAAAATTGATACATCATTTTAATTGTAAAATGATGCTCAAAAAGCATAATGCTTCAGTAGAAATGAGAATGAACCTAGAATTTAATCTGGAGTCCCATATTGTTAGGAATCTAATAGTTCCCAATCCTTAATCACCACCCCAAAGGGGTCTCTGATTAATCAAATGGAGCTGGAAAGATTTGGCTAGGCACCCATGGATGCCTGAGAAAAATTAGAATGGAGTTGACCAGATCAAAGTCATAGTAATCACCGAGAAGGCCCTTCCACTGGGGTCAACTCTTGGATCCAGCCAGTCTATTCTTAGGCGGTGTCCAGATATGGTCTTAGAACCTCTCCAAGTTTAAAACATCCTTGTATCCCTTCCTCCCAGTCCACTTCCCATTTACTAAGTCCATCTTGCCTCATCCCTGCCCACACAGATAATTCTAGCCAGATGCACCCGTGACCTTCAGACTTACAATCCTCCAAAAGCATCACTGGCTCCACATGGCTCAGGCACCAGCCAGGATTTTACTTGGCTCTGTTCCTTCTTAAGAAATTGGATGGGGAGCAAAATGGTCTTTGCCATATGAAATCCAAGTCAAGCTGACCTAGTTATTGATTTGGAGCTATATATGTCCAGGGGGTTGCTGTAGAAACATTTAAACAAATATCATCTATTTCATCCCAGGGAAGGATGAATGTGCAATGTCCAGGGTTGAAGGTCTATGTAGCTGACCTTCTCATACCAGCCTTCCTACCTGCCAGCACCCATTTTTCCTGGAGGACTTTAAAATTTATTTATTTATTATTTTTAATTGAATCACCATGAATTACAAAGTTAGAAGTTTACTCGTGATTAAGTTTCAGGTGTACAATGTTCCAACACCAATCCCTTCGCCAGTGTCCACTTCCCTACACCAGTTTCCCTCCCATCCCCCAGATTGACTCTAAGGTACTTTTTTTTCCTTATCTTTTTTCCCTTTCCTCTCATCCCCCTTTAGGCACTGTTATTTATATGTTACTGATAGGATATCATGCACGTCACTTAACCTCCTTTCAGCACCCCGTCCTCATGCATCCAGAGTGACCACTTTCCTCTATCATTGACTTAGTGGTCCTTTGCCTGATCTCTCCCTCCTCCCAGAGAGTGGGAAACTTCCTCCCAAGGACTAGTTAATCTGCTTTTCATTTATATTGTCTTCATCATTAGCTATTCCCCACTATGTTTCTTTCTATTGCACATCTAAATGAAATAATTTTGTCTATATCTTTCTCTCTGACTCATTTCACTCTGCATTATACTTTCCAGATCCATCCATGTATCAGTAAATTGCATGACTTCATCTTTTCTTATGGCCAAGTAGTATTCTTTTGTGTAAATGTACCACAGTTTCTTTATCCAGTCATTTGTTCTTGGGTTCTTGGGTCATTTCCAGATTTTGACTATTTTGACTAGTGCTGCAACGAACGTAGAAGAACAGATGCCTTTTCTGCATTGTGCTTTTAGACCCTTGATTGACAGGAGTGGAATTGCAGAATTGCATGGAAGCTCCATTCCTTTTTTTTTTTTTTTTTTTTTTTGAGGACTGTCCATACTGTTTGCCCAAAAGACTGAACCAATTGACAATTCCACCAGCAATGATTGAGGGTCCCTCTTTTATTACATCCATGACAACACTGGTGGTTGGAGACTTGATCCAGAAGTTTCAACTTTTCTGGACTGAAGAGGGGCTCCCTATACTCTTAGACCCTTGAGTCTGACTCTTCTAGTACTTTCATCTCTTTGGTCCCCAGCATTTTAGCTGCCTCCACTGGAAAACCTTCAATCTGCAACAAGTCCCAGGAAACCAGGAACCATGTGTAAAGGTCAACAAGTAGGAGCAGGCTTCCAGAAGAGGCTGCCCAGGCTGCTGACCAGGGAGTGAAGAAAGGACTTGTGCTTTGAGCACATGAACTTCATGTTATCTCTGTGGGATTTCCAGAGCACGGTCTTGTTTATTTCAGGCTTTGGATTCATTCCAAGGGATGGTCAATGCTCGGTAAACGAAATGGCGTTGAATCTCCCTGAGGAATTCCTTTCGAGACAGTCTACTAAATAACCATGGTTTAAGCATCATAGCACTTTTTAAAAACTTTTTAAGATTTACAAACACTTTTAATTGTTTCAGTATTCTCTTGTGAAATATTTAAAATACAGTGACTCAGTTACTCCCCAGCTGGGTTCTATCTCTAAACAGCAAACAGCAGCTCGGAGTCCAACATGAAAGAAATAGCCAGTGTGTGTTTGCTGATAGCCTTATCATCCCGCAGTTGGAGAGCTTTGTCGAGATTTCATCCTGCTCCAATTTTATACAGCTCTGCTTTATTCGGCTCTCTGGAGTGGGATTCTGGAACACAGTAAGGAGGCTTCAGTTTCCTCCTGTAGAAAGTCTTGATGTCCGTACTGACAAAGTGGGAAGTAACCAAAGAAGCCTAGGGTTGTTACTGGATTTAAGATTATCATATACCCCTGACAATATGTTATTTTTTTTCTGCTGGAAAGAAACACATTTTATAGAAAAAAACAGCAAGGTCATTGGGGCTGGGGATGAGCTAGCATAACCGCTGAGCAGCTGTTGTGAGAAGGAAGGGCAAAGTGCATGAAAGAAGAAAGAAAACTCACAAACAGACCCAAAGGATAATGTCAGATAAATGCTGTAAGTTCTTCATCATTATGGGATATTCTGGCAATATTCTTTGTTCTGAAACTGACTTTGTATATATTAAATTATTCCAGTTTTATTCAATGAGTGATAACATGGTATATGTATTTTTTCATGTTTTGACTTTAAACTTTATGTGTTTCTCAAAGGGATCATGTTAAGTCTTACTCTTTTATTCAATCTGACAATCTCTACCTTTATATTGAGACATTTACATTTGAAATACTAATTAATATTATTAGACTTAAATTTATCAACTGAATTTTTTCCATTCAGACAATCCCTTCTATGTTCATTTTTCTGCCTTTTAAAAATGAGCTTAATATCATTACAACTCTGTGTTAACAACATCTTTGTACCTTATTATTGATAACTCTTTGTTTTATTGCTTCAGTCATAACTTAAGGGTTTATGGTTAAAAACCTTCAACTTATTCCAGCCTACACTTAGGTGACACTTTACATCTTCATATAGTTTAAAAACCTTATAATAATGCACTTTATTTTCTCCCTGTCCTTGTAGTTTTACTATTTTGTTATTTTTGTATATGTTATAAACCTCACACTACACTGTTGAGCTTTTTATACAAGTATCTATATAGAGATTTAAGAAAAATATCCTATAAACTGACATAGTTACTATTTTCTTTACTGTCCATACCTTAACACAGATCCAGTTTCCTATGTTTATAGAATATTCCTTAATATTTCTTGTATTTTTTTGTTTTTATTTTTTAATTGACTCACCGTGAGATACACAGTTACAAAGCTGTTCACACCAGGTTTCAGTTATACAATGATCCAACATCCATCCCTCCACCAGTGTCCATTTCCAACCATCAGTGACCCCAGTTTCCCTCCTGCTACACCCCTCGCCCCCAGTCTGCCTCTATAGCTCTATGGCAGGCACTTTCCATCTCTCCCTCTCTCTCCCCCCCCCTCTCAAATCCAAGAGTTTTCTAAACTCTGTTACTGTGCTTCTTTCTGAAACACAGCGTGGAAACCCTCTCCAGGCTGAAAACAGACCACTGTAGGACTCATGTGGTTCATTTTCCTTCTCTCAGAGATCACTGTCCTTCATTGCCTGATGCCCAGTGTACTGCAAACTGCTTAGTTCATAAATTTTGTGAACCATTTTTTGTTGTTTTACTCAGGATAGTATATCTGCTGCCAGTACTCATTTTTACTCAGAAAGAGAAGTCCCTTAATTCTCAACTCTGCTCATAGAGAAGCTCTTCAATCCTAGGATTGACTAAAACCTGAGAATGTCCTAGTTCCATGTACAGTTTGTGGGATTTCTCCTGCTCTGGTTCCCAGGATAAGGAGCATGCACCTAGTGCACTGACCTACACACAGACTCCTCATCAGAAGTCACTAAATCAAAGATGTGCTTGCATAAACATGAGTTGTGAAAGATCCATTATAAACATGAATTGTGAAAGTTTCAACCAGTATTGTTTATTTGATGATCTGATTTTGGGGGGTAAAGTTATTTTTTGTATGAAATCTCAATTATCTCTGACTTTATGCACAAAATATGTGAGACTATGCTGGAAAGAAAGAGGTTGAAAAACTAGAGTTTATAAACAAGGAGTTACATGGCAAAAATATGATTTAATTTCAAAAGTTTTCATTCTATTTATAGTCTATATTTATCTGCATCATTACAAAGGGTGTTTTGGGGTTTTTTTTAAATTTTTTTTTTTTGCTTTAAGGATCATACCCAGTGATGCACATAGGTTACTTCTGGCTCTACACTCAGGAATTACTCCTGGCAGTGCTTGGGGGACCATATGGGACACTGGGAATTAAACCTGGGTCGGCCGTGTGCAAGGCAAATGCCCTACCCTCTGTGTTATCACTCCAGCCCCAGGATATTTTACTGGGGGGCCACACCCAGCAGTGCACAGGGCTTCCTCCTGGCTCTGAGTTTAGGGATTATTCCTGGCAGAGTACTCAGGGGACCATATGCAGTAAGGTATATGCATGCAATGAAGCAGCATCCCCCACAGTACTATCTCTCCAGCCCCTAAAGATGTACTTTAAACAACTAAATGTCACGATTGTAACATGTTACCTAACACTCAAAGGAACTAACAATTGTTAAAGCTCCTGTATAAACAGTCAACCTAAGACTTTAAGACCTCCTGACACAGAATGAAAATTAAAACCAACCACCAAGTTCTACAGAAACATTAATTTGTGCAAAGAGTCTCCGAATTGAAAGGTTTCCTAGTATTGTTTTGGAATAACCATGCTGAGATTTTGAACTCTTATCTAAAATACTGAATACTGCTGTGTGTTGATTTTTCACTCAGAGCTGAGATATACCAAGCAATGAGGAAGAATGGATCACTTTTTGATCCATAGGTGTCATATCTCCAGGCCTTTATTTCTTTCCCATTTTCAAATATGTAGTATTAAAGCACGAAGGGCCAGATAAGTAACAACTGATAGTCTTGAATGCTGGCCCAAATCAATAACAATTCAGTAAAAATTAAACTATCTGAGATTTTGGTATCAGTTACCTCATATCTAATCCAGATAATGTATTTTCCTGAAGCCCCAGCCTCATAATATTGTTGTAAACTCATTCAGCTAACCTGTAGCTCTCAACTACCATAGAAACTCTAGTATCAATCTTTGCCTTTGATCAGTAAATCAGGGCTGCATCTGGTAAATACAGGCTGTAGTGCACTAGAGTCATGATCACTGTATCACTGTCATCCCGTTGCTCATCGATTTGTTCGAGCAGGCACCAGTAACGTCTCTTGATTGTGAGACTTATTTGTTATTGTTTTGGGCACGTCCAATACACCACGGGTAGCTTGTCAGGCTCTACCCTGCGGGCTCGATACTCTCAGTAGCTTGCTGGGCTCTCCGAGAGGGGCGGAGGAATCGAACATGGGTTGTCTGCATGAAAGGCGAACACCCTACCGATGTGCTAACACTCCAGCCCAGAGTCATGGTATCATCATGATTAACTTTTCTTAAAGTAACAGAAAACAAATTTTTGAATAGGAGAAGACACCGAAATAGGGAGGCAATAACTGTCTCATAAAATGAATTCTACTTAATCTATACTTAACATATACGCACTGGAGCGATAGCACAGCGGGTAGGGCGTTTGTTTGCCTTGCATGTGGCTGACCCAGGTTCAATTCCTCTGTCCCTCTCAGAGAGGCCAGCAAGCTACCAAGAGTATCCCACCTGCACAGCAGAGCCTGGCAAGCTACCAGTGGCATATTCGATATGTCAAAAACAGTAACAGCGAGTCTCACAATGGAGATGTTACTGGTGCCCGCTCTAGCAAATCAATGAACAATGGGACAAGTGCTACAGTGCTACAGTGTTTCTGAATACAGGGTAATAGCAAAAAAGTGTAGCTTTTACTTTGGCTCATGGTCAGGCATGTTTGATGGATGGAGACCTAGTACAGCAGGAAAGGTGCTTGCCTTGCATGCAGCTGACCTAGATTCAATCCCCATACCCCACACAGAGTAATTCCTGATTATCCTGAGTACCAACCAGGAGTAATTCCCGAGAACTGAGTCAGGAGTAACCTCTGAACATCTCTCTGGGTGTGACCCAACCACCCCACCCCAAGTTGGCAAAAGCCTACTATGAACCAGGCACTGTGCCAAAGGCTTTCTGCTGTGAACTAAATCTGCTACACCTCGCTGATCTGAGGTGAGGCAGTGCTCCTGGGCGCCTGCCATGGGCAGCTCTGAAGCCTGATCAGTCCCGTCACCTGGGTCAATCCTGGCTTTCTCTCCCTCCCTCCCTCCCTCTCTCTCTCTCTCTCTGATCTTTTTCTCCTCTGCAGCCCCTTGAGCCCCTTGGATGCTTGATGCTGGTGTCTGTGTACATGCCACACACTCCCACCTCTTCCTCCCGACTGCTGGGGTTCCATGCCTGGCTGCCCTTCCCACACCATATGGAAGACTCTTATCATTTAAGAACCTAAAATGGCTCTCTTAAGCCCTCTGCTCCCACTCTAATCTCTCTGAGTCCTCCCAGCCTGGATTCTGCCCAAGGTCTGCTGCACCATGACAAACTCTGCAGCAACTTTGTTGTACGATAGCAAAGAACAGGTGGTATTTTTTACCCTAGGCAAGGCGCTTCAGAGAGATGCCAACTGCTGCTTCCTAAGTTCATGTGTGAAGCATTTCATACTCGGCAGCTCATGGAGTGAAACCCTCACGCTCTGTATAGGACGCAGGGCATGGCTTGGTGGCTAGAAGCACTTACTTTGCAAGCCCAAAGTCATGCACAGGATTTCTGCTCACATACATCAAGCCTGGCAGCTCTGCCATCTCAGAACCTTGGTATAGCAATAGAGCGTATGATTACTGATACACACAACCGTTGTGTGCAAGTGCTGCAACAAAGTTATGTGACCCCTGCCAAGTGCCTCAGCTGAGAATGTTCCAACATGCGGTCAGCATGTATCTCCCATCAAGCACTGTAATGGGAATGTGATCCAGTGCCACAACTGAGTGAGACTTCAGTGAACATGTGTGTGAGCACTGCCATCAGACAAGCGACCCCTGAGACCAGCCCCAGCGGGTGTGAGTCACCCATGGAAATCACAACACTAGCAGCAAAGGGAAGGGAAGAGGGAGAGAAACAGTCAAGGAAAGCCTGTTTGTTTCATCCTGGAGATGAGAAACTGAGGCCGAGAGAGAAGCGCTGTCTCAAGCTCCTTCACTCACTCAGTTCCCAAGGCACTAAATGAGGCCTGGGACATGGAGAATTTCAAAACTAAGACCTACAGTCACAAAGCAGGCCATGTTCCCCTTCATCTCAGCAGTCCCCCTGACGGAGTCCCTGCCTCCCTCTTCCTAGAGGAGCCCCGCCAGAAGTAGATGTTGTGTTTGGACATCAGAATGCAATGAACTCATGTCTGTGTGAGCGGATGCAGGGGTTGAAGGCTCTTTTTCTCAGCAGAGGAAGTTGCAGGATGGGGGCCAGGGTCTCTGCACCTGAGGGGCAAAGTATCGGGTGCAGCGGAGCATGTGTGGGGGGAAAGATGGGAAGACTTTCCGGTCTGAAAGAATATTTCTCCACTTCACATCTCTCCTACAACAAGGCGAGCAAGGGTGTTGGCTGGAAACAAATGGACCATAACTGGGCAGGGACGCTGGAGAAGAGGGCAAAGGTGATGGCCTGGGCATATGCTTGCCAGTGCTCCAAGCCAGCTGAGGATGAACACGGCTCCCACAGTAGCCGGTGGGGGCCCGTCTAACGGCCATGAGGAGAGCAGGGGCGGGGGTGGACAGCACATGAAGGCAGGGTGGGGGCATTGCAGTGGATAGGGTCAAGGCCGAGAGGATAATCTAGTTCACAGACTGGTCACTTTAAATCTTGGCTACATGAGCATGAATTATCAGGTTGGGGGGAATAGCTACCGGTGGGGGTGAGTGTGAAATAAAAGGGGACACTGGACAGGTAGCTTCCTCCTCCAGGCCCCATGCCCACATGAAGAGGGAGAGCACAAGTGGACAGCAGCTCCCACCTATGTACACAGATGGAGAACAAAGAATCCGGTGGAGCAAAGAGCAGCAGGCACCCCCCAAGAGAGACCGACTACAGGCTCAGGGACATCCTGCACTGGACTCTGCAGGACCTGGGCCTGGTGGACTGGACCTCACGACACTCTGGATGTGATGATGCCAGAGGACACTGCACTGGGGCAGTGGGGAGGGGGTACTCATGGGACCCGCAGTGACGGCTACCTGCCTCATCTGCATCATGCCCAACACAGGTGAGGGTCCCAGTGCTGGTTTTACATAGTCACCAAGGACCCGGGGCTCTAGCCAGAATATGCTATGACAAGGGGCAGTCGGCCCCTGAAGGCACTCAATGGAGGAGTCACCAAGAAAACGAGAAGATGCGTGGTTTGGAACTGAGTCTGATCCTGGGGCTATGCCTGGTGACAAGATCCAAGCCTGCAGCCCCAGGGGCAGCCCTGCCTAGGAGACACCCTGGGCCTCCTCCCCACCCCCAGCTCCCCACCACTGACCTAACCTTGCTCTCTCCAGAGCCCGGGCCATGCTTCCCCCTGCTGCCCAGGTGAGTGTCACCTCCCTCGGCCTTGAAGGGCCTCCAGACTTTGTGCGCTCACCAAGGAACTTTGCTCCCAGTCACTATCCCTCCGGCCTCGGATGAGTATAACTCTACCCCAAGCCCCCCGCACAGTGCCGGCTGTCACCTTCAACTCCATTCTGTGAGCAATGGGTACAGAGCAGACATGTCCCCACCCCCACCAGGGATCCAGGAGAACCTCCAGGTTAGCCCAGGCTGCCGCTGCATCACGGGCACAAGGAAAAAGATCATGGGCAGTCTGATAAGCAAACACAGGAGGAGCCATCAGGCCAGTCAGACCTGACACCCCAGACCCTCCTCCCCCGCACCCCTGGAGGAGCCCTTCCACCCTTGACTCAGGCAAAGGTGGGATCGGGTTTCCCCAAAACTCATTCTTCCTCTTCCTTTCCATTTGCTACCCTCAGCTTACACTTGACCCCTCTCATAAAGGCAAAAAGTTTTCACCCTGCCTTACAGGATGGAGCCTCAGAATTCTGTTTAGCCCCAAGGCCTGACAGGAGAGCCCCCACACACACCAGATTTGCACTTGGACCCATGTCTGGGGTCACTGACAGCTGGAGGTGAGCCCAGATGCGACCCTAGCTGACGCCTACAAATCTGCGGTGTCACTGAGACAGAGTGCCACTGCTCTATTCTCAGAGGCCCTACATGGGTTCCACTTGTCCCAGCCAGAGCCCTGCACCCTGCTGGCACATCCACTCTTAGAGTTGTGGAGAGCTATGACACAGAGCCCACATATTTTCAGGGTCTCTCCAAAGGCTCATACTGGGATTTTTCACACCTTGACCCCTTCACTGCTCAGGTCAGTGTGAGGTCTGGATTAGGGACACACTGAACTGACTCTGAAGGCTTGGCACACCCCCATCTGCCTCCTTCCCGGAGTTAGAGACATTGGGAGTCATTCATCACATTCTCGCCGAGGGATGAAAACACCGAACCTTGGGACCGAAGCGATAGGACAGTGAGTAGGGCATTTGCCTAGCATGTGGCCAATGCCAGTTTGGTCCCTAGCACTGCATATTTTCCTCAGAAACTGCCAGGAGTGATCCCTGAGCACAGGACGAAGAGTAAGCCCTGAGCACTGCCCCCATCAAAAAAATCCCCCTGAACCAGAGTCTGAACCACTTGACCCTCAGCCACGCTGCTCCAGGCTCACCACACCACACACACCCCAGTACTGCGGTCTGTGCTGACCCAGAGTGGATGGGGTGGAGCTCCAGAGACTCTAGGCCACAGGCTGCTCCCCCTTACAAGAACAGCCTCGACTGTCCCAGGGCACTGTGCCCCTGCTCCACGGGCTGGCCCCACAGCACTCCCCAATTTGCACTGTCACAGGGCACCTGGGCTCACCATGCCTCCGGTGCACTCACGACAGTCCTGCAAGCAGCTGATGTTTTCCCACGTGCTGTAGGCCTTCAGCCCTGCCACCAGGGCCTGCAGAGGGCGGCTGTTGATGAGCTCCTTCCCCTGGGATATGTCCTGGTCCAGAAGGGCTCCAGCATACCTGGAGGACAAGCAGAGACCTGTGAAGCGGGAAGCACACCTGTGCCGAGGAAGGAGGCAGCGGGCCTGTGTGAGGCAACTCAGAGCAAACCCTTCCTCATCCCCCCGAGACTTCACAGGCCCCACAGATTCTTCCCAGGGCCCCCTTCAGTCTCCCCTCAGAAAGCATCTTCCCCCTCAGCCCATGTTTCCTGCTGTCACTCACACAGACCCATGTCTTTGAACCCCCTTGTCCCCACATGAAAAGA
This sequence comes from Sorex araneus, assembly GCF_027595985.1. Classification (NCBI taxonomy): domain Eukaryota; kingdom Metazoa; phylum Chordata; class Mammalia; order Eulipotyphla; family Soricidae; genus Sorex; species Sorex araneus. The sequence continues at coordinate 315,893,019 of NC_073313.1, forward strand.
ACACTTGACAATTCTCTCCATTTCAGTCTGTGCACACAGGATCCCATTATACATTCTCTACTCTTGAGCCCCACTCTGCTCACAAGGAGGGAAAAAAGAGAAAAGGAAAAGTTTCACATGCCTCTTGAATTTTCCACTTAACTCCACATTCACTGAAATTTCTGAACTGGGTTGTGTCCTAATGACACCCCCAAAGATGTCCAGATCTTTATCCCGGGAGCGGGAGAAGGGGTGGCCCCATACCGTCTAGGAGGAAATGGACTTTATAGATGTGATTATATTAAAGATTCTGGAGGGCCGGGGCTGGAGCAATAGTACAGTGGGTAGGGCATTTGCCTTGCACACAGTTGACCCGGGTTCAATTCCCAGCATCCCATATGATCCCCCGAGCACCGCCAGGGGTAATTCCTGAGTGCAGAGCCAGGAGTGACCCCTGTGCATCGCCGGGTGTGACCCAAAAAGCAAAAAAAAAAAAAGATTCTGGAGGGCCAAGGGGGTTCTCCTGGGCCATCCCAGTGAGTACAATGTCTTTGAAAAGTTCCTGATGCTCAAGCACTGGAACAGAAGCCTAAATAAGGACTCAGGAAGGCTAGGCAGCTTGAGAAAGGCTTCCTCAACCATCACTGTTGGTGATGAAGAAAAGAGTCACAAACCAAAGGGAGCTTGAGGAAGCTGGAGAAGCAAGAGATGAATTCTCTAGAAGCCTCCAGAAGGAATGCAGTCCTGCAGACACCTGATTTGCGATCAGAAAGACCCATTTCAGATTCCAACTCCAGGGTGCATGCTTATTTGAAACTGCCCACTGCGTGACCATGAGTTACAGCGTCATTCAGGAAACTCAACAGTTGGAATTTGTTCCTTCAAACTGATGAGTGGCTGTTGTATTTCACTTCTCAGCTACCTAAGGTGTAAGTCTCTTGTGAGCTTTATCTCTTAAATATGTTCTCCCACTTAGTGCTCTTTGAATCACTAAGGTTTACCTTGGTTAAAGGTGAGCTCATCTCATGGGGGGTAACACGCTGAGTGAAGTGAGTCAGAAGGAGAAGCACAGATATAGAATAACTGCATTCACTTGTGGTATATTAAAAACATATAGTAGAAGACGAATTATATCCAAGGCCAGGGAAAACGGGTAAGGAGGACTAGTCAATGGTTGGAATTTACCACAAGTGTGTGGGGGGCAGAGGGTAGGTAAGATAGAGAAGACAGAAGACCAGAGTGACAATAATAGTTGGAAATGATCACACTGGATAAGAACCGAGTGTTAAAAGTAGGTAAAGGGATACACATGACAACCTTTCAGTATCTGTATTGCAAACTATAATACACAAAAGGAGTGGGGTGGGGAGAGAAAGAGAGAGAGAGAGAGAGAGAGAGAGAGAGAGAGAAGAAAAGCACCTGCCATAGAGGCAGGATGGGGGTGGGGACTGGGGGGTGATGGGAGGGAAACTGGGGACACTGCTGGGGACACTGGTGCTGGAAAACGTACACTGGTGGAGGGATGGGTGTTGGAATAATGTATTACTGAAATCTAATCATGAACAGCTTTGTAAGGGTCTATCTCATAGTTATTCAATTTTAAAAAGTAAAAAAAAAAAAAAGTGAGTCCATCCCTTCCCTTCCCTCTGTCACTTGTACTTGTTTCTTTTTCTTTTTTAATTCTTTTTTTCTTCCTGGGTCACACCCAGCAATGCACAAGGGTTACTCCTGGCTCTGCACTCAGGAATTACTCCTAGCGGTGCTCAGGGGACCATATGGGATGCTGGGAATCGAACCCAGGTCGGCCGCATGCAAGGCAAACACCCTACCTGCTGTGCTATCGCTCCGGCCCCTCGTGTTTGTTTCTGCAAGGGCCAGAGGCCACCTGGGCTCGGCTGCAGAGCTCACATGCTTTTATTTGCAGTGCTCTCTCGGGATAATATAGTTATTATCCCTTCAGTTGTGGCTCTCCTGCATGTGTTGGTGGCAATGCTTGCCAGGAGTCACACACTTGGATGCAGTTCTGTGGTTCTGGGGATCCTAAAGAGTCACAGGGATTGTACCCAGGCGAGTGGGGCAGTGCTGGAGATTAAACTCACAGCTTCACCAGCCTTACGTTTTCCAGGCAGAGACTCTGTGGCTATGCTATTCCCATGGCCCCTACCTATGTGCCATTATTATCGCTTATGCCTTGTTGCATTTAGGAAACTGCTGTCCAGTCCACTACTGTGACGATCACAACTGTTCTCCTCTAAGAGCTTTATTGTTTTAGCTCTTATATTTGAGGTTGTGCTCTTTCTGAGTTAAAAGCTGAATATGGCATGGGGGGCGGGGGAATCCAACTTCATTTCTCCTCCCTATGCATCTATCCAGTTGTAGCAATACAGAGACAATTCTTTCACCAGTGCACTGACTACTTTCACCTAAGTTCATTGACCATATATTTTGGAATTTATTTATTTCTTCTCAAGTTTATGCTGTTGACATATCCATATATATTTCCTTTTCAAATTCTATACTACTGTAATACTGTACTGTTACAGTGACACTGTATTACTGTTAAGTTTATAGTAATTTTTTAAATTGTAAAGTATTTTTCATTTTTTTATGATCAAATTTTATTTGTGTTCTGAATTGTCTTGCTTATACTGGGGCTATTTCATTCCATAGGATTTTAAAACCACATTGTCAATTTCTAGGGAAAAACAGGCTACAGATATTTTAATCAGGATTTAATTTAATAAAAGTCTACATATTAATTGCGGTGAACTGCCATTTTTACAATATTGTCTTCATATTTATAAATGGACTGGAGTGATAGCACAGCGGGTAGGGCATTTGCCTTGCACACAGTCAATCCAGGTTCGATTCCTCTGCCCTTCTTGGAGAGCCTGGCAAGCTACCGAGAGTATCCTGCCCTCACGGCAGAGCCTGGCAAGCTACCCACGGCATATTCTATATACCAAAAACAGTAACAACAAGTCTCACAGTAAGATGTTACTGGTGCCCGCTTGAGCAAAATTGTTGAACAATGGGACGACAGTGCTACAGTGCAGTGCATATTTATAAATATTGGGTAACTTTTGATATATTTATATTTCTCTAACTTGTTTTGTTAAACTTGTTCATACCTATTTTATTCTTTATATGATACTGTATATAGAATTGGTTTGTTCTTTATGGTGTTTATTAAATACTCATGGCAAAGCTAGAAAAATACAACTGGTTTTGTAACATCAACCTAGTATACCATTATCTTGGTGCCTTGTGTATTATTGAGTTTCACTGCATAGTCATTGCAGATTTTATGCCAATTTTTTTCTAAAAACGTAGGCTAAAACCACTATGTATAGCTGTTTCAAAAGTAGTTCCATGGAGCCAAAGAAATAGTATGGTAGGTGGGGCATTCGCTTTGCATACAGTCAAACCAACTTCAATCCCTGGTACCACATGTGATCCCCAAGCAATACCAAAAGTGATCCCTAAGCATAAGTCCAGGAGTAATCCCTGAGCACTTACTGTCCAAAAATAAAAATAAAAGTTGTGCCATTGTTACTTAAAAACAATGTGCAGTGCTTTTACAATGGTGGTGATTATGCAGTGAAATACAGTAGTTCTAATAAATTTTACTGGTTCCTTTGGACTTTCCATAGTCAAGATGATGTCATCATAAGTAGAGATAGTTGTAGGCATTCTTCTCCAATCTACATGCCTCTTATTTGACTTGCCTGACAGTCTTTGCTAGAACATCTAATCCACTGTTGAGTACAGAGAAAGAAGCAGCCATCCTTGTCTGCTTCTGAACTTAGTGGGGAAGGCACTTGATCCTTGACCACCTTGCATAATGTTAACTAGACTTTTCCAATTAGGTGGATGGATAACTTTTATGAGGCAGAAATTCCCTTCAGTCCTCTGTTGTTTGAGTGTCTGTTATCATGGAATGGTTTAGATTTTTGCAAAATACTTTGTCCACCTCTGTAGAGATGGCCATGTGAAGTTTTGTTTTCAGTTACTCTGTTAATACAGTATGTTATGTTGGTTAGCCTTTATATATTAAACCATCCTTGCTTGTCCAAACTCACTGAACTGAAATCTGAGCATTGGAATGTTGTGCAAACTAAACCTCAGCACACATTTCAGGTAAGATGCTGCCATGAGTGATTTACAATTTCATCCCAGGTGGTATGGGTTGATCCTAGTGTTAACTATGTTTCCATCTGCAGTATTTACTCTTCATTCACTCTGCAACCCTAGCCCTGAGTAGAGGAAGAGTAGACCCAGGACCCTACTAGCCAGCCCAGAAGCAGTCAAGCAGCCCCAAAACCACAGGCACCAGAATTGAATTTCTTTTTTTCTATAAACCCCGGAACCAGCTTACCCATCAGTGTGGTAAATCTCAAAAAGAACCATTCTGAATTACTTGAAATTTATTTATTTATTTATTTATTTATTTATTTATTTATTTATTTATTTTGCTTTTTGGGTCACACCTGGAGATGCACAGGGATTACTCCTGGCTCTGCACTCAGGAATTACTCCTGGCAGTGCTCAGGGGACCATATGGGATGCTGGGAATCAAAGCAGGTCGGCCAGTGCAAGGCAAATGCCCTACCTGCTGTGCTATTACTCCAGTCCCTGGAAATTTATTCTACAAGTAACACTGAGAATCAGGATAACAGAGAAGAAAAAGAACACAGGGTCTGGTGGAAAGTCTTCCCCCTCTGACTCCTGGACTGTGATCTAAGGTAGAGGACCTAATTTTCTGATCTCTAAGAAGAGGTCATGAGACACAATTGCCCAGATAACCAGTCAGAGCTTCCAAGAAGAGTAGCCCAAAAAACCTGCTGTAAAATGTAAAGTTCTGTGAACTTAGAGAACGATTAGCTATTGGAGTGCAACCCCAGCAGTGCTCAGTGGGCCCCAGGACTTACAGGCTGCACAGATCAGGGCATAGGCCTGGCCACATGGCACTGTTCGACATATGAGGCAGGGGATCAGCAGGGGCCTCAGGGGTTTCTTAGACCACACCCAGCCATCCTGGGTTTAGATGTGGTGCTGGATTGAACTGAGGTTGGCACTTGACAGGCATAAGCCTGCCTCCCAAACTATTTCCCTGGCCTCTATTACTATCATTTCCCTTTTGAGTGCTGTGCAGACCACCCACCAATTCTCAGGGTATAGTGGGTGCTGGGAACTAAATTCAGGGCACTTGAATCACATCTTGGATCCTAGCTGCTACTGTTTCTGCTTGGTTGTCTATTTGGTTTTTGTTTGTTTGCTTGCTTGGTTTTATTTTTTGTCTGTTTTTTTTTTGTTTGTTTGTTTAGGGTTTGTTTTGCAGTGAGGGTGATAGAACTGAGTCTCACACAGGCAAGGCCACACCCCCAAGATGCCCTAACTGCTTTTATTCTGATAACCTGTCTGCTTTCCCTACCACCCCCAGATAAACCTAGTTTTTCAAGTTTTCCCTGTAAATTAGGATCTTTGGGGGCTGGAGCAATAGCATGGCAGGTAAGGCATTTGCCTTGCATGTGGCCGACCCAGGTTCCATCCCCAGCATCCCATATGGTCCCCTGAGCACCGCCAGGGGTGATTCCTGAGTGCAGACCCAGGAGTAACCACTGTGCATTGCTGGGTGTGACCCAAAAAGCAAAAAAAAAAAAAAAAATAGGATCTTTGACAGAGGCAGTTATTAACCATTCTTGTCTGTTTCAGAAACTCTGGAGAAAGACCTATATAACTCTCTGCCAACTCTCAGTGGACCATATCAGAGAGACAGACAGACAAGGAGGATATGGACAGCATTTGCACCTCAACACAGATTTGAATTTGTTGAGTTGGGCACCATACCCAGCACTGCTTGAGGGCCACTATGGCTCTGTACTCTCAGCTCACTTCTGGAGGTGCCTGGGATAGAACAGGGCTGCTGGGGTCCAGGAGGGATAGTACAGTAGGTAGGACTCTTGCCTGGCATGAGTCATCCCACCCTCACCAGGTCCAATCTCCAAGCACCCCTTATAGTGCTCTGGAGCATGACCAGGAATGATCCCTTAGCATAGAGCAAGAAGTAAGCCCTGAGGACTGCCAGGTATGGCCCAAAGACTAAAACCAAAACAAAAGAACACGCAAAGCACAGATTAGCCCTCTGTGCTGTCTCCTGCCAGTAACGCTCTTCCCTGCTCACAGTCAGAACCAGAAGCACCCACAACCCCCAACCCAGCCTCTCCTCCCCGGCCTGTTCATGCAAGGGCCTCACACTCACCTGGCCAGACACCCTACAGCTCTCACCTGCTGGCGAAGTTCAGGGCGATGACTGTGGCCAGGTGAGGCATCAGTCGCAGGGTCTGTGTTTGGTGTTTAATGATCTTGACCTCTTCTTTGGCTTTTGGCCCAAACTGCCTCCGGCTGGAGAGAATCAAGTAGACACAAATTTACCCGAAATCCAACAGGCAATTTCACTCTCAAAGTTAAAATGCCAAGCAACCATTAGTCTTTAAAATCCTTCTGGATACAAAATACTGAGTGTCCTAAAAGAAGGGTTAGGATAATGTGGTATCAAAAGTTCCTGAAGATAGGCCAAGAGAAAGCCTTTTAGCGCCTCTAAAAATTACCCTTCCCACATCAGGATATTTTTAAAGGCGCATCTCTATTGAACACACAGTAATTTTGGCTCCTTTATATTCAACAGGGCACTTGAGAGTGCCGAGTGCCGCACTATCACTAATTATTCATGTTACCAAGTCAGTGACATCACTAATAGGACAGGAGCAGTATTCTGGAAACTCTTTCTAAAGGAGACAGTTCACAAGGCGAATCCCATGCCCTGTCACACATCATTGTGACTCCCCACAACACACCATTGCTTGCAGCAACATCCCCCTCCCCCAAGTTCCACCACAGTTCCATGGAAGAGGTGCTCTTCATATCTTGCTAATCCCATTCTGATGGATTAAGTCTGTCATAAGACAGTCGTCGGGTTGGGGGAAACGGAGGTTAAATCTACCTCTGCTCGGAGAGGTTTATCAAGGGGCAGTACCAGTATGGACTGCCAGCACCCCTGCTTGCAAATCTCACAGAACCAGCCCTGCCAGAGCTGGTGACTCAGCCCCATGCACACTGCTGCTCTGTGTTCAAATCCAGTCTCTGATCTTAATGTGAATGTGTGTAGAACATGTCCTACATGCATGTAGATATTCATGCACACACAGAGCCACACGCTGGGGTCATTATCAAACAGGCAGGATAAACCTACAATTCACATATACACACCAATAAAGCAAGATCAGCCAGCAATAACGCAAGGAGAGAAGGACCATAGCGATTCTTTATACAATGAATATTTGGCAAGAGTTTTTACATATTTGATTTCATGTATGAGGTGCTGGGGGTTGAAGTCAGGGCCTCACACATGCAAGGCAAGTGCTCAGCCACTGAGCTACATCCCCAACCCTAAACTAACTTCTTAGAGAGCTAACACTGGTTTATCAGTATGAATGTTCACATGTTTTAGGGGTACAAAAATTCTACACCACACCTGAAATTCATATTTCAGTTTTGTCTTTACATGATTTTTTAAAAGAACATCATAATCTTTTTATATTATTTTCTTCTCATTTTGGAGGGCCACGCTCAGCTTTGCTCAGGGCTTACTCCTGGCGATGAGTTCAGGGATCACTACTGGCAGTGCTCAGGAACCCTATGTGGAACTTGGTTCCTCATGTGCAAGGCAAATGTGCAACCCACTCATGTGCAACCCACTGTGCTCTCACCAGCCCCAGACCCCATGACTTTTTAGTGGGTAAGGTGTCCGGAATTCACACCTGGTCTTGACATGTGGTGATGACAAGCATGAAGGTCAGGATATATAGGGGAGACTTGTGTGCCTTTGCCCCACATGCAGACTCCTGTGCTTTGGGCTGAACGCTTCCCTGAGCACTCTGCAGGGAGCATCGCCATATTGCCCCGCCCCACTGTCCATGCACCCAACCACATCACACAAGGCACCTGAAGCTGGTAGTTTTTAGGAGACAGCTCGGCTCTTGTTAGATGATTGTAAAACCCATTGAAAAAATGTCACAACCCCAGTAATGATGCCATCATCATGTGAGCTCATTTCACAGAAATCCCATTTGTGGTCCTGCTCACTGCACTTCCTTCTTGACTGCTGTGACCATGCTGAGCCTTCACTGTGGTCACTCTTGTCTACTAAACCAGACGCTGCTACCTGCAACTCCCATCTGCACACAGGGCACCGGGCAGACCCCAGGATCAAGAAGGCTCACATCTGGCCACTGAGCTCCCAGCTGGGACCCCAGTGAGAACCAGATGGGTGGGCAGGAGAGTCTTGCCAGCCCTTCCCCACTTGCCCTGTCAATCATCAGTGTTTTTTGTGGCCTTGCCAAGACAATAAACACCACAGCACCAGCAAAAGAAGCCACTGATAACAGCACATTTCAGCTGTCATCTTGCTGGAAAGTATTTACAATATCAGTGCAATTTGAAACAGGATAGCATCAAGTGTCTGCTTTCATGTGTGTTACGTGCCTTTGCCCCACATGCAGCAAACACTAGATTCTGCAGAGCAAATGGAATCGGTACATTCCGCCAGTGAAAACATGCAGATGAGATAGGCAGGGTGGTCCACTAATGACGCCCCCCCCACCCCCGCCATCCAAAAGGACTTTGGATGCCAGACTGAACTATCTACCATTAGGGTTTCTGAGACAGAGAGCGGGGGAAGTCTGGCTAAGGTGCTGCCGAGTTGCCAGGTGAATACATGGAACTCAGCTGCTTCCACAAAAAGAATCTGAATCTGTAGCCTTACTTGGAAATGAGGAAGATCTGGCACCTCTGGATCCTGTTTCCACCATGTGCTCTGCCAGGTCTCCAAGGCTCAGAACCTCTCGCACTGACTGGGTCATGGCTGGCCCCCTGGCATCCCGGGTGTCCCTCCCGCTGCTGAGATCACCTGCGTGCTCAGGAGGCAGAACATTTTCAAGCAAGCCACAGTGGATTTCTTTTTTCCAACCCAGAATAAATTGACATCAGCCTCCTCACATGTTAATTAAGTTCTCTGATGGTGATATATGGCACAGCACAGGCATTCTGTGTGTGTGTCTGAATTCATTAGGAGAAGCCCCCAGAGGCCCAAACAACTCGGGCCAGCTTGTGCAGAACAGAATCCAAATGCCTGCACTTGGCATTCAGCAGTCAGCTTGGGTCTTATTTGAATATCCTGATTTTTTTGTTTTGTTTTTGTTTTCCAGTTAAGACTCTTGCATCATCGGCCCTATCCGGACCTGGCACTCTGCCTGTTCCCAGCCGCACCCCTAGCCAACACAGGTCACATTGCTGGCTGCTCAGTCAAATGCTTTCCCCTCCTGCTGAGACTGCCCCTCACAACGCACACCTTGACCCAAGCCAGTCCACACAGGAAGCCCGAAGCAGCCCATCTATTAGCTGCAATGCTGGGCACTCCCACATGTATTGGCCACTCCCACATGTACTCTCACATGTACTGACCACATGTATCTGACATGTTGACACCTGGGACCTTGCTGACATGTGGGCTGTCTGGTTCCTAGAGAAAACAGACAGCTCTTGTGAGAACACCTTCCACATACAAGACGACCAACCCACAGCCTCTCATGTAGCCTAATGGACTCCCTTACCAGGGACCTTGACTGGGCCATTTTCCCTGCTCCCATGTCCCTAGGGCTAAGTACCACACCAAAAGAGACAGCCCCTAGGCCCTAGAACCTTCTGGAATTTATTCAATAAGCTCTCACTAAACCATTTTAGCCTATTAACCCTGCTTCTCACATTCCTTCCCATGAAAACCAAGATGGGAATTTCTGTCCACATTCCCCCTCACGCCCTCTGCCTCCACGGTGTGGTCGGTCCCCTCTGTGAATGACAGCTGTCCTTGTCTCCTGACCTCACCAGAGAGGATAACAGTGACAACGTGTTTCTGAACAGTGCCTGGAGTCTGGTTCGCAGCCTGCAGAGGACAGACCTGGCCCAGCCCAACTGCCCCCCTCCCGCCCCACCCAAAGGCACTTCTTGGAATCTCTGCTTGTCACTATCTGTTCCGATAAAAAAAAAACAGACACTGAGGTGTGGCAGCAGTGGTGGTGGTGGTGGTGGTGTGTGTGAGGGCAAGGGGGGTTGTCTAGTAGGTATCAGGGGTGAAGAAAGCCAATCAAGGTGAGAAATCCATCTTGCCTGTATGCCCAACAGAACCACCCACCGTTAGTTGGGGGTGCTGTGTTGCTTAGGACTAGAAAGGAATCCTGAATGGATGGAGGGAGGCCTACATCCCCACTTTCCCTGTCTCCTTCGGCCCCAGACAATATACTGAGCTGGGAGCTCTCCCTGCTTCTGGGCACCCCCACCTCCACCACTCGGAGGTGCTCTGTCTTTTCCAGGGAGGGCACAATCTAGGCGAATATGATGTTAAGGTTCAAGGTTCAGAGTTCGCAGCATCCAGAGCTCAGGCTGTCCAGCGGAGAGAAGCACCGCAGCTAGCCCAAGGGGGCTTAGGGGTGCAGGGACCACTCTCACAAATCTCTGCAGCAGCTTCTGATCCGTGCTCAGGGGCCCAGGACCTCACTGCGGGCGGAGACAGAGGAGCTGGCAGCTCTGCTCTTGCCCTATTCCTACCGCAGTCACAGTTCCAGGCTGTGATTTTCGTGGACACACTCCTCTTCCTGTCCTTCCCCGCAGGTTGGTTAGCTTTCTTTAGAGCACATGGAAAGGCTATGTTTTTCTCCGTAAGCATGAGTTTTACTTTTGTGGCCAGTAGAAAAACAAAAACAAAACAAAAACATACACCCTCCGAACTCTCCAAGTTCCCGGGTGGATGAAAATTTCGCGAAACAAAAAGTGATGCCTGGGCGCCCGGCAACAGCCCTGCGCAGACCCAGCCACGGCTGCGCGCACCGTGAATGATGCCATTTAAAATTATAGATCTGCGCAGCTATTTCTGGATTCCAGCAACGTGTAAGGCAGAGAAGGAAACGTTTATTCTGGGTTGTTTTATTTCATTCCTACTCAATTTCGAGCACGGCTGCTTATAGCAACATTCATGAAAAGTGACGGGACTATTAATCACCAGCGCAGCTACCGCGCGCGCCGGGCCTCTGGGGGAGGCGAGCTGGCCACCTGCCTCCCGCGCTCCCTCTGCTCTCAGCTCCCCAAGGAGGCTAGTGACCTACTAAAAAGATAATTGCTTCGCGTGTTTCCTGCTCCGCAGCATCATTGCATCAGTCGATTCCGCAGGACATCCGCCCCGTCACGGTCGAAGGAGGAGAGAGGCGCTTTGTGGCTGGGCGCTGTCCTTGACCCCCGACTTCTCCGGGTGTGAGCTGATTCCAAGACATCCTTGTTGTGAAGGTGGTGGAACAAAACCCCTACCGCTCATGTCCTCTGCAGACAAAAGCCGAGCAAGTGCCTGGATCCAGGGGCACTCTGAGGCCCCTCTCCTTGCCCAGAACTCAGCTGCGGATAGGAATACAGACTATGCGTCTTCCCGCGGAGGGAACACTTCCAAACAGACCCCAAAGTAGACCCTCCAAACGCTCACACCCAGCTAGTCTTGACTCTCTCCTTCTCCCGGCTCCTCCTGGACACAGAAATGTCACCAAACAGGGAAATATGTTACCAAACAGGACGCTTGAAGGCCACTATTTCTACCCAAGCCACTTGGTCCAGATGTCCAGCCCGGATGAGAAAAAACGTGGTAGCTTATTAAGCCACTGGTGCAACAAACACCTGACACCCAGGCCCGTCCAACACCAGTCCACCCCACTCTGGGGCCAAGCTTGGGTTTGCAGCTGAATACAGAATGGTTTTGTTTTCTCTCAGGCTCTGACAGAGCAATCCTGTACCAGAGTGCCAGCAAGTTGCAGAATTCATGTCTTATTTGCTGTTCTTCAAATGGCATCTGCCCCACGCTCCCCACTTCTCCTTCCTTTACTATTGTTGCAGTGATGCACGGTCATCCATGGGTCTGCAGTGCTCCCCTACTTTGCTATGGTGCCTGCAGGGGTGCACACTTGGTTGTGGTACCAGGGAATCACACAGAGCAGTGCCACTGGATCTCACTCAACACATGCGAGGCAGTGCCAAGGATCAATCTCAACTGCAAGGCCGGTGCACTAGTTCCCAGTTCTCCCTAGGCCCCTAAGTGGGCAACTTTAAATCCATCTGTAGCGTGCATGTGCACATTCAAATAAATGCACCTTTATTATATAAAAAAGAAATCTTCCTTAACAGCAGCTTTGATCATGATTCAATAGGCAAAATGGCCCCCAAGGAAGAGTACTCAGCATTCCCTTCCCATTCCACAAAAACCCCAGCAAATAACTTTTCCAAACACATTTTCCTCCCACCCTCAGTTGTGTGCCTGTCTGAGTACTATGGAATGGATGAACCTTACTGACTAGAAAGGAGCCAGTGACACTTTTTAATCATTAGTTCATATCAGATTGGGATGGGGGGTGGTAATGAGGATGCTTTGGGATCAGGGTCCAAAAGTCAGATAGAAAGCAGACACCACCATACCACACTCACACAGACACTAGTGCCCATATTTTCTTGACCAGAGAGAGCAGCTCACCTGGTAAAGTGCCTATGCCTACCTTCCCACTTCCCCATTCCCCTCTCAAATATCCCAGATAACTGTGGGTCTAGCTCAGGGCCAGGAGCTGAGGGAATGATACTCTGTTTAGAGGCTGCTGAGCCTGCCCGCCCTCCATCAGGCAGAACAGAGTCAAACAGAGCTGGTGGCTGGGCCACAGAGGTTGAGAATTTGCAATACTGTCCCCAGATGGCCACCAAGCAGCCACCTCTAGTCAACCAGAATCCTAATGCTCTGACCCCTGCAGTGCTCTCAGGTGTTGCATAATTGTGTGGAGCCTGGAGTTGCTCAGCCAGTGCTGGGTCCCTCCGCATCACAGTGAAGATAAGGACTGAGCAACTGCCCCGGGTGAGTCTAGCAACGCACCTGGCCCCAGTACTCAAGTGTCATCACCCCAGGTGCCCATCATCCAGTTCACCCTGGATCAAGAAAAGTAATTTCTAAAAGTTCCGTGATGAGCCAGGTGGCACAGCAGGTAGGGCATTTGACTTGCATGCAGATGACCCGAGTCCAATACCCAGAGTCCCATAAGGTCCCGCAAGCCCACCAGGGATGATCCCTGAGCAAAACTAGGTATGGCTCAAAATCAAAAACAAGAATAAACAAAACAGAAGTTCTCTAAGACAGAGCCAGGGTGATAGTGTAGCAGACAAAGCTTACCTTGTACACAGCCAACTGGGGTTTGAGTCCCAGCACCACATAGGGTCCCGCAAGTACCATCAGGAGTGATCCCTGAGCACAGAGCCAGCAGTAAGCCCTAGCAAAGTCAGGTGTGGTGGCCCCAAGACAAAAACTGTCACTATCACTGTCACTGTCATCCTGTTGCTCATCGATTTGCTCGAGCGGGCACCAGTAATGTCTCATTGTGAGACTGGTTGTTACTGTTTTGGGCATATCAAATATGCCATGGGTAGTTTTCAAGTCTCTACCGTGCGGATGAGATACTCTTGGTAGCTTGCCGGGCTCTCCGAGAAGGGCAGAAGGATCGATCCTATGTCGGCCATGTGCAAGGCGAACTCCCTACCCACTGTGCTATCACTCCAGCCCAAGACAAAAACAAACACCAACTTAAAAACAGCAACGACAACCAAAATATTCTCCAAGACAGGGTCAGGAGCCCTGTTCAATTGCAGGCACCTGTAGTCCTTCAAGCATTGCTGCAGACATACTTGGAGGCTCCAGAGCACTGTCTGGGTGGCCCGAGCAGCACCCCAGGCTGACTGCCCAACTGCTGGCCAGGCTGCTTGAGAATCACAAGGGGCCTTGGGCCCCCTGAGCACCATCTAAACACTCCCCCCACCCCTTCACAAGTTCTCAAAAGCAACTCTTTTTTTCTTTTCCCAGTCAAAGTGCTAACTCATTCTGCACTATTTAAAATAGAAAGGGAATTTCAAGGTGAAGAGGGAAGTCTCTTTTATACAATCTTTCCTTAATGTTAAGGAAACTGCCAACAAAGAAGGAAACCGCTTCTTGATGTGTTAGGAAAATCCCTCTATTGCAGTAGAAAACACATGGAACCTTCTAAAACCCACCTGCCCTTTGGTTGGGCCTGAGAAGATCCCTCAGTTTTCTTCTTCCCAAATCCCAGGGAGGGGTACGGTAGACAAAATAAAGTTAAAGAAGGTGGTGTGGGCAGAGCTTGTGGGCATCTCGTGTTGCTATAGAAGCAGATGCTTTCCAAATTCAGCCCGCCCCAGAGCGGAATCCGAATGTTATTCAGATGTTTCTCACACAAGGGAAATTAATTTGCTTTCTGAATTACAGCCTAAGTAATATCAAAGAGTGACATGGTTGTTAATGTTAGTTGTCAGAATTCAATTCCTTGAGATTTTTCTCTTAAAGAAACTCGCCTCTTAATGAATGCAAAACAAAATTACAATGGAGACCCGGAGCCATTAATTATAGCTGAGACTGCATGGGGTGGGCTAATGACTTCACTGCTGAATTATTTTCATATTTTAAAAAGTTATATATATACATACATATATATATTTACATACCTACAGAGAGAATGGGGAAGAAGTCCTCCATCATTAGTATTGCTGCAGAGATATTGCAGAAGCCCGAAGCACCTTGGCATTTAGAGTGAGCATGCAGGAGGCCAAGCCCAGAGAAGGCAGCTCTTCCCCTTCTTGCTCTAACAGGGCCTCTGTATCCTGCCTGCTCACAGTCAGCTGGTCCCACTGCCATAGCTGGACCTCAAGGATGTGGAGGGAGATGCTTCACTCTCTAAGATGGTCTTCTCTCAGATCGAGGATCAAGAAATGAAAACCAGGAAAGAATTCCTTGTCTCTGTTTTAGATGACTGGGTCTGGCATTAGACTGTTCTTGATAACGCAACATGCCTGAGTGGCTTTAAGGACTGACTGTGTCTTCTCCTTTCCTTCCTGATGCACAGTCTTAAAACATCAAGATGACTTTGGACTCTTAAAACAAGAAAGAAGTCTCTGCACCCATAAACATAATGTGTCTTCCCTTTTCACAGTCAGGCATATTGAATGGTGATAATATAGTCTGAGAAAGAGGTCCATGGGTGATTCAGGTCATTGCGCAAAAAGCTATAGCAACTTATTAAACAATATCATATATCAAGGCTGTTTAGCATATAAATGGGACCATCATCACATATTCCATGCATCACTGCCCCAGACACTACTGAGCAACATATGACTATACTTAGATCTTTGGTTTCTTTCATTAGTGTTTTGTGGTTTTCAGCAAGTAAGTCCTGTACATTTTGTTAAATTCACACCTGAATTTTTCCATTTTTCTTTCTTTATGGTGTCAGGTGTCAAACCCAGTGACTCGACCAAGAGAGACATGTACTCTACCCTTAAACCTCATCCATAGCAAGAATTTTTTATGAGTTGTCAATTATGAGTATTCTTACACTTATAATTCCACATTGCTTAAGAGTTATCCTTTGGTGATCAATGGTATATCTGCCAGAGTCCCCAACAGACTATCCCAAAATGCTTGGTCATTCCTGTGATGATCAAGCAAAACCAAAAAGGCATTTCGCACTGCATTTTTCACACTGCTCCCCATCATTGAGCAACACACAACTATTTTAAATTCTGGTATCCTTGTGTTTGCTGAATTTCAGACTTTGTGATGACAATACCTTTTTAATGAATTGACCCTTTGAAAAATAATTATCAAATGGCCTTACTTGTCTCTAATAATATTTTTGTTCTGAAGTCTGATTTATGTGGAGAAGTGGGGGGTGGTACAGTGGGACGACAATAGTGGAAGAAGGCAGACACTCTGCTGGAAGGTGTGGTGTTGGAACGTTGTGTGCATGAAATCCTATCTCATTGGTTTATATAGGAATTCCTATATAAATTATTATATAGTAAATCCTGTCACTGTCACTGTGATCCCATTGTCATCAATTTGTGTGAGTAGGCACCAGTAACATCTCCATTGTGAGACTTGTTGTTACTGTTTTTGACATATCGAATAAGCCACGGGTAGCTTTCCAGGCTCTGCCGTGTGGGTAGGATACTCTCAGTAGCTTGCCGGGCTCTCTGAAAGGGGAATTGAACCCGGGTCGGCTGCATGAAAGGCAAATGCCCTACTGCTGTGCTATAGTAAATCCTATAAAATAAAATTTTATAGTAAATCCTACAAAATAAAATTTAAAATAAAGTGTAAGCAGAAACTTTATTCTCAATCTTAGGGGGAAAGTATTCAGTCTTTCACCATTAAGTATGTGCGAACTGAACATGTTTTACAGACACTCAAGTTGAGCACATTTTTCATTATTCCTACTGGAATGAGAGGTATTCTCTTAAAACCAAGAATGGACAGTTTGTCTTGCAAACTTCAAGTCTCAAGGCTCGGGGACAGGCCAGTCCTTCCTATCTCCGAGCCTCTTCTGGGTCCTGGCTGTCTGCCTCGGGTGCCTTTTAAGCGCATTAAAGGCCATGATCCAGAGACTCACAAATGAATCTCGGAACCGAGCAGCCCACTGCAGAGATGCCTCCGGACCCCAGTTATTTAAAATTTTAGAATTCAAGGAGCCTGTAGCCATCATTTCATGTTATTAATAACAAGCAATACAAAATAAATTATCTAGCATCTGCCTGTTGGGCAGGCTTGAGTGATAGTGGGAAAATTCGAAATAATGGTGATGGGAAGGTGTAATGGTGGTGGGATTAGCATTGAAATATTGAGTGTAATTCATTTTTGTGAACAACTTTATCACTGTATCACTGTATCACTATCATCCCATTGTCCATTGATTTGCTCAAGTGGGCGCCAGTAACATCTCCATTCGTGAACAACTTTTTAAAAAATTTTTAAAAAAAGAACAGACATTTTCATTTTTCCAAATTTCTAAACCTATTATGTGCTTTTTCCTTTTAGTATGCTAACACAGTAGTTTGCGTTGATATTCACTATTTTTGCCCCCCTCCATCTGCGCCCCCCCCCAGTACCGAGGATTGCAGTGACTTTTTTTATTTGGGGCTTTTCTTTTTGAGAGGGTAAGAGGATTATACCTGATGATACTCAAGGGTTACTCCTGGCTCAGCACTCAGGGATTACTCTCCGTGCAAGGGGGACCATATGAGATCACAGGGATTGAACCTGGTTAACCTCATGCAAGGCAAATGCCCTACCGCTGTATTATCACTCGGGTCCCTGCACTGACTTTTAAATATTAAACTATCTCTGCATCTGGGAATAAACCCTGCTAGGACATGGTGTACAGTTTGTTTCATGTGTTGTTAAATTCTATCTCTTAATATTTTGCTAAGGATTATTGAATCTCTATTCAAAAGAGCTATTGTTCTGATGTTTCCTTTCATTATATTGTCCTTATTTAGATTGAAGATTGGTATTTGCTTCAGAAAATGGATTTTTTAAAAAGTTCCTTCCTCTTCTATTTTCTAGAATAACTATTATTTCAAATTGTTAATTCTTCTAAAAATGTTTAATACAACTCTCTAGTGAAACCATCTGGCCTGAATAATTTCCAAAGGTTTTAAATTGTGAAACTGGTTTTCTCAATAGTTACAGTTATTCTAATTGTTTTATATATTGCTGAGTTGTGGTATTTTGTGTTTTCCAAAGAATTGGCCCAATCAATCTAAGTTTACATCTGTATGTTTACAAAGCTGTTTCTAGCATTACTTTAATACCCTTTTGATGTTTTTAGTATCTAGCAAAAATTACCCTATCTCATTGCTAATATTTGTGTTCTTTTTCTCTGACAATCTGGTTACAGGTTTGTCAATTAAGTTGGTAATTTCAAAGAAATACTTCTTTGCTTTAATGATGTTCAGTTATTCTGCTTTTAGTTTTATGGATCTCTGTTCTTTATTATTTCATTCAACTTCCTTTTAGTTTATTCTGTTAGTCTTTTTGTAGGTTCTTGAAGATGGGAGCTGGGATAGTAAATCAAGGCTTTTCCTGTTTATAATATGTGTATCCAGGACTGACCTTTTCCTCCCAGCACTAATTTAGTTATTACACAAATGTTGATATATTTCATATTTATGTAAATCCAGTTCAATGTATGTTTTCTTGAATTTTACTCGAAAGTCTCTCTTTACTATGGTTTATTCAGAAGTTTAGTTTGCAAGTGTTTATGTCTTTCTGTTTCACATTTCTAGTTTGGATTAATTGTACTCAAAATCATACTTTATCACTTTTTATGACACAGGATACAAATATCTGAATAATGCTAGGGATCACTCAAAAAGATATTCTGATTTTGGTTGGTGAAATATTTATAAATGTTCATCAAATGCTATTGGTTGGTGATGTTGAGTTTTTTTATATTCTTTATGATTTTTGTCTAGTTATTCTATTAATAAGAAATCTATAATTTTGGACTGATCTATATATGTTTTACTTCATGCATTTTTCAGTCTGATGAGTTTTATATGAACATTTATGATGGCAATACCTTGTGAATGAACTCGCCCTTTGAAAAAATAATTATTGAATGGCCTTACTTGTTTCTAGTAATATTTTTGTTCTAAAGTCTATTTTATGTAAAACTAATGCAACTGCTCCTCCTTTCTTTCATTAAAGTTTGTAGCAATAAATATTTTTCTGACTTTGCATCCATTTTTCTTATATTAAATATTTGAGGTGAGTTTCTTATAGTTAACAAAAATTTATTTATGTCTTGATTCCACTTTGTCCAGCTATGTTCATAATTGAATTATTTATACCACCTACTTTAATATAAGTATTGATAGGCTATAGCTTGAGTCTTTTTAGTTTCTTCCTTTCTCATGACATTTTTTGCCTTTTTTTTTGCTTTTTTTGGGTCACACCTGGTGATACACAAGGGTTAACTCCTGGCTCTGCACTCAGAATAACTCCTGGCAGTGCTCGGGAGACCATGTGGGATGCTGGGAATCAAACCCGGCTTGGCCACGTGCAAGGCAAATGCTCTACCAGCTGTGCTATCACTCCAGCCCCACCATTTTTAAATTACTTAAACACTCTTTAATTTTTGGATCTGTCTATCATGCCCATGCCTGTGTGTTTTCTCTTTGCATAGTCATTTTAGTGGGTGTTCCAGATGTTATAGAAAGCATGCATAACTTATCACAGGCAACTTGTGTCATTTTATTAGTTCAGGAGAAGTCTAACTCTGACCTTTATTGCATCCCTAAAGTCTACTGACTCTTCTCTGACACCTTCTGCAGGAGGCAGAGGAGGAGCTGAGTATGGGACAATGCCTAGTGGTACCCTCTCTACCCCATAAAACCACATAAGGTACGCTCTGGTTCTTCCTAGTGGCATGAAAGTCCCAGTGTCCTTCTTACTCTTTCCCTGACTCCACCATGGAGGTGGAGTTGAGCACGTCATTGCAGCATGGGCAGGAAATAAGTCCAGGCTTCTCAGTGGACAACTGCTGCTATGGGCTACAAGGACTCCTGTGAAGTTTGACTAAATTAGAATAATGTTGGCTAGGATGTCTGTCCCTTGTACTCTGATGAGACAACAGAATTTATTGGACTTATTTTTCTATTCTCATTGATGTAACTGAGTTGTAAGATTTACCCATACCTGGTCTGAGATCTATGAGTGGGCAAAGGAAAATATGGGAACTCCCCACTGTTATCTTCTCCCAGAAGTAAAAGTCCTAGTTTTTAGCCATGACATATTTAGATTTGAATTTCAGTAAACTTATCTATCTGAAGTATACTAGCTGTCTGATAACATTAGATTTACTTTGATTCCATATACATAGGGAAATAGGGACAGGAAGATCATGCATATATGTAGAGATGTAATATTTTTATTCCCTTTTAAATATACCACAATAATTTATTATTATGAATAATTAAATACTACATGTGTAAAATTATAACACACTCCAATGTCTAAAAAGGTAAAGTGGACAGGAATATCTCATTATCACGGAATAATGAATAGCTCCAAAATATATTAGCGCTCAATTATTAAAATGTCATAATGGTCTATATCTAAATATTATTGTTCACTTCATGTTTAATCTCTTCTAATATTTACCTAATATTTCATTGCATTAAGTTTGCCATGTCACTAAATATCTTTGAAGTCACAATTGTAACAATAATTTCCTGAGGGAAAGTTTCTAGGAAAAAGTAGTACTGGGTTGAAAACTGTAAACGCTTTTGACACTTCTCAATATGTATCACCAACTCACTTTTCAGAAAGTTGTAATCACTTTTTTGTCCTTCTACCTGTACTTGCCATATTAATACATTTCTCCTGAAAATAAGCATTGTTCTTTCAAAAATGTTTGCTGACTTAACAAAGCTTGTCTCTCTTTGGTTAAGAATAATTTCATTATTTTGTTCTATATTTATTAATTAGCCATGGATGTATATAATGTGCCCATTAGCATGTTGTTATTACTATTTTATTAATTATTTGTAAAGATTTTTCATATACTCAGAAGATGAAACCATTTCAGTCATATTTATTTAGGTGGTGTGCTTTTGGTGTTGCTTTTGAACTAAATATATTTTATAACTTTTATTTAATCAATTTAAAGTATTGCTTTAGAATTTTTTTCCTATTAGGAATGTCTCTTAAAATCTACCAAATGATGAGTTACTTTTTACCTTTATCTGTTCTTGTGTGGTTTGTTTTTAACTTTAGAGATAAGAGATGAGAGATGTAGGTCTATCCCAGTGGGACACAGGAACGAAACTACCAACATAGTTAACTGTAGCACATTTCACTAGGCTGACCAAGAAGGATCTGTGAAGGTGAACAGACTCTTGTTCATATCTCCTTAAAATAGCTTTCCCCAGACTTAGACAATTCCCTTGATCTTCTTCCTTCCAACTGACTTGACAGACAAGTCCTTGTTTTAACCTCTCTCCCACTTTATTCCCTAATCTGCCAGGAAATTAAAGCTAGTCCTGAGCCTATCTACACACAACTTTTTCCAGGCATCCTTTTTCATCTTTGATTCTAAAATTGAAATGATAAAAGAAAAAACTTAGCTATTATGCTGACAACAAAATATGTGCCTTCCAGGAATATTTACTTAAGGAAAAAATCCTTTGAGTGGGTTATATTGTAATAATCACCCCTCCCAGGAATAACTAAGCATATCATCCTCCATCTAATAATTGCTTGCTACCCAGTTGTTGAACTTATTTATGTCCAGCATCTGGGTGTCAGGTATTGGACAGACTCATCTGTCTTTAAGGCTGAGAACACAGCAATAAAACTCCCTCCTGCCGGAGGCTATTCAAAGTACCCACTACAATTTGCTTCCCTTGATTGCAAATGGACCTGCTTCATCAAATCTGTAAGTTGTCCAGGACTTCATTCAGGAGATTTCTGCTTTACCACCTTATCTCCAGAAAGGTCTGTCTCATCTGTTACCTGATTCTCATCCTCTCCTGGGCATTTCCAGAGGGCAATGCTGTCATCCAGGTTATGGAAAGCCGAACACATTTCTTTATATTGATGTACCCTTGTACATACTTGAAAACCAAAAAGAAAACAACCTAAACTTTTTCAAAAACATTTACAAAATTAATAATTTACATTGCTTGAGATAAAAATTCATTTGTATGTAGGTATACCACCTAGAAATGAACCCCTATCCATCACTTGAATTTTTGATCATGATCATAGGATACCGAGAACTATCCAAATAGTGGAATGACAAACAATGCAACACAACATGAGAGCCTGATTGCATTTTATTTTTTTAATATTATTTTATTGATTCACCACCGAGAGATACAGTTATAAGCTTTCATGCTTGAGTTACAATCACACAGTGATCAAACATTCATCCCTCCACTGGTGCACAGTCTCTACCACCAATATCCCCAGCATACCCCCCCTTTCCCACCCTCCCACTGCCTCCATGGCAGACAATATTCCCCATACTCTCTCTACTTTTGGGCATTTTGGTTTGCAATGCAGATACTGAGGGGTCATCATGTTTGGTCCTTTGTCTACTTTTGGCACACATCTCCCATCCCAACCGATTCCTCCAACCATCATTTTCTTAGTGATCCCTTCTCTATTCCAACTGCCTTCTCCCTGCCCACGCATGAGTCGGGCTTCCAACTATAGAGCAATCTTCTTGAGCTTTATATCTACTGTCCTTGGGTATCAGTCACGTGTTATGTTATTTTAGTCTGACTGCATTTTAAAGAGGTTCAGGGAAGCTAATGGAGCTTAGACTCAGAGAATGTGCCTTAATCCACCTCTGTCAGGACCGAACCACAGACAATAGTACACTTCTAAACTTTGGTTGAAAAGGAACTCTAGTTTCTATTGCTAGATTTCACTACATCTGCATACCCGCAAACCATGGTAGTCAAAAACTTTTCATTTAATCACTAAAAATCATTTATGAAACAACAATTTTAAATCTCTGGACGTCATCCTAACTACATGCTGCAAATGAAGAAATTTTATTCAATCGCCAGCACCCCATATAGCTTCCTAGGCTCTGCTGGAATGATCCCTGAGCAAACATGGCCCAAGAAAATGGAAGGAAGAGAGGAAGGAAGGAAGGAAGGAAGGAAGGAAGGAAGGAAGGAAGGAAGGAAGGAAGGAAGGAAGGAAGGAAGGAAGGAAGGAAGGAAGGAAGGAAGGAAGGAAGGAAGGAAGGGAGGGAGGGAGGGAGGAAAGAAGGAAGGGAGGGAGGGGGGAGGGAGGGAGGGAGTGAGGGAGGGTGGATGATGAAGGGAGGGAGAGAGAGGGGAGGAAGGAGGGAGAGGGAGGGAGGGGGAGGAACAGGGAGGAGGAAGGGAGAGAGAGTTTAATGAATCTACTAAAATATATTGTGACTAACAAACAACCTGAAAACACTGTAGATATAAGAACAAAATAGAAAAAATAATTATATATTATATACTAACAAAAATAATAAAAAATAAAATTAAAAAGATTTCATTTTTAACAGCACCAAAGAGAATAAAATACTTAGGAATAAACAACAAAAGAATTATAAGATAAGCACTAAAAATTACAAATTTTTGCTTAAGACTTATCTATCAATAACTTTGTAAATCATACTCTTACATTAAATAAAAAGGCTTGTTTAAAAAAGAAAACTAAACCTTTTGTTTAAAAAAGTAATGTAAATATTTACCATGATCATGGACTTGAAGATTTTATATCATTAGCTTGGAGATGCTCCCAAATAGATCAGAAGATTCAATAACATTCCAGTCTGAATCTAAACCAAACCATACTTCCCTCGAAATTGACACAATGAGCCTAAATTTCACACACAAGCAAATGAGACCAAGCCTGAAAAAGGATGTTGTATAACTTTTGTGTCCCAACTTGAAAAGTGCTGCATAGTTAGAGTAATCAAAACACTATAGCACGGCATAGGCTAGACACGATAGATCAATGGAACAGAATTAAGACAGTCTATCTTCCATAGAAGTCAAATTCTGTGGTCCAGAGTTTTCCACAAAGGTACCAAATAAATTTTGAAAGAAGTTTTTCTTCCTTCCTTTCTTTTTCTTCTCCCTTTCTTTCCCCCCTTTCCTTCTTTTTATTTTCTTCCATTTCCTCTCTTCCTTCCTTCCTTCCCTCCCTCCCTCCCTCCCTCCCTTCTTCTTTCTCCTCCCCCATCCCTTCTTCCCCCCTTCTCCTTCTTCTAATGCTACAGATGCAAGACAAGTGTTCTATTGCTGATTTGCATCTTCAGCCCAAGAACAGTGTTTTCAAGATTTTTTGAAAACAATCTCTTTTCAACACAGTATTAGAATCATCAGATAAGCACAGGCACAAGAACAAAGCTGGAATCCTTCCTCACACCAGCACAAATATTACCTCAAAAGGAGCCCTAGTCCTAAACTAGGAGTTAAAAATGAGGATAAAGAGGGGCTGAAGCGATAGCACGGTGAGTAGGGTGTTTGCCTTGCACTCGGCCGACCCGGGTTCAATTCCCAGCATCCCATATGGTCCCCTGAGCACCGCCAGGGGTAATTCCTGAGTGCAGAGCCAGGAGTAACCCCTGAGCATCATGGGATGTGACCCAGAAAGAAAAAAAATGAGAATAAAGAGTGTTTCTACAATACTTGGAAGAAAGCATAAGCTTAACCTTTCATGACCTTGGTTTAGGCAACACTTTTCTTAGCTCTGATGCTAAAATCAAAAGTAAGAAAGAAAAAGAAAAAGAAAAGAAAAACAACATATACTGGACTTCTCAAAAATTAAAGCTTTTGTACTTGAAAAAAATCATTTTTAAAGGTGAAGAAACAACCGAAGATAAAAATAATTTTCAAATTATGTTATTAAGGAATTTTATCCTGCATATGTGTGTATATATACATATATATTAAGCTATTGATATTCAATAATTAAAATATTTAATAATCCATTTTTTTATTGAATCGCCATGTGGAAAATTACAAAGCTTTCAGGCTTAAGTCTCAGTTATACAATGTTGAAACAACCATCCCTTCACCAGTGCACATATTCCACCACCAAAAACACCCCAGTATACCTCCCATCCCCCCAGCCACCCACCCCCCACCTGGGTAACTGATAAATTTCACTTTACTTTCTCTTTACTTTGGTTACATTCACTATTTCAACAAAAAACTCACTATTATTGTTTGGAGTTTCCCACTAGAATCATATCTGCTGTGAAGAGATATGAGGTTGCGCGGCAGCTACTGTGGCCCAATTTTTAATGGCCACAATTTTTATTAGATATTTTCACAATTTTTATTTCTCCAGACAATATAAACCATGGTCAATCATCACACAGAAATATGTTCAATATCATTTGTTCACTATAAAAACACAAATCAAAATCTTGACCAATATTCATTACCATTAAGATGATTATATTTTTAAAAAGTTAGATAATAACAGAGTTGAATATGCCAAGAAATCAAAACACTTATATACTGCTAGTAGCAATGTATTATGATTCAAGTCCCTCTGGAAAATGGTTTGCCATTTTTTCAAAATATCAAACATGTTATCTTGTGATCTAGTGGACTCCTAGGTAGATAGAGAAACAAAAACATATATCTACACAGAATTTGTGCATGACTATTCAGAGGAGCATTAATTACAGTAGCCATAAAGCAAAAGCAACTTGATGTTAATCAAATGACAAATTAATAAATAGAAGTCAATACTGCCATATAAAGTAATATTATTGACAATATAAAAGGAATTAAGTGTTGATATATACTACGGCATGCACCTACATAATACTATCTAAGTGAATGGTATTGCTCACAAATGCACACACTGATCAGCTGTGTTTGTAGGGAAAGGCTAGCATATACAAAACTGGAGAGGCAGAAAGTAGATTAGTTCTGTCTAAAATTGGGAGGAGGAATCAGAGCCAATGAAAGCATCATCATTGCTTTGGGTTGTGGAGGTCAGCAAAAAAAAATATATATATATATACACATATATATAATTTGATTGTGGTGATGGATATACAACACTGTGAAAATACTAAAACTTTTCAATTATATACTTCAGATGGGAGAATGTTATGGAATGTGAATTTTATCTCAGTAAAGCTATTTTTAAAGGAACAGTTGGAGGATGGAGAGCTAGTATATATGAAAAGGTGCTCACCTTGCATGCAGTCAACACTGGTTCAGCCCCTAGCTCCATATATATTCACCCAAGCCCAGTTGGGGTCACTCCTGAGTACTGCTGGGTATGGTCCAACTCCCAACTTTAATAACAGTTGGGGTAGTTCACTTTACTTCTTTATAGGCTCTTCGGTTTCCAGTCCCCTTCCCCCCAACCAACACACACTGTGACAAGGCACTATCTCATCTCATAGGTATAGATATCCACGAGGCACTGTGTGCAGCCATGTGGTAAATGCATAGGGAGCTGAAAGATTCTATAGAGCTAAGTGCAAAATAGCAATTAAAATGTCCCCAGATGTTCATTTTGATGATAAAATAGAAGGCTTCTGAAATGTAAGACAAAACCCACTTCAGGAACTCTCCATGCAGAAGGTAGTCTAAATTTAGCCAGAGTATTAAGCTAATTTGTTGAGCAAAAGCTACTGGGCTGGAGTCTTTCAGTTTTCACAGCAATTCTCTTTAGACAGACAGATTTGGTCTCAAAACTACAAATTTTTTTCTGCTTGTACATTATTCATACATTTTAAATGGCACCGTCTTATCATAGTTTTCCCTTCGATAATGAAAACTTCCTTCAAGATCTATTAAATGTGAACCTACAATATATCCCCTAAGTAGACCATGGAAGTAATACATTGCAGTAGGATTGTTTCTCTGTCTCTTACTACTGTAAGCAGAGCTCAGGCTTTATAGTCCAGTACAGATTTGGAGAAGGATTTAAAAACCGGCACAAATTGGAATCCATATGAATGACTTCTAACACTACTATCAAGAGTAAGAATTATGGTTCCATTAGTCTGAGATTTATTGACTTTCTCTTATAGATTATAAAGAGAAGGGTGGAGAAGATTCTTGTTACTCTTGGGTTGTTATGTCTAAATGGGCTAAAGAAAATAATAGTTTACAGCAACTCTGCTAAATTCCACATGTGGGCATCCTGCTTCTTGCATTCTCATAGACTGTAAGCAGTCCATCTTCAAAATATCTTCCAAGGAAGTGACAGCAAACCCCAATTTCTAAAGAAACCAAATCTCTAAAAAGCTAAAACATTTGCCAGCACTCCCAGGGCAAGCCAAGACCATATTGGAACTTGATCCGCTTTATGTCATTTCTAGTCCTCTGCTGGGGTAAAGGGTGATGACGCTGGGCAGACACAGTGGCCAATAATCAGTGGAAGAGGTTGGGTTTGGGTTCCTAGGAAGCCATCATCTCAAAGAGGAAACACGTGTCTGAGACTTTATCAGCTAAAACCTCTGACTGAAAAACAGAGAGAGCAGAAGCTGCCTATTCTAAGGTCACTGAATAAATAGCAACCCAAGCCTCTGGGATTCATTGAAAATATTTATTTATTCAAATTGCTCAAAGACTTGTCTTTCTCTTCAGCTGAATGCCAAGCAATTTATACGCCTTTGAAGACAGGTCAACTTTTCATTCAGCATGCAAATGAGCAACACTTCCTATTATGAGAAAGCAAAAGCAAAACCTGGGTGTTATCCAAAGGAGAAATCCAGACTTTTTGCTCAAGCTAGAAAGGCACTATGGACTACAAGTAACAGTAAATTAAGACCCCAAGTCAAAAGATGAGAAACCAGCCCCAGTAAGGGGCTACCACTGAGAAACAGCACCCGGGTGAGGGGCAGAAGGAAGGGAGCAGGAGGCTGAGGAGCCTGGAGCTGGCGTTTTCGCCATTTCGCTATTTCTTCTCATTGGAAGGTGGGAACATGATCAAAGGAAGCAGATGAACCCAGAGTTCATGTCCTGCCCTTTAAATCAGCTGTTGGGTCCTGTAGGAAAGCATCTGATGTATTTTTAAAAAGAAGTCAAAGTTGGACTGCTCAGCCCAGGATCTGAAAATTCAGAACATGCTGACATGTTCAACAATTTCACTTTCAGATCAAAGTTCATCCATCCCAGATCAGCTTGAATATGGGGAGGCAGGCCAGTCCCCAGGAGAAGCATAAACAGCATGCGTCTAAGGTGTCTGCTGCAAATGTCTCCCAGACCATCACCTTCTCAGGACCGGGGTCAGGACAACAGCAGTGCTGTGGGGAAATGCAGCGGCAAGCCACATAGGAACTGACCCCAGGAAAGCCAGTACTGCCACAGACCCAGTGGAAAAAAATGGAAAAAAAAAAAGTTACCAAAAAACAGTCTTTTGGGAGTTTACATCAGGAGGGACTCACAAAACTACAGCTTAAAGTCAGAGCAGCAGTTCTTGAAAACAACTCTGGCCCCAGAAAGGAGGAGCAGACATCTGCCATTCTGTTCTCCAAGTGGAAACATGGCAAACTTTCCCGCAGAAGGGCCAGCCCGCGAGAGAATGCTCTGATAATGCACTGAGACTAGTAGAGAAATAGGAGCTCATGCTGCCACTAAAATGAAATGAATTCCTTTTAAATGCAGAACCAGTGTTTAATACTAAAATCATATATACATACACAGGATTCATAAATTGATCTAAAAGGAAAAGACTGCTTGTCTTAGCTCTTATGTCTGATAAAATCATTACTGGTGACAATATATTTTTTTGTAATGGATCCCCGTGAGGTGCAGTAACAGACTTATGAACTTTCATGGTTACGTTTCAGTCATACAATGCTCAGCACCCTCCACAGTGCCCATTCTCCACCACCAATGATTCCAGTGCACCTCTCCCCACCCCCACCTCATCCCCCCCACCCCACCCCGATTCTGTGGCAGGGCATACCCTTTTGCTCTCTCTCTCTCTCATTTTGGGTGTTGTGGTTGTCATCGTGTTCTGTCTATAGTCTATTTTCAGCCTGCATCTCCCATCCCAAGCGGGCCCTCCAAGCACCCTTTACTTGGTGGTCCCTTATCTATCTGAACTGCCTTTTCCCCAAGCATGTGAGGCTGGCTTCTAAGCTGTGGAGCAATCCTCCTGGCACCTATCTCTACTATTCTTGGGTGTTAGTCTCCCTTTCTGTTACTTTATATTCCACAGATGAGTGCAATCTTTCTATGTCTGTCCCTCTCTTTCTGACTCATTTCACTTAACATGATACTTTCCACATTGATCCACTTATATGAAAATTTCATGACTTCATCTTTTCTAACAGCTGCATAGTATTACTGGTGACAATATCTTATCATTATTAGAGAGTAAATGAGTGTG
Source organism: Sorex araneus (assembly GCF_027595985.1). NCBI lineage: Eukaryota > Metazoa > Chordata > Mammalia > Eulipotyphla > Soricidae > Sorex > Sorex araneus. Next base: position 315,921,850 of record NC_073313.1, read on the forward strand.
TGTGTGTGTGTGTGTGTGTGTGTGTGTGCGCGCGCGTGCGTGCGCGCGCACGCGCACGCAGTTTTTATTTCCTTTTTCTTTGACTTCTTTCCTCCAGTGCCAGATTAACCCCAGGGTGTCCTGTAATGGGATCATCACTACCTCCTTTTCATCTAAAGGTGCCCACCACCATCTCACCTCATTTTTTGCACCGTTCATAAACTATTTCAGTATGTGAACTAACTACGTTTTCCTTAACAATCTCTCCTCAGCAACTGTATGTTTCTACGGTAAATCCCACTACTCTTTGAAAGCATTTTGCTCTTCTACAAAATGGTAGAAACCATTATACATTTTATCCCTAAGCACGTTTCTAAAAGAAAAAATCCTGGTAAAAATAAATAAGTCATGATTTTTTTGTTTGTGTTTGGGCCAAACCTGGCTTTGCTCAGGGATTACTCCTGGCTCTGTGCTCAAGGATCGCTCTTGTGAGTCTTGAGGGTGTTGGGGATCAAACTTGGGTTATCTGTGTTTAGGGCAAGCACCCTAACTGTATTGTCATTCCAGCCCCCCACACACAAAAAATATTTTTGATCAATTTTGATAAGTTATTTAAGTAGCAACTTTAGAGGCTTATTACTTCTCGTGAGAATTTCATCTTATGGAGTCCAGATGGACTTCACTCATGTTTGCTAACTACGAGGGACTCTCCTCAGAAAGCCACCCCACTGCTACTTTCTTCAGTTGTGAAGAACTTCAAATGGCATCAGACTTTTCATAAAGAGTTTTGGGAAGAATTTAGGGTTATACCTAGATAGAGTCACCTCTCATGGCAGGAATAGGAGTTTGCAAACATTCCTTGTACCTGACCAGTTCCTAAATAATTTTGGTTTTGTGAACTACTATTGAAACTATTGCCTTAGTTGCAGTAAAAGCCTTGGGACAAATGGACACACTTGTGTGTGTTCCAAAACACTTGATTAATAAAGATTATGGCTTTCGGTCAATCTTTGACCCCTGGTGAAGAGAACTGCCAGATAGATATTGACTCTGTGCTGAAAAAAAATAATTTAACCATCACAAGTTGGGGTGATCTTAAAAACAATTGGCTTTGCCATCTAATCCCTTAAAAGAAGATATATTCACTTGCTGTTAGTAACTCTAGATCATTATTTTCATAATGCTCCTCTAATCTAGCTCTGTTTGTTCTTGCATCCCAAAGGCCCTCGGCCAATACAGGGTTATCCTATCTGACCTGAGAAATACTTTATATATAGTCACCTTCCCAAAAGAGTCCTGGTGCACATTTTGTAGCATATTAGCCACTCTAAAGAGTACAACCATTGAAAAATTTGCTGGACCTGAGTTGTCTTCAGTTGCGTGGGCATCAAACCTGTTTTTGCAGGGAACATTTTAGCATTCCAACGCAACCTTTGGAAATGTCAGGTTGGATGAGTCTGCACTCACTTTCCTATCGGACCTTAGCCTGTCAGTCAGCAGGAATTCAAAGGGCTTCTATGCACAGATCCCTGAATTTCTAGCAGATGTGAACAGAAGTTGTGCACCTGCTGGAAAGTGATTCCAGACTGAATACTGTTTTTGCACTGGGCAACTCCAACACTCTTATTTCTAAGCAAAAGGAGGACACCAGAGCAAAAGGCTTTGATATGCTAAGATGTGATCTGAGGGTTTGGTCATCAAGTTAGTCGAATTTGATTGACGTTGAAGGTCTGATTGGTAGGAAGCTCATGGGACTCTTGACCTTTTCAAGACTGCACCAAGAACACTGATAAGAATAAGTCAGAGCTGATATTTGGCCTCATGCCTATAACAGAAAAATCATGAAGAAGGAGGAGGAAGAAGAGGAGGAAGAGGAGGAGGAGGAGGAGGAGGAGAAAGTGGAAGAGGAGGAGAAGGAGAGGGAGGAGGAGGAAGAGGGAGGAGGAGGTAGAGATGAAGGCTTATTTTTGTTTCCTCAAGAAAACAAAAACACAAAAGTACACAAGTAGAAAGACACTCATTTGGGGTCAGGGCTTACTCCTGGTTCTGTGCTTAGAGATTACTCCCACTGAGGCTCAGGGGATCAAATCAGGGTCTGCAGTATACAAGGCAAGCACCCTAACCGCTTATACTATCTATCTGGTCCCATATTTTTCACACTGGCCAGACAAGATACTTCTTATAAAATTTTTTTATTCTTGGCCCACTAGAGAAAGGAAGTATAGTCACCATTTTATCATTTATTGAATCAAGAAACTTCTATTTGCCAGGTTCTTCCTAGAACTAAGGATACCATTGAATAATATAAGCCTCTGCCCTCAAGAAATTTCTGTTCTACAAGAGGAAGACAGACAGCATGCATAGCAATAAATAAAGAATATCAGGTCTGGGGGAATCTTTTGGCTTAACGTGTGGCCACTAATGAGGTTCCGTGGGTCCATTCATTGCTCTTACAAGGGCAGCAATTACTCCCCGGTAGTCTGCTGTGTGAATTTCTTTTAATTAATTTTCTGTGGGTTTGACTGAACTTTTTACTGAGAAGTTGGGTCTTTCGTCACTTCTGAAACATTCTTAACCAGTATCTCTTATCTATTTCCTCCCTGATCTCTCTGTGTTTACTATTTCTGCCATACCAAATAGACAATTATAAAAATTTCTCACTTTTGCTAATGTCTTCTAACCCCACTCCACATTTTCCATTTCTTTCTCTACACATAATGTCATGTATAATTTTTTTTCAGCTAGAACTTCTCTTTTACTTATATTCTCTCTAGTTGTATTTAACCTATTGAGTCAATATTTTAAGTCTCCATTTTCGATGATTATATTTCCATTGCAAAAATTCCCATTTGCTTATGTTTTAATGTTCTTGGTCATTTCTGACAGCTTCTTATTTCTTATTCATTGGTTCAATATCTTTTGTGTACTTATACATATATTTAAACATACATTATTTTCTGAATCTGGTAATAATCTTCAGTCTGTGCTGCGCTGATACTGTTTGTTATTTCTGCTGATCTGTTCATTATGGTTTATTTCCTCATACATGAGTTAGACTGTGAGCCCATATATCTTTGTATATTATCTCCAGAAATCTAGGCTTAACATGTGTTTCCCAGAGAAAATGCTTTGACCAGTGTCTAGGTTCTGGGGGTCATTCTCAAGCCAGAATGACCATAAAGTCAATCAAAAATATCAATATGGGAAACCAATCTAGAGAGTCCATTTGTTTTTTTCCTGAACCTCTAGCAGGTCAAAGGTCAAAACAAGAAATTCCCTTTTCATTCCCATTTTGTATCCTAGTTCTACTTTTTCATTGAGAGGGTCACCCTGCTAGGTGGATTTCAGTATTATTCAGGTTTCTCAACCCTTCCCCCAGTGGTGTGTTGCTCTGGGTGTACTTCCATCTCCCAGGCACACAGCCGGCAGTGAGCAGAGACTCTCTGAGGGTACAGCCACTCCCTCAAATCTGCCAGCACTCAGAAAGCATTTTTTTAAATTAAAGCTGATTTTCTACTTTGGCCACGATTTTGAGAAATCCACTCATTCTTGGAGGGCTAATGGAAATGTCATCCAAATGGAGTCTGACCTCCAAGACAGACACACAATCAAGAAAAACAGGATTTTGGTCTGCCACTCACAGGGTCTGAGTGCATCAGCTAGGGTACAATATATGATTTTTCTGAAGACTGATTACTCACTTAGGCTTTATTATCTCCACAAACCCTTGAACCATATTAGCAGAAGTTACAACAAAAACTTTTACAACTTGGGGGTACAATGCCAACCAGCAGGTCAACCTGTACCTGTGGGGCGAGTGCATCATCAGCCTGATGGTGACTACAGGCTTCCTGACACCCCAAATTTCCCACTGTGCCTCTGACTGAAGCCCAACAACTTAGGACCAAGTTTCCTGAGAAATTAAGCAGCCAAAAGTTAGGTATGTGGGAGTCACACCAACAAACCACCTCTGGCTCAGCTATGCAATCTCATTTATCGGCCTTGCTTCAAACACCCATAAATAAATCCAAAGGAGATCAAAACCAGGTCATTAAAGTGCATAACAGTCATGATTTAGAGACTCACAAATGAATCTCAGAGGAAAGCAGCACGCTGCAGAGATATCTTCCCGCACCGCATCAGGTTGATTTCACCAGGGCACCTCGGAATGGGGCATATGTGTTCCTCTGTCTGCCCCAAATGAAAACCCCATCAGCTGCAAACCTCCAGAATCCAGTCACCACCATGCCCACTACTGACCTTCACAGGCTTGTCCTGAGCCCCCCACGCATGAGAATGAATCCACTGAAAAACCGAATTATGTGGGACTGGTGACTGAAAACTTTAGGTATCACAGAGTGATAGGTGACCTCCCCCCATATCCCCACCCATCTGGTTCCCTGGCAATTATGTCCAAGAACTGCCTCTGGGCGCCATTTAAGCACATTAGTAGCCATGATTCAGAGACTCACAAATGAATCTTGGAGGAGAACAGCACGCTGCAGAGATGCCTCTGGACCCCAAATATTTTTTTTTTTAAATTTAATTCCAGGAGCACACAGTTGCTTTCATAGCCACATGACATCTCATACTATTCATAACAAGCAATACAAAATAAATTATTTAGCATCTGTCTATGGAGAAGGCTTGAGTAGGAAAATTCGAAATAATGGTGGTTGGAAGGTGTAATGATGGTGGGATTGGTGTTGAAATAATGAATGTAAACAATTACTGTGAACAGCTTTATAAAAGTAAAATTTTAAAATTAAAAAAAAAACCTTCACAACTTCAAGTGACCCTTAAAGTTGTACCAAAAGGGGCAGGACCCCAACAGGGGTTCCTCCTATGCTGACGTCACCTTTCCACTGACCTATATTATCCTAGGGCCTCCCTGAAGGCCCACTGCTTCAGCAAAAGGATATGCAAGCACCAGAGTCAGCAGAGCATGACCTTTGTAAGGTGGAGATGCCGTGGCAGTATCGGCTCTCTGTGGTGGCCCGCATGCTGTGGGAGTCTGTAGGAAAAGGAAATCCTGTGTGTGTGTGTGTGTGTGTGTGTGTGTGTGTGTGTGTGTGTGTGTGTGTGTGTGTGTGTGTGTGCTGCAGCTAGTTCGTGGTTATGCTCAGAGTGAAGTTCTGCATTCAGGAGGGTACAGTGTTTGGAAAAAACAACAACCAACAAACAAAACTCCACGTGTGCAGCTCCTCTCAAAGTATGATTTCTTACTAGCCCCACTTACATAGGAGAAAGCAAGAGACAGCGAGATAGCGAGAAAGATATGTGGCTCCCAGCTGAATTCCAGGCAAGCGATTACAGAGCTGAGGCGTGAAGAGCAGTCAGCAACCAATGACAGAGAAGTCCAGTTGCCCATGGGCAGAGGCCAGGCAGAGGCCCACTGAGGTTCAGCCATTGTGATCAGTCCCATGGAGAAGATACAGCACAGCCAGTGTCACCTACTGTGCCCTTAGTCACTCTCACTCCTGGGACAAGCAAAATGGGAAGCAGATCACACTCACAGATATATTATATTATATATATGTATATATATTTGTGTGTATATATATTTCACAGATATAAGCACACAAAGCGCAACTTTTAACAACATGTTAGTGATCTCTATAGAAGGGCTTATTGGCCCCTGGATAAAATACAACAATCTTCACACTCTTTCCTCCAAGGAAACACTTTTGTAGCATCTTCAGTGATTTGAGCAATACAAAATGTATTATTTTGGTTCTGCTTTCGGGTAGGGGTTGGGGTTCGGGATGGAAACATCTGAAATATGGTGGTGGGAAGGTGAAATGGTGGTGGGGTTGGTGTTTGAATATTAAATGTAATCAAACACTGTGAGCTACTCTCAATGCCCCTGTTGCAAACCATAACACCCAAAAGGAAAGAGAGAGAGAACAAATCAGAATGCCCTGCCACAGAGGCGGGGTGGGGTGGGGGGGATGGGATCCGGGGGGTGGGAGGGATACTGGGTTCATTGGTGGTGGAGAATGGACACTGGTGGAGGGATGGGTTCTCGAACATTGCATGAGGAAAACACAAGCACAAAAAGGTGTGAATCTGTAACTGTACCCTCACTGTGACTCACTAAAAAAATTTAAAAAAAAACAAATATTGTTAACTACTTTACAAAATTTTAAAAATTAAAAAAAAACAATCCATCCAGTCTGAGTCACTGTGTTAAATTCATTCACATTCATCCAATCACACACTGAGACCAGACATCCTAAGAGCAAGACAGTGGCCCCACATGCTAAGCCGAAACTCCTGGGGGTCAGGGCCTGAAGGGGGGGTCCCCTGAGAAGCATCTTCGAACTGACTAGGGGGTTCCTGGGCAGGCTGTGGGGAGAGCAGTGCAGAGAACAGTTTCCTCTGCAGCTGACAGAGACGGGCTTCTGCCTGAGCATGACCACTGCTACCCTGCTGGCTTCCTCCCTCCCACCAGGGCTCTCTGCCCGGATGGAAGGCATCCAGAACCTTCTATCCCAACCTGCAGGCCCATCCCTCACCATCACCCACATTCCCACTTGGAGACAGCTGCTCTCACTCACAGAGAATGTGTCCCATCCTGAGGGCTTTGTGAGGTTATTTTTCAAAAGATCATTGAGGGGCAGGAGAGATAGTACAATGCAGAGGGGAGTGCCCTTGCATGTAACCAAATTGGATTTGATCTTCAGCACCGCATAATGTTCCCAAGCACCACCAGGAGTGACCCCTGAGCTCAGAGCCAAGAGTGAGCCCTGAGCACTGCCAGGTGTGGCTCAAAAACAAAAACAAAAATAAAAAACACTTGGAAACACTTCCAGCGCAGTGCCCCTGCCCTTCCTCAAGAGTGTGAGCTGCCACTTGACCAGCAGCCTGGAGGAAGCAGCTCTGGGGCTATGGCCCAGCCATGGCTCTCATGTCCTTCCCACATGGCCGCAGCCTGAGACTCCCTGCACTCTGCCCTGATCTCATCTTCCATCGCAGGTAAGAATGTCTTTTTTTTTTCAGCCTGACAGAAGTGTCATAGGGGCAGAGGGCACTGTCCACGTGTGGCAAAGAAAGGAGCCGAAAGTCACAGAGATCCCGCAGCTGCCCTGTGTCACTGAGTCCAGTCAGGACGGGCTAAGTGTGGCCTCCCAGGGGAGGAGGGCAGGAAAGGATCCACTACGGGATAAGATCCCCCTGGGCTGCTGGCAAAAGCAGGTCTCCCTGCAAGGGAGGGGGTGAGGTGGGAGGGAAAAGGTTCCACAAGGGAGGGACCAAAACACACAGCCAGAGATGCTGCCTGCACTCCAGGACATACACACTCACATATGCATGCACCCATACACACACACACAGGCTCTGTGTGTACACGTCAGGACTAGAGACACACGAGCTCACGTGTGAACACACCTGTTACACATGCTCAGTTTCACCCCTACTGTCACACACATGTTGGCAGAGCGGGAAGCAATTATCTCTCTTTCCCATCCACCTTGAACATTCCACTGCCCTCAGCCCCACCTGTCCATCCACCCAGGTGCTCAAAAAACAACCACTTGGTTCTTGATCAGCACAGGACATGCTGGCCTTGAGCCTCCAGAGAGACATCAGTCCCAAGTACCTCTGCTCAGAATGAAACTGGCCACATGATCCAGCACAGGAGGTTCCAAACCAACAAACCAGCTTGTTTGCAGGGCACAGGACCAACAAGCAGATGGTCACAGTCCGTGAAAACCTGGTAAACTCAATAGAGTCTCACTGGGAAAAAGGGTATTCTGTCCAGAACACAGCAGACAGGCAGATCCTGGAGGCCAACAAGGGCAGCACTCTCGCTGTTCTTAGGGTCATTGGTCATGGCCAAGGTCATCTAGCTTTTGGTCTCCTTAAAAAGACCAGGAAGCTTCATATGCCCTTAATGAAGGAACTCCAAGCATCTGGTCACTCAGCAACTAGAAACATTGAGACTCCCCAAGGACGTATCTATAGGATGCAGTGCCCCAGGGTGGAGAGCTGGATTTCTTGCCATGGAAGAATCAAGAGCTTCAGGTCTCCGTGAATTTAGTCTAACATGTGTCCACTCTTGAAAGGAACCGTTCCTGTGTGCTTGGATTTTTGCATTTTTCCCTTATTTGGGAACCACAAACACCCTGTCTTCCATCAGCACTTGAGAAAGGTGTTCCCTAGAAAAGATTCTTCACCTGGTTCTACATGAAGGGAGATGCTCTGACAAAGGACACATTTGACCAAGTGACAGGAGTTCAGAAGGGGACTTGGGTTTTTGGATCTAAAGATGTCAGTTGAAATGCCTACCCCTTCTTTGATATCAAGTCCATAGGTATATTCAAACTCTTCTGAGCAGAGGGTCTCTTCCCTACTCAAGTGGAGGTGTCTATCTAAGTTTGGCTTGTCCTCCTCCATTGAAGGAAAGGGGAATAATGACCAAAATTGGAGACCATTGAGCCTAGTTGCTCCCCTAAGGAAATATGCCCCCAAGTCACAGGAGTTGTGAAACTAGCATAGCATGGAGTAATGCCAGAATGAGCTCTAATTTCCACTCAAAGGACACAGTTCCAGGTTCTTAAAGACTACCCATTACAGTGAAGGTGAAGGCAGAACAAAGGCCATAAAATTATGTATCCTCCCAGACAGACCAACACATCACCTACCCCAGGCACAGGCAGGCATGCCAGGTAAGAACGCAGGGGTGTCGTGGGGCCTCCGAGGCTGGGTGAAGACCTATTATGGGGTCAAGACTCCCTATATGGGACATATCCCCATCCCCAAATCAGGGGTCTTAATCTGCCACCAGGCAGCTCAAGAACTCAGGGGGAAAATCCCTTCTTCAAGGCAGTTGTTTCTTCTTTATTTTTTAATGGCTTCTTCTGAATAAAAGCTACACACATTCACTATAGAAAATGTAGAATGTCCAGGTCAAAATAAAGAGAAACTGTTATGCATCATTTCCTGGGCTAAAATCACCCACTGGACACCCACTTGGACAGATTTCCTTCCGGGCTCATTTTATGTACATCAATATGACTTTTACATTGGGGGAGATAATTGGAATGTACTGCAAAAACAATTCTGTCTCGGCTTTCTTTTCTCCCACATACAACATTACATCACGAGCATCTTTTGTGTGTGTTATCAATGTGCTACCTAAATGTCCCTTTCCTGACAAGATTATCCCATTCCAGAAAGGCATCCAGGTGCAGTTCGCCTGTCTCACCATCAATTTTACCATGACTAGTGGAGAGAAACATCTGTGCAGCGTGCAACATTCTCTGCACCTTGGATGTTATTAGGATGGATCCTAAAGGTTCTTGCTAAAGATTGACACTTCCATTTTTCTGAAGAAATTAGAATAAAAAATGTTTACAAATCCAAGTTCCACCTGCTGGAGTCAGAGAGGACAACGAGTGGCTGGGTTAAAGGTGAGAACCAATGCGTGGTGAGTGTTTACCTGTCAGTACTGGCTGCTACAGCCTCCAGCTCCTGGGTACCATATGGAAATGGGCCAGGATGCACTGGAGTGCCCTGCTTTCTACAGAAGTTTGAAATCCAGAATTTTTGCTCTTATGCAGATATTATCAATAGCCCCACTTGCCCTTCCAGTCTGGCCAGCCACTAGGAAGAGCCACTCCACACTGAACCTCTTTCCTGGGAGCCTCTGGGCTCTCCTTGGCCCCAAATGACATCCCAAATGAGAGGAAGTCATAATATGCAAGGCACAGTTTGCTGGGGCCACACACCAGTTTGCACTGATTTTAGAACTCTTCCCTGTCTTGTTTTACTTTCTGGGCTTCCTTCCCGCACATGGAAACTGCCTAGGCATCAGCCAGTGCCAGGGAGACAGATCAGTACAAATGCCGCAGCATGAGTAGAAACACCGGAGCAAATACAACACTGCTCCTCAAACCTTCAGACATGGGGCACAATTACAGTGGATGGATGGCAGCGTGGCAGCAGGCCATGCCACCCTGGCAGAGCTTGCATTTTCAACGGAGCCTGTGGCTGGCCCTGGGTGTGTTGAAGCCAGACTGGGAGCCTTGGAAGGCCACACGTGTTCAAGAATAGGTGTGTGTGTGTGTGTGTGTGTGTGTGTGTGTGTGTGTGTGTGTGTGTGCGTGCCTGTACTGGTGTCCTTGGTCCCAGAGGCATCCTCATGCTCCGTGGACCACATGGCTTGCTCTGACAGCAATCACATAAGGGCCTCAGAACGAGGGGGGAGGGGCGGACGGCATTGAGAGCCTAAATCTCCTCCCACAAAGCCTGTAGAGGTGCCTTTATGCCTCTGTCATCTGTCATCACAGAATTCACAAGTTTCCCTGAATCTCACGACATGGACAGGTCTGCAGGGGTCACCCAGAGTGATGTGGGCAGCCTGACAGCAAAACAATGACCAGCAAGGTGAAAACCAGTGAGAAAATCCCTTTCAACATCTTTTGTGTGTGTTATGAGGGGCCAATAGCTCCCAGAGCAAGATACATTTAAACCTACTAATTGGAAATAATTCCAAGTTTTTCAGACATGACATTGTGACAATAAGGTGCAAACACTGGATTAGTGACCTCAGAAGACAGAGACTTTTGTTCCATCTTTGTAAGTGCAGATTCACCCCTCCCCCTTCCCCCATGTTCTGAAATGCCATCAACTATGACGTACATTTAAAGTTCACAACTTAATAATGTAATCAGGGGGAGGGGGAGGATTCTCAGATCCTCCATTCAGGTCAAGAAACAGATTGTATATGAGAAGGAAAGAGGGGAGGGGCAGGGAATCAATAAAGCTAAAGAAAAAAAATCACCTGGGAGTCCTTTACATTCCAGCCTTTCCTAGAGGTCAGCCAAGCAAAAGAACACCTTCAACTGCTGTCCCAGTGGGGAAAGCCATATGTATGTTGGGTACTTTGGCTTTTTTGTTGCAGGGTGAGAGGGTTGTTTTTAGGTCTCTTCTTGAGCCATAGTCATTGGAAACTTAGTTCGAGGCTCAGGTTGTTTTGTTTTATCACTGTTTCCTGAGCTATAGAATTTAACCAAGTTTCATAAGCAACTAAAAAAGAAAATAAGGTTCTGTATAAGTCTGGGGTTTGGTTTGGGTGGCGTGATTATTTTGCAAAAATCAGTACCGAAACAAACTTATGAGAAAGCAAAACTAATGATTAAAAGCTCATTCCTCATAGAAGACTTTGCAGAATTTACTGTCCACTTGGGCTTAACAGGGTAGCACTCTCTTCTAGCCTCACTCCCACCTTAGGGAGTCCCCATGCAGAAGGGGACATTTTAAGCAACCAGCTCCAATAGTGCACCCTACTACAAGCTCCACAAGTGCTTCCCATGAAGATGCATATGAATGTCCCACTCCCTGTGAAGAACCCAACTCAAAGAGAATCAACCAGCTCTACAGCAGAGGAACAAGACTTGAAACCACAACTGTCTATCTGCAGAGCTCCTGGTCTCTGCTATGCAGAACTGTGTGCAGTACTGGCCTGAGATGAAGGTTCTTGGGTACCATAAGCTTCTAGCTTCATCTTCTACATCCAAATCCATGATCTTGAATTAAGTACCCACAAGAGGTTCTCCAAGAACTGTGAACAAGCTGATGCCACCAATCTCTGGCTCAGCCCAGGTCAGGCTAGGAGAAGTGCCTTTGGAAGGGTCAGAGAGATCAAGGCCATGCAAGATCTTCAGCCTTGTAGAGTAGCTGAGAGGTGAGCAAGCTCCCCTCTGTCTTGATACAGGACTACAAGGTATCTATTCAGAGGACAACCTTGCAGACTTGCAAACAGAAAGCTGGTGCTACCAGATAAAACAGTATTTGGAGGCCAGAGAGATAACGCCGGGGTTAGAGTACAAGAAAGGCATGAAGCCAACCCTGATTTGATCCCCAGTCCACATGCCCCGCTCAAGAATCAGCAGGTATCACAGTATAGCCTTTTGATTACCCCATGAACCACTAGAGGTGGTCCTGGTGATCCCCAGGCATAGGCAGATTGTCTGGGTAATTCTGACTCCATGAGGACTGAGCAGTACTGCATCCTCAGTCCGAGCATTGAACTACCAGCCTGGTTGGCCAAGAAATGCCATAAGGCCCACACCAGGTCCTCTGAGAACCACTTGGGAAGCCCCCAGATTAGTTTAAAAATAACAGATCTTGATCTTGATGCCACAATCCACAGAGAAGCGGCAGGCATTCTGGTGAGCAACGCGGCCCGGACAATGCTCCGGACCCGAATGGGGGCCAGCAACACTGGGGGGCCGGAGGGAGGAGGTGCCACCAGCACACCTTCTCCAGATGGAACCCTGGCACCACTGAGCAGCAACTAACACGGCTCCAGGATTCGGGACTGGGACAGATCTGAGCCGCGCGGCCGCTAACTCGGCCACGCGACCTTTTCTAACACCTGAAAACATACAATCTTTGAATGGAAAACTAATTATCAAATGCCTCCTTATTAGGGTTATCTTGTTTGGGGATATAACTCCCACAACAATAGTGAGTTTTGTGTTGAAATATGGAACGTAATCAAGGTGAAGAGAAAATAAAGTGAAATTCATCAGTTATACAGTTGGGGTGGGGGGGTGGGGGAGTATACCGGGGATTTTGGTGGTGGAATATGGGCACTGGTGAAGGGATGGTGTTTGAATACGGTATAACTGAGACATAAACCTGAGAACTCTGTAACTTTCCACATGGTGATAAAATTTTTTAAAAAATAAAAATTAAAAATAAAATAAAAAAAAAAGATAACAGATCTTGAAGTAATGTGTCAAGACTGCAAACAGGAAGCAGCTCAAGAAAACGTGATTGGGGGTCAGGTGGGTTGTACTGGGCCAAATTTTCTGGAACATCCTGTGGTTGAAGAAAAGGTCTTCCAGGGATCTTGGAAGTGACCTCCCTGGTTCCCATTATGGTGCTGGAGTAGACTTAGCAGGTCCCAGAGATGAGGAAGTTAGAGCGCCACCATCCCAGGTCCAGGGAGCGCCACACACGTTTCTGCCTGAGTGAGTCACAAAGCATCTGTTGACCTTAGAGCCCCGGACAAGTAAGACCTCAGCCCAGCCCTCAACCCGTCAATCATCCTGTCTACAGAGCACCCTAGTACAAGATTCCACAAGGGGGCCATGGAATCGGGTTTCACACCTGCAGAAGTCAGCAGCAGCAGGGCTTCCTCCACCCTTTTCCAGGTCTCCTGCTTCTCTGCTTCTTCCTCCTCCAGGTGTACTCCTGCAGAACCCGCCCCCCAGAAACCTCCTTTTCACAGTATTCTGGTGAATAGATGGTCTGTGTTTTCTTTTGCAGTCTTTTTAATGGCCCAGACGATGCTCCACCGACCCAGCTGTGAGTGTCAAATAAAATGTATGGGGGTCAGAGGGACTCTCACATAGCCCCGTGGTGCACAGCGCACCCAACAAAGCCTGCACATTCTAGAAAGCTCCGCTAAGAACAGTGGAGCCGCTGACAAAGGCCCTGAACACCCCACCCATATCGAGTCAAGTGGCATCATTTCATGTCACGACTCTGTTCTTTCTCGTTCCCTTTTCCTTTTATTTCTCAAGTAAAGTCATAAAAAAAGATTTCTGTTTTTAACTCACCGTGCAAACACTAACATTTACAAAGCTCAGGGAGATAACAATCAAACACAGGTTGAGTAGATCCTGAGCTTGAAGCTGTAACTGATTCAGCTTTGCAATTTGACCTTTCACTGTCACATAGAAATGGCATGTTGAGAGAATTAGTGAATTTCTGTCCGAGCCCATGCAAAGTTGCTGCCTGTGGGGAAGTGTGTGAACTCTAGTCAAAGGAATCAGTGTTGAAAGAAAAAAAAAAAAGGAAAATAAGAAGGCAGATTTCCTGTTTCCTACACTCGGAGAAGAGGGGTCTTTTTAACCCGTACTAAAGCAGGTGGGCTCAAGAAACTCAGAAAAAAAAATGCCAAAATGATATTTCAAAGAAATGTCATTTGCATTTTGTTCCATAACTCAATGAAATTTGCTCAAACCATAGGGAAAGTACGTGTGTTTATAACTTAACCCAGAGTCAGCTTGCTCCATCTGACTTTCTGCTCTGGTTAAAAACATCTCTTCCTTCAGCTGGCTGGGGAATAGACCCTCCCTGCCGAGGACAGATGTGCCGACCAACGACTGTGAAGCAAATGCCACGCAGCAGACCGTCCCCACAGACTCCTGCACCTGCAGGTGATGTCACCGGGCTCTATCTGGCCCCCGACATCTATTAGCACACAGAAACAGGTGCCACGGAACCCAACACACTCTTAGAAAGCATTCACCTCATCCGCCCGAGAGTGGAAATGACAAATGAGACGCCCAGCTTCCACTCCCCTTCCGTGTCTGACTCGGTGGGGGATGGGGGGGCAGACAGGATGCCACTCTCCCTCAGAGGGAGCTCAAGCCCAACCTTCCGGGACACCTGTTTCCTAAACTCCTACAGGCAGCCAGACCAAAAGATTTAGAGAAAATTGATCCCTGGAAATTTCATTTTTTCTTTGTTGCAGAGAAGTCCCGTCTTTCTCTTTAGCACAGTTGTAATTATCAGGTCAGTCAGACTTTGTGAATTTCTTGTCTGTTAAACAGCTTTACCTCTTGAATCTGTAAGCAGGTGTCTAGAGGATACTCCATTTACATGTTTTTGAAGTGATCTCTTTGGGATCCCTTGAACACTTCCTGGAAGGCACCCCCCACAGAAAGTGCCATATCTGAGACCTGTTTTAAAATATTCCAGCAAGTGATGAAGGACAAGATAGAGAAGTGGAGCTGTCAAAGCACTGATAACTGTAGAAACGGGGAGACAAAAACTTGGGAGTCCACTGTGCTACTCCTCCTATGTTCAAGTTTTTTCACAGAAAAATCTTTTTAAAAATTGTAACTACATTTCCAACTGTTGGTCCAACCCCTCCCTCCCATCTTGGTAACACTTCGCACGAGATGGTTTTGGGGATATACAGATGATTTATCTGGACAATGAGAGATGAGGGGGAGTCTCTTGAAGGGTTTCTGAGGAAAATATGCTGCTGCAAAGTGACAGAGGAAGAAAAGGGTTCTCCCCTGAAGGCAGATGGAATAGAGAAGGGATCACTAAGAAAATGATGGCTGGAGGAACCAGTAGGGATGGAAGATGCATACCGAAAGTAGATAATGGACCAAACATGATGACTTCTCAGTGTCTGTGTTGCAAGCTATAATGCCCAAAAATAGAAAGAGAGTATGGGGCATATTGTCTGCCATAGAGGTAGGGGAGGGTGGAAAAGGGGGGGGGTATACCCTGGATATTGGTGGTGGGGAATGTGCACTGGTGGAGGGATGAGTGTTTGATCATTGTGAGATTGTAACCCAAACATGAAAGGTTGTAACTATGTCACGGTGATTCAATAAACTTGAAAGAAAGAAAGAAAGAAAGAAAGAAAGAAAGAAAGAAAGAAAGAAAGAAAGAAAGAAAGAAAGAAAGAAAGAAAGAAAGAAAGAAAGAAAGAAAGAAAGAAAGAAAGAAAGAAAGAAAAGGGTTCTCCCCTGTGCTAAATACTACTGAATCTGCATGTGATAGCAAGAATCTCAAAAGCCATTGTGTGCCCATGAGAGACTCAACCAAACTGCTAGGGGTTGCTGAGAGGAAAGATCAAAGCACTCAGGTCCTAGAGGATGTTTCTTTCTTTTTTTTTCTTTTTGGGTCACACCCGGTAATGCACAGGGGTTACTCCTGGCTCTGCACTCAGAAATTACTCCTGGCAGTGTCGGGGGACCATATGGGATGCTGGGACTCAAACCCGGGTCGCCTGCGTGCAAGGCAAACGCCCTACCCACTGTGCTATTACTCCAGCCCTAATAGAGGATGTTTCTGACCTTCTGAAATACCCACCTTGAAATTGCTTCATCTCAGGAATCCTTAAGCAAGAAAACACCTCGGTATTTTAAAACAGCTGGACCAGAATTCCCTGTTACTCATAGCAGAGGGAATCCTACCTAGTACAGAATAACTGCTCAATTATGAGAGCAGAAATGGAGATGGCTGAGACAAAGAAAGAATCGTCAGTCTCAGCAGCAGCATCTGGGACTTTTGTAGAGTAATACTGTGGTCTTTCAATCAAAAGTTAGAATCACATTGTAGAGTCCTTAGCACATAGGATTTTAATTGCACAGTACATTTTATTTCCTTGGCAACCATTTCAGTACTTTCTTCTTTTGTATTCTATAAAGCCGCTCTTTGATGTGTTTGCATCATTTTCTCAAATGCATTTCCTACTCAGTGCCAAGTCCAGGTAAGAAGGACCTGCAGGACACAGGCAAGAGCAAGGCTGTTTATTGAGTGGCTTTGCCTTGGACAAATTCCTCAGCCTCTCTAAGCACAAATGCCTTTTCCTATTGCAGGATCAGTCATAGCCAGCTGAGGCAATGAGAGGGTTGAACAGGGAAGCCAGTAGGATCTGTCTGAGATGGAACACTACAGTATCATCTACATCCAGACTTTCAAGATCAGGGAAAACTGTGGATAACTGTTGGAACTGGAGGAATCACAGTTCTGTGGTTGCTTGTCCTGTACACTTTACACTTACACTTTGGGACTGATCTGAGAGCAGCAAAGGGAAAGCACTATTGTTTAAGCATCAGTAACTTGCAGTAGGTGTCAGAAAATTTCTGAGGACAAGTACCAACACAACAAAGAGCAAATGAGAACCCCCGGCACAGACAACCACGAATGAATTCTGATTGATCTTCTATTTCGAAGCAACTACCGCACTCTCCCACTCAGTAGTGCAATTCATTGAGAGCAGATTTAACCTCTTTTTTAAAAAAAAATTGAATCACCGTGATATATAGTTACAAAGCTTTCATGTTTCAGTTTCAGTCATACAATGATCAAACACCCATCCCTCCACCAGTGTACATTTTCCACCATCAATGTCCCCAGTATCCTCCCCTCCACCCAACCCCACCCCTCCCCCTGACTCTACAGCATACAATTTCCCTCTTTACTCTCTCTACTTTGGGGCATTCTGGTTTTCAAAACAGATACTGACAGACCATCACATTTGGTCCCTTATATATTTTCAGCACACATCTCCCATCCCGAGTAATTTCTTCAACCATCATTGACTTAATGATCTCTTCTCTATCCCAGATGCCTTCTCCCCCAGCTCATGAGACAGGCTTCCAACCGTGGAGCAATCCTCCTGGCCCTTGTCTCTACTCTACTTGGGTGTTAGTCTCATATTATGTTATTTTATATTACACAACTGAGTGCAGTCATTCTATGTTTGTCTCTCTCTTTCTGACTCATTTCACCTAGCATGATACTCTCCATGTCCATCCACTTATAAGCAAATTTCATGATTTAATCTTTCCTAACAGCTGCATAGTATTCCATTGTGTAAATGTAGCAAAGTTTCTTTAACCAGTCATCTATTCTCAGGCACTCGGGTTTTTTCCAAATTCTGGCTATCGTGAACAGTGCTGCATTTAACATACAGGTGCACATAAAGTTCATTTCTACTGTGTTTTTTTGCCCCTCTAGGATATATTCCCAGAAGTGGTATTGCAGGATCATATGGAAGCTCAATTTCTAGTTTTTTAAGGAATGCCCATATTGTTTTCCAAAAAGGTTGGATCAGTTGGCATTCCCACCAATAATAAAGGAGTTCCTTTCTCCCCACATGTATGCAAGGATGGGTTGTTCTTGTTTTGTTGTTGTTGTTCTGTCTTTTGATGTGCGTCAGTCTCTGTGGTATGAGATGGTATCTCATTGTTGCTTTGATTTGCATCTACTGAAGATTAGTGATGTAGAGCATTTTATCATGTGCCTTTTGGCCATTTGTATTCTATTTTGAGGAAGGTCATGTTCTCTATATTTTTTGATGGAATTGGAGATTTTCTTCTTGTATAGTTCTACTAATGTCTTGTATATCCTGGATGTTACCCCCTTATCTGATGGGTATTGGGTAAATAATTTTTCCCATTCCGTGGGCTATCTCTGTATTTTGGTCACTGTTTCTTTTGAGGTGCAGAAGCTTCTTAGTTTACTGTAGTCCCATTTGTTTATGTTGGTTTCCACTTGCTTGCTCAGTGGTGTTTCATCCTTGAAGATGCCTTTAGCTTCAATATCATGGAAGGTTCTGCCTACATATTCCTACATGTACCTTATGGATTCAGGTCTGATATTGAGGTCTTTAATCCACTTTAATCTGACTTTTGTACCTGGCGTTAGACAGAAGTCTCAGTTCATTTTTTGGCAAGCAGCTGTCCAGTTTTCCCAGCACCACTTGCTGAAGAGGCTTTCCTTATTACACTTCACATGTCTTGCTCCTTTATCAAAGATTAACTGATCATTTATTTGAGAGTGGGACAGAATATTCAATTCTGTTCCACTGGTCTGTGGGTCTGATTCTATTCCAATACCATGCTGTTTTAATTACTACAGCTTTGCAGTACAGTTTGAAGTTGGGGGAGGTGATGCCACCCACCTTTTCTCCCCAAGTATTGCTTTAGATATTCATGGGGGTTTATTGTTCCATATGAATTTCTGGAGCGTTTTGTCTATTTCTTTGAAGAATGTAATGGGTACCCTTATAGGGATCACATTGAATCTGTATAATGCTTTGGGGAGAATTGCCATTTTGACAATGTCAGTCCTCCAGATCCATGAGCAGGGGATGTGTCTCCATTTCCTAGTGTCCTCTTTTATTTCTTGAAGTAGTGTTTTGTAATTTTATTTGTATAGGTCCTTCCCCTCAGTTAAACTGTTTCTGAGGTACTTGATTTTCTGAAGCACTATTGTGAACAGGATTGTTTTTTAATATCCTTTTCTTTTCTTTCCTTTCATTATTTATATATAGGAAATCCATGTACTTTTGTGTGTTGATTTTGTAGGCTCCCACTTTAATATACAAACTTATTGTTTCTAAGAGCTTTTTTGTAGTCTTTAGAATTTTCTAAGTATAGTATCATGTCATCCACAAATAGTGATAGCTTGACCTCTTCATTTCCTATCTGGATGCCCTGGATATCTTTTTTCTTCCGTAACTGCTATGGCAAGAACTTCCAGTGCTATACTGAATAGGATTGGCAAGAGTGGGCAAACTTGTCTTGTCCCCAATCTTATAGGAAAGGCTTTTAGTTTCTCCCCATTGAGAATAACACTTGCTGTGGGCTTGTGGTAGATGGCTTTGACTATACTGAAGAAAGTTCCTTTGTCTCCCATTTTGTTGAGAGTTTTTATCATGAACGGGTGCTGGATCTTGTCAAATGCTTTCTCTGCATCTATTAATATTATTATATGGTTTTTATCTTTTCTTTTATTGATATATTGTATTATGATGATTGACTTGTTAGTGTTAAACCATCCTTTCATCCCCAGAATGAATCCCACTTAGTCAAGGTGTATGATCTTTTTGATGACTCGTTGAATTCTGTTTGGTAGGATTTTGTTGAGGTTCTCTGCATCTGTGTTCATCAGGGATGTAGCCCTGTAATTCTCTTTCTTTGTGGTATCTGTCTGCTTTTGGTATCAGGGTTATATTTGCTTCATAGAACCTGTTTGGAAGTGTTTATGATTTTTCAATTTCCTGGAAAAGCTTGAAAAGGTTTGGAAGTAAGTCCTCTTTAAAGATTTGGAAGAATTCACCAATGAATCTATCTATGCCAGAATTTTTGTTTTGGGGGAGACTTTTTATTACTTTTTCAATTTCCTCAATGGTGATAGGTCTGCTCAGGTATTCCAAATCCTCTTGGTTCAGCCATGGGAGGCTATAGGAATCCAGGAATTTATCAATTTCCTCAAGATTTTCTTGTTTCGTGGCATAAAGATTCTCAAAGTAATCTCTGATGATCCTTTGAATTTCTGTTGTGATGTCCCCATTTTCATTTCTGATTCTGTTTATTTGGGTTTTTCTCTCTATCTTTTTTTGTGAGCTTTGCTAGAGGTTTGTCAATCTTGTTTATTTTCTCAAAAAACCAGCTCTTGGTTTCATTGATCTTTTGGATTATTCTTTGGGAATCCAGTTCATTGAGTTCTGGTCTAAATTTTATTATTTCCTTCCTCCTGTCTCGATTGGGCTCCTTTTGTTGGTCATTCTCCAAGATCTTTAAGCTGTGAGGTTAAGTTACTTAAGTAGGCTTGCTTTTCCTTCCTGAGGAATGCTTGTAGAGCTATAAACTTTCCTCTTAACACAGCTTTTGCCGTGTCCCATAAGTTCTGGTAACTCGTGTCTTCATTCTTGTTTGTTTCCAGGAATCTTTTGATTTTCTCTTTGATTTCCTTTCTAAGTCACTCGTTGTTCAGTAGTGAGCTATTTAATTTCCAGATGTTTGATTTGATTTTCTGTTTGTGTGTGTGATTCATTTCAATTTTCAGTGCATCATGGTCTAAAAATATCATTGATACAATCTCTTTCTTCTTAATTTTATGGAGGTATGTTTTGTGGCCCAGCATGTGGTCTATCTTGGAGATTGTCCCCTGCACACTTTGAGAAGAATGCGTATTCAGCTTTTTGAGGATGAAGTGTCCTGTATATATCTACTAAGCCCTTTTCTTCCATTTCTTCCCTCAGATAAAGTATGTCCTCACTAAGCTTGAGTTTGGTTGATCTATTGAGAGATGATAAAGCAGTGCTGAAATTTCCCACTAGCATTGTGTTGTTCTCAATGTCTTTCTTCAAGTCTATGAGCAGTTATTTTAAGTATTATGTTGGTCCCTCATTAAGTGCATATACATTTAAGAGTGTGAGTTCTTCAGATGACTGGTTAGAGAAACTCTGGTACATCTACACAATGAAATATTATGCAGCTGTTAGAAAAGATGAAGTCATGAAATTTACATATAAGTGGATCAACATGGAAAGTATCATGTTAAATGAGATGAGTCAGAAAGAGAGGGACAGATATAGAAAGACTGCACTCATTTGTGGAATATGAGGTATCAGAATGGGAGACTAACGCCCAAGAATAGTAGAGATAAGGACCAGCAGGTTTACTCCATGACTTGGAAGCCAGCCTCAAATGCTGGGGGGAAAGGCAGCTCAGATAGAGAAGAGAACACCAAGTAAAGGGTGTTTGGAGTGCCCGTTTGGGTTGCTGAATGCAGACTATAGATCAAACACAATGGCCACTCAATGCCTCTATTGCAAACTACAACACCCAAAAGGAAAGAGAGAACAAAAGGGAATGCCCTGCCACGGAGGCGGGGTGGGGGTGGGGTTGGGGTGGGGGAGGTGGAAGGGATACTGGGATCATTGGTGGTGGAAAACGGGCACTGGTGAAGGATGGGTACTTAATCATTGTATGACTGAAACGCAAGCACAAAAGTTTGAGTATGTAACTGCACCTCACAGTCATTCACTAATTAAAAAAAAAAGAGTATGAGTTCTTCCTTTTCTACAGATCTCTTGATCAATAAGAAATGACCTTCACTGTCTCTGTGATCTTCTTCAGTCTGAAATCAATGTGTCTGATATCAGAATGGCCACCCAGCTTTTTTTGGAGGGAGTTGTTTGTCTGTAGAATAGTTTCCCAGCCTTTGACTCTAAGTCTGTGTTTGCTCTGACTGTTCAGATATATTTCTTGTGGGTAACAGAATATTGGGTTCAATTTTCTGATCCATCCCGCCACTGTCTTTTTTTTTCACTCCATGTCTTTTAATTGGTGTGTGTAGTCCATTGATACTGAGTGAATCAGTTTATGGGGTTTATGTTATAGGGCTTTGTCCCATCTTTCTGCTGAAGTTTGTTGTGTTTGTCATCTGAAAGTAGCCTGTTTTGTTTTTCTTGTAACCATGATTTTGATTCTATGAAGTTCCTGAGTTGTTGTCTGTCTATGAAGCTATGTGTTGTTCCTTCTGGTATGAATGAGAGTCTAGCTGGGTAAAGTATTTTTGGTGAGGTGTTTATTTCATTGAGATTTTTCACAATATCCCGCCACTATCTTTGGGTCCTGAAGGTTTCATCAGATAAGGCTGCTGTAAATCTTAAGGATGCTCCATTATAAGCAACTTCTTTCTTTGATCTTGCTGCTTTCAGATTCTCGCTGATTTCACTGATTCTGTCTTCAGCAGCTGTTACTCTACTGCTGAGGCTTTCCATGGCGTTTTTCATTTCACCTACCAGGTTTTTCAGATCTATTATTTCTGTTTGTAATTTTTTTTTGCACTTTCCTCTTTTCTGCTCTCAAATCCTCTTGTATTTTACTGGCAGTGTGTTCCATTGTTTCTTTTAGCTCCCTATACATCTTTAATAGCTCCCTTCTAAATTTCTTATCAGAGAGGTTATATAATAGAGAGCTGGTCACCTCACTATTACTGGCTGGGTGATCTGGGCTAGCTTCTTTACTCACTAAGCCTGGTGGGTTTCTGCATTGTTTTACCATCATGACCTGTGCGGTTTGTACTTTCATGCTCACTGTAATTATTGTTTTTTTGGTGTGATATTAATTGAGGTAGGGCTAATGAATTATTGGCCTAATGCGTTTTTGGTGATCAGTCTGCCCTAGGGAAAGTTCTATATAAGAGGTTAATTTATGGTTCTTATGGAATATGGAAGGTGAAAACAACTCGAGGCTGCATTAGCAGCTACAGCTCTGGACGCCACACCCACCAGACCTCTGACCTGGATTGGAAGAGATTAAATCCCTGGAGTTCAGGTTCTAGTGGCAGCAGCATCCTGCCTGGGTTGCTGTCAGACTTAATTTCTATATTAGACAAATAAGGAAATGAAGTGAAACAAAGCTAAGTCAGGGAGTTCTGGCAGTCTCTCGAGTACTTTGTCCACAAAAAAATGTCATCACAGAACATGTGTCACTGAATGGGACAGCTCACTGCCAGGTCATGATGGTAGAACAAATCCTACAGCAACCTTGAGGGACACAGTCACAGTTGGGGCTAGAGAGTTGGAACTGCTGTGTGCACACTCTTAGCAACAATGCTGGCCTCTACTAATTGAGTGCCAGTAGGATCTCTCCTCAAATTAGGACAACCCAAAATATTCCCAAATATTTCCAGAGGGACAAAGACACCCCAGTGTGGCCCCACTGGCCTGGGAAAGAATACCAAAAGAGTCACCACAGGCTGCATAGCATGGGCAACACTCTGGAGGTGGACGGTGGACGAAGGGTTGTGTGTTGTTGAGAGAAGAAGCACAGACACATATAGACGCCCCCCCCCCATACACTTGGCTCAGCTGGACATAGCGGCAGGGAAGCCTGTGCCCTGTCCTGACTGGATTGAGTCACTGTGGCAGCAGGTTCTTGGGCCTGAGGAAACATCAGGCTGTTCATGTACACACTGACTCCTCTACAGGATATTCAGGCACCAACCTCAACAGGAAGCACAATCTAAGTGATAAGATACCTCAGGAAGAAGAAAAAAGAGCAGCGTTGGCACAATTCTTTTTGTATTTGCCTTCCTCCATGGCCACCCACCACAAGTGGTATCCATGCTGCCCCCTGAGTGAATGTTGGGGTTGAGGTGCGCAGTTTCCCACCCTGTAGTCCTGGGAATGGTTTCCAGTCAGGAGTTCCTGCCACAGAGCCAGACCGCAGCTGCAGTCTAGGGACAAGGTATTGGGAGTAAATCTAGGTCTTCCTATGGCTAAGCTTCACAGAGCAGGATTACATCTGCCAAGTGGACTGCACTTGGAGGAACACCCTCAGAGGAGGGAGTCTCAAACCCAAATGTAGGCTGGCAGGGAAAGTCACAGAAAAAAAAAATCTATGAGTCAGGCCCTCATCATGTCAGCAAGACCAGAGAGAAAAGCTCTCGGCTCTCTCCCATGTCATGGAAACACAAGTGGGACCTTGGTAAACTTGACACCCCCAATCAGGTGAGAGCCAGCACACCATCCCCATCACTGGACACGGCCATGGAGCCCCTGACAAGAGCTCAGACAGAGGCCCTGCACCACCACCCCCACACATCCTATGGGCAGCCACAGCACCCACACTGGACAGTGCCTGTGATCTGACCTTTCCTGGCCCGGGGGCTCTCGGTCCCCTGAGGAAGAAGACTGTGGTATTCACCCACATTAAGTCTTTGTCTGCCTTTGACCCCAGTCTCCTGTGAGGCCCTTCAGCTGGGCACCACCATCCCAGTGTTCAATGACCATCAGCCAAGTGGGAGCAGGGTGACACCTGCAGATTCTGCCTAGGGGTCTAGGACCAGAGCACAGGTGGCTCTTGCCACCTTCTCACTAGCAATATCAAGAAATGGCCGCACCCCTCTCCCAAGTCCTACAGAGAGGTCTGTCAGTGTAGGATGAGAGGAGCAGGGCCATCTAGACCTCAGGCACCACCTTGCCAGGGAAGGGAGAAAGCTGAGTCCACATGTCACCCTAACACCCCCTACAGGCTCTGTGCAGGATGAACTCCATCTGGAAACTGGCCTTTTGGGGGGAAGAAAATGGTCAAGCCTAATTGTTCAGGCAGGAGGACCGCACTGGGGCACTTTTCCACCTGAGGAGCCATGACTCAGAGAAGTCCTGAGGGCCCCTGTGAGATGCCTGATGGGGAAAGCTTAGGAAGACCAGCAAGAGAAGCTTCTAGCAGCTCCACAACCAGCAACCCACTTCACCGAAAATGACCAAGTTGTAGAAAACAAGGAAGCTCTGCAGTCGCGTCTCCCCTGGCATCGGGAACCCCCATACCCTGCCCCCACACAGGAATGCTCAGACACACTCTGTCCACGAGACAAGGTGGCCCCGCACCCCCTCCCTGTGCTCTTCTGAATTCAAGTTCCCTGAGGTTCCACTTGGGCTGGAGCAATAGCACAGTGGGTAGGGCGTTTGTCTTACATGCGGCCGACCCGGGTTCGGTTCCTCCGTCCCTCTTGGAGTGCCCAGCAAGCTACCAAGAGTATCTTGCCCTCACAGCAGGGCCTGGCAAGCTACCCGTGGCCTATTTGATATGCCAGAAACAGTAACAAGTCTCACAATGGAGACGTTACTGGTGCCTGCCTGAGCAAATCGATGAATAACGGGATGACAGTGCTACAGTGAGGTTCCACTTGATCATGATAAAATTTGCCCATTTTAGGTGTGATTGTCCAGTGTTTTGACAAACATTTATAGTCACGTGACCATCACAATCTAGGTTTAGAATGTTTATTGCCCTCTCTAAGAAGGAACTCACCATGCCACTTTCTAGTCAACCCTTCTCACATCCTTATTAGAAGACACTTCTCATCTTTTTCCCTATGGCAAACAGAACCACTCATTTGCGTATGTTTTGCTGGGGCAATTATCAGTGCTGAGGTGGTGGTGGGGAGGGACCATGGAGCCAGCACAAATAAGCTCTACTACTTTAGCCAGATCTGAGTCCACCATGTCCTCTTTCTTTGTGGGTTTGGTTGGGGGTGGGAGCATACCCGGCAATGCTCAGGAATTACTCCTGGCTCTGTGCTCAGGAATCACTCCTGGAAGTGCTCGAGGGACTATATAGGATACCCCGATCAGCCACACTATCTCTGTGTCTTCTTTTGAGTTGATTTTTTTCCTTCAGCTTTTTGTCTTTCCATTGCTAGCAGCACTTCATGGTGCAACTGTGCCATTTCTTGTTCATCCACATCCCAGTTGAAGGATATTTGGGACAGTTTTTAGTTTGCATGTGCTCGGGACAGTCCCTTGGAACCACATACAGACAGGTCTCAGTGTAGATGAATATGTTTTCATTTCTTTTGTGCAATTAAGATCTGGCTGTGAAATTGCTGAGTCTTGAGATAAGGTAACAGCATTAAAAGAAACTATCAGAGTTTTCCAAAGTTTCTCTTCCTACCAGAATGTATAAGAGTTGGAACTCCATGGCTTGGAAGCCGGCCTCACATGCTGGGGGGAAAGGCAGCTCAGATAGAGAAGGGAACACCAAGTAAAGTGTGGTGGGAGGACCCGCTCGAGATGGGAGAGGCATGCTCAAAGTAGACTATAGACTGAATATGATGGCCACCCAATACCTCCATTGCTAACCACAGCACCCAAAAGGAGAGCGAGAGCAAAAGGGAATGTCCTGCCACAGAGGCGGGGGGGGGGCAGGGGGGATGGGATTGGGGAGTGGGAGGGATATGCTGGGGTCATCAGTGGAGAACGGGCACTCAAGGATGGGTGGGATGGAGGGATGGGTTCTCAAGCAGTGTATAACTGAAACACAAGCATGAAAATATGTAAATCTGTATCTGTACCCTCGCGGAGATTCATTAATAAAAAAAAAGAAAGAGTTGGAACACCTCCATTTCCTCACCCACACATCTATATGGTCAGAGTTTGGGCAGTGTTTTGTTATTGTGATTGTGATTGTGATTGTTATTGTTATTGTTGGGGAGAAGGGTGCCTTGTGTTTTTGTTCTTGTTTTGTTCTAGGACCATACCCAGCAGTGTTCGGGCATACTCCTGGCTCTGTTGCTCTGGGATCCTGGCAGGGCTCAGGAGACTGCATGGGGTGCCCAGGATCAACCCTTACATGCTTTCATAGATCTCCAACCCCAGTTTTTTGTTTCTAAGTAATTCTGATAAATGCAAAATGACACCTCATTGTTGCCCTAATTTACATTTACCTCACGATGATGAGCATCTTTTTCCAGTGTTTACCTGCAGCTACATCTCCTCTTTGCTAAAACATTAGTTCAAATTGTTTGACCATTTATGAAATTGCTTTCTTGTAAGAATTCCACACATGTCCTAGAGGCAAATCTTTTATCAGATATATGTTTTGAAAATATTTTCTCCAGGTTTGTGGCTTGTCTTTTTCGTTTCATAGCAGTGGTTTTCAAAGAGCAGATGTTCTTAATTTTAATAAAATCCATTTTACTAACTTTTTCCTTTATAGTTTATTTTTGTGTCCAAAACAATCTTTGCCTGGCTCAAGGTCACAGAATTTTTCTGTACTTTAAATACATATATATACACACACATATATATACATATATATATAAATAATATATGTATTTAAGTTTTAGGCTTGACTTTAGATTTGTGATTCTTTTTTTTTTTTAATTGTGGTACATGTTGTGATGTGTGACTTTGGGATTTCTGTTTTCTTTCTTCAACAACTGTTTCAATATAATTTATCAAAAAGATTATCTTTTCTCCATTGAATTATCCTGGCACCTTTGTTGAAAATCACTTATTCATTCACATGTGGGAATACTGTGGATTCTATTGTTCTGTGTATCTCCTTTCACTAGTAGCATAGTCTTGATTACTATAGTTTTACAATGAGTCTTAAGGTAAGATAACAGACATTCCCTAACTCTGTTATCTGCTTTTCTTTAAGTCTTTGCCTTTAAATATAAAATACTTAATTAACTTGTAATTTCCTGCACAAAATGTTCATATTTACACTTCTATATTTCAGTTTGGTGTGTGTTGACTCTATAGACCAATTTGAATTGGTGCCTGATCTTTTGAATGTAAGAAAGTGGTCATTTTTCAGGGGATTGTAAAAGTGAAACCAACCATTTCACACCAAATAGCCTTGTCCAGTGGCTCTGAGTGCCAGGCTATAGAGTCCACATGTTCTACTGTGTCTCTCCTTCATATTGCCAGTGTCTGGAGAATGTATCATTGTTGCTGTTGTTATTGTTTGGGGAAAGGAGGTAGGCTTGGGCTTTTGTTTGTTTGGGTAGCCACATCTGGCAATTCTCAGGGCTCACTCCTGGTTCTGCACTCAGGAATTACTTCTGTCAGTGCTCCAGGTACCATAGAGGAGACTGGGAACTGAATATGGATCAGCCACATGCAACATAAATGCCCTGCCTGCTGTATGCTGTACTATCACTCTGGCCTCAAATTAAGGTTCTACTTACATTTTGTTTGTTTGGGAGCCACATCTAGCAATGTTTGGGGGTTACTCCTGGCTCTGCACTTTGGAATCACTCCTAGTGGTGTTCAGGAGACCAAATGCCAAAGATCGAACCCAGGTCAGTCATCACTTGTATCACTTGTCATCCCGTTGTTCATTGGTTTGCTCAAACCGGCATGAATAACATCTCCCTTCATCCCTGTCTCGTGCTTGTGTAGCCCAATGGCATCTGCTCACTCCAGGAACACGAAGAGCTTCAACCCGTTCATTTAGGGTCTGACGAAGAAGACTGACCATCTCGTAGGTGGGCGGCCACGCGATCTTGGACATCCCATGGAATCCAGTCAGTAACAGTTCTAGTCCAGCGGTCGTCTCTAAATCACATTATGTGTCTGGCCCATCTGATGTTTGATGTCTTGTCAAACAAGACAGTGTCCCTGATTCTTGATTGTCAACGAAGTTCAGAACTCCGGATTCCTTCTCTCACTTGAGTAAAACATGATATTCCAAGCATAGCTCTTTTGATTCCTCGTTGGGATACCCAAATAGTGTTCTCATCCTGTTTTTGTAGGGCCCAGGTCTCCGAGGCTTATGTTAGTGCAGGAAAACCAGTGGAGTTGAAAAGATGTGCCCGGAGCTAGAGGTTCTTTGTCCTCTTAACCACTTCTTCAACGCTCTTGAAGGCATTCCTCCTGTGCAGTTCAGGTGCCAGGTCCTTTGTCATGTTGAGTTCTCGACCCAGGTACACATAACTGCTGCGTTCAGAGGTGTTCATTCCATTGAGGGCAAATGAAACATCAGGAACTAGTCCATTTCTCATGCACATCTCATGAACATCATTGTCTTCATGAGATTCAGCTGCAGTCCGACCTTTCCACACTCACGGTCGAAGTCAGTCAGCCAGCATTCATGCCGCTTGGCTGATATTTGGTGTTATTAGAACGATGTCATCAGCTAAGCGGAGGTGGTGTAGTTGCCACCCGCGCCCCCCCACCTGCAACGTTCACTGATTGGGTCAACCATATACAAGGTAAATGCCCTACTCACTGTACTATCATGCCACCCTTGTTTTTATTATTTTTTTAGTCATCTAATATAGGTATATCATTCTGATATAATGGAATCTCATTGTAACCTTAACTTGCATTTCCCTCATGGCTAAAGCATTTTTTTACATGCTTACCTGCAGCAACATCTCCTCAAATATCTAAAATAGCAGGTCAACAATTATGAAATTGCTTTCCAGTAAGAAGTCTTAAAATGCACGTTCTACATAATGGTCACTCAATACCTCTATTGCAAACCACAACACCCAAAAAGAGAGAGAGATCAAAAGGGAATGTTCTGCCACAGAGGTGGGGTGGGGTGGAGGGGACATGGTGGGGGTGGTGGGAGGGATGCTGGGACCATTGGTGGTGGAAAATGGGCACTGGTGGAGGGATGGGTACTCGACCACTGTATGACTGAAATGCAAGCATGAAAGTCTGTAAGTCTGTAACTGTACCTCACGGTGATTCACTAATAAAAAATTTTTTTAATAATACACTTTCTAGAAACAAGGCTTTTATCAGAAACATCTGCTGTTTGGGACAGCACAGGAAAGACAGAGAGGTGGAGTCTGTCCTGACAAGTGGCCTGAGGATCTAACACAAAAGTAGAGTTCCTTGACAAATCTTCACAAAAGGAAGTGACTTGTTTAGGGCTTCTGTAGAGTGAATAGGTGTTCAGCATGGTAGAAGAGAGGAAAGAAGTTAATTCTTCAAAGAAAACAACAAGCACTAGGGTTGGAGTAGGCAGAAAGCACAGGGCTGCAAAATGCAAGAAAACAGGATTAAAGGGGAAGGTCCAAGTCCATACTAAGGTTTAGAATTTTGTTCTCCAAGTGTGGTAGCTCAAGGCAATTTCTGAGCATTTGGGTTTTTGCAAATATTTGCAATCCCCTGAATCGCAGGCAGAAGTTGCCCCTGGAAACCATTCTGTAGGTGTAGAATTAGATGAGAAGCTGGTTTGACTAGTGAAACAGTCAAAGATTGGACAAGAAGACACAAAAGGACAAAACTACCAGCCTGATAGCAAATTAGAGACTAAACACAGGTGATGAGACACATCAAGGGACAGGCATAGCTCACTTCTCTGGACGCTGGAAAGTCAGAAGGCATCTCCATAGCCCTAGGCTGACCTCTCTGAGGAAGCTCCAACCGCAAGCCTCTGTGAGCCCTCTAAGACTTTGTTACTCAGTCACTCTGAATATTCACAATCTGATCTTCAAGGGTAATATTTTGTGATAAGGTGATTCCAAAAATCACAACCCACTAAAATCTGACTCAGCTGTTCAGATGATCCCATTGGGGCTAAGTGTGTTTCTTGGCCACATGGGATAAATCTGGTTGGAGCCTCACTGAGCAGTCTCAGAAGAAGACAGATGGAATAGTCAACCAGAGTCCCCCTGACAAACAACTATCCTTCGGAGGGGGAAAAAGCGGCAGAGTGGTGTCTTTGTTTATTTTACAAAATCTGGAAAACAACAATCCCCCCAGCCATCTCCACAAGATCTATCCAGCTCTACATAGGAGTCACTAGGTGTGTGCCAACACCTCACATTAAGAAGCTCAATGAGCCTATTTCTTGTCCTTTCCTCCCTTTGTGTATCAAGACAACAATTTTGTTTGCTCATTGCTGCTACTGTCCATTCCAAAAGTGTACTGATTCCACTGTGAACTTTAAGTTCCACTTCTAATCTAAATTGGAACACAATACCTGATCCCTCCACGTCTTGAGCGGTGTCTGGCTCATTCACCACAAACAAAAGCATCTCTGAGGCAGATAATCATGGTTCTGCATTTTTGGGTAGAATAGGCCACTTCTTGCCACCCCCTGCAGTCCAGTACAGGGACAATCCCCTGTGAACGGGGGTCTTCTGTCACAGGTCACACGCCAGTTTCCAGTTCTCTAATCCCTTTGCTGGTCCTCAAGGGACACCCAAGACTTTTAGGGAAGTGACACCTATAATTTCAATAACAGGTTTGGGCTTCACACCCAAATGGGGACCAAATTTGACCTTTCATTGGGTAAAACAAAAAACATGAAAACAAAAAAACAAAAAAAACCAGAAAGATCTGTGTAAAAGAAATGGAAATATGGCACAGGGTTTAGTCAAAGCACATGCCTTGCATCCTGCTGACCCTGGTTTAAATCCCTGGCACCATATATGGTCCCTTGAGACCTTGAGCACCATCAGAGGTCACTCCTAAGCTCAGAGCCAGGAACAAACCCCACGCCACACACACACACACACACACACACACACACACACACACACACAATGTCAGATCTCTGTGAGCTTCCATTTAAATTACAGAGACCTGAAGGTAAATTAGCTTCCTCCTTCCATTTTTCATGAAAGGCAACAAAGGAAAACCAGACCAAACCATTGAGGTGTGGGCTAGGGCTAGTCTGCTGCTCTGACTTCAGGGCTCACATTCCCGTCGTGAGCTTTTCTTAGAAACATGGGCATAGTCTCCAGGTGAAAAAATACCACACGATTGCCTTGCGTGGCCGCTCCCCTCATATCAGTCTCAAAGCAGCCAGCACTGAGGAGGAGACATACCTGGCAGACGTTTCATATCTGCCCAGAGGCCCCCAGCAGGCGGGAACTGCCACACTGACACAGGCAGGAAGAGCAGCTCAGCTCTCTTTCACTCTTGTAGAAAAAGAAAAAAACAGAACACCCACAGAATGGGGAACAATTTCCCCACTGTGTGGGTGGTGGGGCTCCGAGAGCTGTTATCTGCAAAGGGCACTTCTGGGGGTTACCCAGCTGTCGCCGCGATGTGGATTCCACTCAAAACCTCAAGCCAAACAGTGGGGAGGGAAGATCAAGAGACAATTTTCCACTCTGTGGGAAACAGCTTGACTTCACAAAAATAAAAGAAAATGACACAATAATAAATTAAATCTTGGCAGGGTCCTTTTCAAGTGCACGGTCATGGCAGGTGCCCCCTTGCAGGTGCCCACTTGTTTGGTATCTCTCCCATTAGAATACGCTTGTCCTTTCTGTCTCTGTCTCTGTCTATCTCTGTGTGTCTTGTCAGAATATGAGAGTCATTCTCCATTTATCAACTCTTCAACACTCAATTCCATCTCTCTCTTTCTCTGACACACACACACACACACACACACACAGAGTGTGCGTGTGCACATGCACATGGACTCACAATCATACAACACAGACACATCTGTAGTAAATGGTATGGCAGGGAACCACCATGTTTGACTGGGGTGTGCCTGTGTGAGACAGAGATGGTCTTAATCCTGAGCACTGTTTATCATAACAAAGGAGATTTAAGAGCAGAATCACCAAGGCAGTGGTGAAAACCAAGCCAGGCATCCTTAGGGCCTACACCCCTCTTTTGCCATACCAGGCTCTCTAATGCTCCCACTGTCTCCAGTAGCCTATGAGGCTCCCCAGGGCCATAGGATTTGAAGGACATCTGCTGCCCAGCTCACACTCTTGGCCTTTATGCCTCCTTTGTGTCTCTAATGTATCCATCTCACCAATACTGACAACTTGGATGGACATTTGCTTCCTCCCTTCCCCCAAGCCACCTGCAAGGATTATAGGTCTCAGTTGTAGGGCCTAAGAGAAAGCATAAAGGTTAAGGCACTAATTAAAAATAAATGATTAATTAAAAAAAAAAAAGGTTAAGGCACTTTCCATGTACTTGGCTGATCCCAGTTCAATACCCAGCACCACCTATGGTTTCCCAAGTACCACCAGGAGTGACTCCTGGGAACAGAAGCATGGAATAATCCCAGAACACAAAACAAAAATACATGGGTCAGTTTGATTTTCTCCGCCATCTCTCTCATACATAACAGTTCTGTTCAAATTTTGGAAACAGAACTGTTGATCAGAACGTTCAGTGCCAAATTTCCACTCAAAAGTGTCTTTACCCAGGAAGTCCCCAATTCCAATATTTGGGCTCTGGATCACTGTCACTGTCATCCTTTTGCTCATCGATTTGTTCGAGTGGGCACCAGTAATGTTTCTCATTGTGAGGCTCTGAGTAAGTATGAGATAGAAAATGAAAACTATTTCTCAATAGCTAGCATAAACCTCTGAAGTGACCCAGAACCACAAAGACCTGAGATACAACCCCATTTCTGAAATCAACAGGAAAAGACAGACCCAAAGAATAGAACGCCAGGTTTAGGGTGACATCTGCCCCCCATATTCCCTGCAGCCAATAGGTGGACATGAGCCAAGTGTCCAGGGACAGACAAGCAGATAAACAATGTGTAGCTAAAGGAATATTAGTCAGTCTTAGAAAGGGAAAGTATTCCTGCGTCAGAGATAGAGTAGAGAGGCTAAGGAACTGACCTTGCCTCCCGCCAACTCCTATTCAATTCCCCAAGCCCATATATGATCTCCTGAATACTTGTGTTACTCTTCAGCACAAAGTCAAGAATAGCCTCTAAGCACTGTCAGGTATGGCCGACAACAAAGAAAATAAAAATAATAAATGTAATACATCCAACTTGAAATGATCTATCTGATATTTTTTGTTTTGTTTTATTTGGGGGAGGGTTTGGGGCCACACTCAGCAGTGCTCGAGGTTTATTCCTGCCTCTGCTCCCAGGGGCTACTCCTGGGAGTGCTCGGGGACTATACAGGGTGCCCAGGATCAATCACAGGTAAGGCAAGTTGAAGGTTCCAGAGGCCTTAGGTCAAAGGCAGAAAACGGAACAGGGCTGCTGGGGCCAGAGCAGGGGAATGGAGTGAGTGCTGAACAGGGACAGAGGGAGATGGGGGTGTCAGCTGCCCGGTGGAGAGAAGCTGTGGAAGGACACAGTCTATGTTTTCAGCCTTTTGCAAAGGTTAAAGATGGTGACTTGTAATGAGGTTATATTTTCCACAATCTGCAGAAAAAGTCACCTTTCAGTGTCCCCCTAAGTCACCATGAAAGAGATTCACGATCAGAATCCTGCACCCTTGTCTCCTCCTCTGCATGGGGAGGGGGTGGAGTTGGGGGTAGGGACAGGCAGAAAGGGCACGATGCAGGCAGCATCAGAGCAGAGGCTGGTTCCTGCCCTCTGCTACCCCCAGAAGCAGCACAGAAGGGGAGGGGAGCAGAGGGTGCTGCCGACCTTGGTCATTGTCACCATTCCTAGGACGTGGAGGTTTTCCAGAAGATGGTGTCCCCCACCCCACAGACTTATGGACACTGATGTGCTTTCTGGAATTTTTAACATAAATTCCTTATATCACAGAAATAAATCTCAGGGCACACTCTTCTGACAAGGCCCTGAACTTACTGTTTAAGATGACAGGACACACCCAGGTCATATGCACCACAGGACTATCCCCATCTGGACCCATGCTACTCAGAGGTTTGCCCCCTGTATAGG
Organism: Sorex araneus; assembly: GCF_027595985.1. Lineage (NCBI taxonomy): Eukaryota > Metazoa > Chordata > Mammalia > Eulipotyphla > Soricidae > Sorex > Sorex araneus. The sequence continues at coordinate 315,955,998 of NC_073313.1, forward strand.
CACAGCACAACTGCCCAAGTTGGGACACTGGATCACTATAAGCACTTCCCTCTGCTTCATAACAGCTAACTACTTAGTCCCACTTATCAGTCACACTGCTCCCAGAATTTTCTGTGTATATGACAGAGTACCACAGGTGTAGACCCCTTGTGTGAAAATGGGCTTCATGAACCGCCACGTGCCTGGGGTCCCAGCATCATGAGGCTGATGGTTACAGAACTCGGAATTCACAAGGGAACTTGAGGAGCTGCTCCATCTCATCTCTTTCCCCGCTGACTTGAGAGCTGGTGGCTTTATACTGCCATGTTTCTAAATACCCATGATTCCCCTTGCTCTGAACATAAGACCCCCTCAAGAGTCTGAACAAAACAGCCTGGAAGCAATCAGCCCTGAAATCACAGCACAGGATGACCATGCCAGCCAAAATGTGATGAGAGCACAGAAGGCAGCCAGGAGGAGCGTGGCAGGGGGAGCTGGGGTGGGTGTGCTCCCTGGGGAGTTGTTCTCATGTATGAACCACAAAAGCCAGACTTCGTCTCTCCTCTGTCTTCTATCCAAGTCTTCAGGGGTCTTTGTTTAGAGGAGCAGGTTCTAAGTCCCGGGTGGAAACAAACTAGCAGGACCTAGAAGGAAGCTGAGGTAGCCAGGCTCCAATCCATTCCTGCACACGCTCCCCACACTTTGCCTCTCCTCCATATGAAGTTCCAGCAGTCACAGGAAGGCTCAGAATTCTCAGGAAGCTGCTGATCAGAGCATCAGCCCCCACAGCTGGGCCTGCCGCCATCCGTCCACGTCGCCTTTGAGGACGGTGAGAGCCACTTCCTCCTAGGATGCTCTCCTTTATTGATTCACCTCCTCCTGTAAGAGTTGTGTCTACAAAAATGATATTCAAAAGAGCATACATGGAGAAGCCCCAGGTAAAAGCACCCCCACACCATTTCCCCAACACTCTAAATCCCTAGGTAAGCTCCAGGAGCATATCAGGCGCCCAGCGAAGGCAATCTGGAGCCCGAGGACAACAAACCACCAAGAATGAGAGGAACACTGTTTGGGCCTCCCCAAAAAGCACAGCCACTAATGAGTCTATACAACACTTCTCCTGCTCCAGAACAAACACTGAACACAACCGGAATCTAGCAATACACAATCCTACAAACATGTGCAGTGGGAAGGCAGCACAGAATTCCATCATGCTTAATGAGCAAAGAAAGCCCCGAAGAGAGCCCCAAAGTCTTAACAAATAATAATGAGTTCTGTAATCTCTCTGATAAGGCCATGAGAAAGGAAATGCTGAGAATGTTTAAGGAATTCAAAGAACTAATAGAGTGGACAGCCAATAAAACACAATAGGATAGGAGAGCATAAATGAGAAAACTACAAGCAGAAATGACAGAACTAAAGAATTTTGTAGGCAACATTTAAAATATTCACTGGAAGGCCTCAGCAGGAGTGTAATAGCAGTTGAGGACAGAATCAGTGAGTTCAAGATGAGATGCAGACTGTTTACAATAGCCAGAATCTGGAAGAAACCTGAATGCCCGAAAATAGATGACTGGTTAAAGAAACTTTTTGGTACATCTATACAATGGAATACTATGCAGCTCTTAGAAAAGATGAAGTCATGAAATTTTCATATAAGTGGATCAACATGGAAAGTATCATGTTAGTTGAAATGAGTCAGAAAGAGAGGGACAGACATAAAAAGATTGCACTCATTTGTGAAATATGAAGTAACAGAATGGGAGACTAACAGCCAAGAATAGTAGAGATAAGTACCAGGAGGATTGTTCCAGAGAGAAATTATTTGCCCTCAACTCATCCAGTAAGGGTTAATAGTATATAAAGCACGGATAGAACTTTACAAGAAAAAGACATCCAACCCTATTTTTTAAAAAATGGAGAAGAGATGAACAGAAACACTCTCAAAGAAAAAAAACAAACAAAGGTCATATGGGGAAAAATGCTCTATATCACTAATCATAAGGGAAATGCAAACCAAAAAAAAAAAACATGTGATATTGCCTCATACCACATAGACCCATGATAAAGAACAACAACAGTGTTGGCGTCAGTGCAGGCAAAAAGGGACCCACATTCACTGCTCATGGGAACATCAAGTGGTCCAGTCTTTTTGTAAGACAATGTGGACATTCCTCTCAAGACTAGGAGTTTGACTCTCATGTGACCCAGCAAACCACTCCTAGGGGCCCAAAAACACAATGCAGAAAAGACGACTGGAAACAACCCAAGTGCCAAGAACAGATGGCCAGAAAAAGAAGCTAGGATATATATATATATATATATATATATATATATATATATATATATATAATGGAATATGACTTAGCCGTAAGAAAAGATGAATTCATGCATTTGCTGACACATGGCTGGATCTGGAGTGTAACATTCTGAGAAATGAGGGATAGGAACAGATACAGAATGATCCCACTCATATGCAGAATATAAAGAAACATAGTGGGGAATAACTAACACCGGAAGGCAAAAGAAACAAAGAGCAAAAGTACTGGGTCTTAGAAGAATGGTTGTCACTGGGGGCTGGGGAAAATAGGTTAGGGTCACTCTGGATGAGGACTGGGTGCTGAAAGGTGGTAAAGCAATATGTATGATACCCTATCAGTAACAGAATTATAAACCACTGTACCTAATAGGAGAAAAGAAAGAAGTGCCTGCCATAGAGACAGATTGAGGGGCAAGAGAGAAATGGGAACACTGGTGGAGGAGAGTGGACACTGGTGAAGGAATTGGTGTTGGAATATTTTACACCTAGAACTCAATCATGAATAACTTTGTAATTCACTATGAATCTATTTTTTAAAGACATATACACACCAATGTTGATTGCAGTGCTTAGGACAATAGCCAGGATTTGGACTTAACCCAGGTGTCCAACAACAAATGAGTGGATGACAATGGAGATGTGGCATACGTACACAATGGGATACTATTCAGCTGCGCAGAAGACTGGAATTTGTGGCAACTTGGATGGAACTGGAGGATATCACATTAAATGAATTCAGAAGAATTGACAAATAACGGATGATCTCACTTAACTGTGGTATACAGAACAACAGGAGGAGGGAATGCAAATATCAATGGGGGCGATACTCAGATTACGCTGACCCTAATTTATAAAAATGAAAACAGAGAAAGAAGGAATTGAGTGCAGGTGAGTAAGAAGAGGCAGACAGGATGTACAGTGGTAGGGGGCAGGGACCTCAGGAATATCAGTAATGTGGAGGTGAGTTATATGTACCTAGCTAAACCACAGAGCAAATAGTACTGAAAACAGAAGACCCAAGCTACAACAACCAAACTGGAAAATGTGTGTATCGGGAGGAAAGTTGAGGAGTGAGAGGGAACCCGGGGACACTAGTGGATGGAAGTTGACACTGGTGGTGGAGTTAGTGTTGGCACATTGCATGCCTGAAATTCTACTATGAATAACTTTGTAAATCATAGTGACTCACTCAATAAAAAACTAATTGAAAAAGACTTGTGTCGGGGGCTGGAGCGATAGCACGGCAGGTAGCCAACCTGGGTTCGAATCCCAGCATCCCATACTCAGCCAGGAGTAATTCCTGAGTGCAGAGCCAGGAGTAACCCCTGTGCATCTCTGGGTGTGGGCCAAAAAGAAAAAAAAAAGAAAAAGACTTGTGTCTATCCTGTGACTTCATGCAATCAATACGCAAATATGCCTACTCTCTCACACCCTCGACGCAAAAACACACCCTGATTTTGCAACTCTTCCCTTCCCCCCCCACCACAATGAGTAAGTAGTGGCCTTAGGCAAAGATGATGTCTTCCATTTTCTTTTCTACTACTTCACGGGTTCTTGCTCCTCTGACCCACAAATCACTCGGAGTCCTGCCCTAGAGCGCTGATCTTAAGAAAATATGCTACCTGCTGCCACATTCACATAATGCCTTATTGCTCCAAACACCAATCATCCCTTACCAATCAGGCACCAAGAAACCATTTCATCTCATTGTTGTGACCCTAATATCATAAACAGAGCAGCCACCATAATAAAGGTAAAAACCATAGCCTCCCCCACCAGCATCAAAGCAATGCCCATAAGCATTAAATAAAAAGAAATTTCAACTTTACCTGTGGCTATACCGAATGGCTATGGTCAACCCAAGCTGTAATTAAAACAGAGAAATACATATTAAATAAGATCAAGAATACAAAGAACTGACAAGAAAATTAATACCATCAGGTTTTCCAATTATTCCCTAAAATGTCCCACTGCTAATGCTACCTCCATACAGAACACATTTTAACCGTAGAGCTTTAGTTTCAATCAACCTCTAAAATTTAGAGTCTAACGAAAAGGTTTCCAAATGTATTTGGCCTCCTGCCCTCTTTACAGGGGAACAAAACCTCAGTGAACCCCTAGATATATGCCTTTTTTGAGCTAACAAGAAAGAAAGCACTCCCAAGTTGCAGACAAAGCTACTACTGCCCCCCACATCATTCCAGAGTCCTAAAGCTGGTACCTTGATATGAAGGATAATTGTATTGAGCCTTAAACAGGGCTTCCGGCCGTTTGATACAGGTTAGAGAGAAGGCATCTCTTAATAGGAAATACTTCTAAAATGGGGCTAGAATTTCTTTATTTTTTTTCCTTTTCTTTTATTGGGGGACCAAGAACTGCTAAAGGGGCCCAGGAGCCACACCTGGTCATACCAGGCCCAGTTCCAAGATATGCGACAGCCCGGGTCCCTTGGTGCTGGCGGCCAATACTTCAGTGGTGCTCAGGGGACCACAAGGAACCAGAGATCATATCAGGGGCTTGTCCACATGTGCAAGACACACACTCAGATAGCACAGGGATTAAAAGCACATGTCAACCCTGATTCAACCCCTGACACTGCATAAGGGCCTAAGGTTGGTCCCCCAAGCCCCACCAGGAGTGATTTCTGAGAACAGAGCCAGGAATAGGCCCTGAGCAACAACAGGTGTGACCTTTAAAAAATAAGCAGGAGGATATGCATAAAATGGGGTCATAGGAACAAGTGGAGGATGGCACTATCTTTTCCCTGCGGAGTGCCACATCACCCTCTCCAGCAGAAGTGGAGGTGAATCCTATGTAGCAGAGCTTAGCCAGCCCATGCAAAGATCATCATGGCTGGCAGAAGATTCAGGCCAGCCAAGTTCAATGGCTGGCTGTGTGGAGTCAGCAGTTTAGCTCAACTTTCAGACCTTCAGTGTTTGCAACTGTTAAAAGGCCAAAATAATTATTTTCTCACAGAATTAATGTGAGGATTAGGCAGTTTTCCTATATTTGTGTTTCTACTGCTGCACGTGTGCCTGTGTAAGTCTGACAGAGAGGAATGACTCTCTAAACAAGAACTTCGCTAGCTCCACTCAATACAGTCAGAACCCCAAGTAATGAAAATCCTGTCCCATTCCAGATCTGCAATTTCAAACTCATCTTTGGAACTTTGAAAGTCTTTCACCAAATGAATAACAAATTGTGTGTTCAAGAAGTGTGGGGTGTGCTGCATGTGTTTAGTGGCCATAAGCCACTTCCCCACCCTGGCCGGCCACTGCCACCAATGGATGCATGAAGGAGGGGACAGAGCCACCAAGCTGGTTGGTTATCAGTTGCCGTTTACTCCGATTTCCATCTTGCCATTTATTCCATTCTCCCCACACGCCTATTCTAGTGTCACACTACCCCTCATTCCAGTCTCCACTGTCCCTCATTGCCATCTCTCCATGCTCAGTCTCACAGTCTTCGTCATGACCCAATCCTCCGGAGTTGGGGAGTAGCAGACACACATAGGTGAGGTAGCACAATCAACAAATGTAAAGCCCTTCATTCCGGGAAGCTTCTAGGACAAAATAGCATCCTGCTAGGAGATCCACCCAAGGGTGGAATTTCATCTAAGAGCATATTTCTCCTTTCCTTAGTCCAAATCCATTTAAACAGTCATGTTAAATTTACTTCTAAGTAATCTTTCTAGTCATTTTGTATGGACACAGTAAGAGATATATTAAGCTTAAGGGTGGCTCTCCTGGGGACATTGGGTGATGTATCCCAGATTACAGTCCTCAGTTCAGATTAGTCCTTCCTAACCCCAGCAGGATCCTTACCCAGTTACTTCTTTTGGGGGTCATGACAGTTTGTCCATGACCCTGCTCCTAACTTATTATAAGTTTTAAGGTGCTTGTCCTGTCGTTTTCAATGCCAGGGTAGTTTACGGCTTGCCCCGGGTTCATCCAAGTTCCTTCATCAAGACCATCCTTTTGGGGTGCTAGGAATTAAGGACAACTGAAGCTTAAGTCGAGTAAACATGACAGATGCCCAGGAGTAAATATTATTTGTAGTCAATTAACTCTCAAGTAGCAAAAGAATAGCAATAACATTGCTCTAAAGTAAACCGCAGTGCCAAGCAAGCAACCCCAGGGAACTGAAAGACCCTTTCTCGGCTAAGGTTCTCACATGAGCACCTAGGCAAGAGGGAACCCCTGTAATCTGAGAAGTGCTTTAGAAGTGATGGTGCAGGATGAGAACTCTAATCCTGCACCAGCACCAACCTGTGGACCCCTCCCCCACAGGTACAGTGGCAGCAGGAGGTGTGGCCTCAGGGCCATCAGCCACTCACACAGCTCCAGTTATTTTCCCCTTTCCCAGCACTTGAACTCACATCTCAACCTACATTACCTAATTCTCATGAGGACACCCTGGCTATCCCAAACACATTAGGCCAACAGTCCACTAGACTTTTCCAGTCAAAATACTCCCAACTCACCAAAATAATGGTGAACAAAAGAATCTGAACAAGCCTAATGTAAAAGAACACATCCCCTGAAGCTGCACAAGAGGCCCCACATAAGTCACAGAGGAGCACCAAAGAGGAACGTAATATTCTTGGAGGGGGGGGAAGGAGACCACCATCAATAAATCCCATCCAGAATCCTCCCTTGCAGTGAGAGAGGGACACTGATTCTGAACAGGAGGAATCCACCCCCATACTACTACAGTAACATGAAGAAATAGCACAGATTCCTGTCATGAGGAATGGATGAAGAAAACAGCTCAGAAGCTTCAACAGGGAATACCCACAAATACAACCACTCCGATAAAGAATTCACAGGTGAAATGTTGAGGATGTTCAATAAGCTCAAAGAAGCGGTGGAACAGGCATCCAGTAAATTAAAGGAGGATATAAAGGATATGAAAGAAACAGTGGAATGGACAGCCAATGAAATGCAGGAAGAAATGAGAGCAGAAATAAGAAAGCTACAAGCAGAAGTATCACTAATAAAGAATTTGGTTGATGAAATTAAAAACTCAGTGGGTGCCCTCAACAGCAGAATGACTACAGCTGAAGGCAGAATCAGTGAGCTTGAAGATGAGCTAAAGAAAGCATACAGGCAACAACATATAATGAAAAAAGAATTCAAGATAGTGCAAGGGCGAATAAGAGATCTAGGGGATGAATTCAAGAGGAGCAACATAAGAATCATCGGAGTACAGAAGGGCGGGAGGCAACCCCAATAAAGCAGCAACAGTTAAAGATACCATTGCCGAGAAGTCCCCAGAGCTGAAGAATGCAGGCATCCAGATCCAAGAAGCCCCAGGGGTACCAGCTAAAAGAGACCCTAACAAAAAGACTTCATGACACATCATAATTAGAATGATGAATACCACAGATAAAGACACAATACTGCAAGCAGCAAGGTCAAAGAAGGAAATTACATACAAAGAAACTTCCCTCAGATTTACAGCTGACGTATCAAAGGAAACTGTCTGAGCCTGAGGACAGTGGTGGGATATAGTGAAAAAAACTCAATGAAATGAACGTCTCAGGACTGGAGCAATAGCACAGCATGTAGGGCATTTGCCTTGCCAGCATCACATATGGGTCCCCAAGCACCACCAGGAATAATTCCTGACTGCATGAGCCAGAAGTAACCCCTGTGCATCACTGGATGTGGACCCACACACACACACAAAAATGAATGCCTCACCAACAATACTTTATCTGGCTAGACTCTCACTCAGACTTGAAGGAACAATACACTATTTCATGGATAAACAACAGCCCAGGAACTTTATAGACTCAAAACCAACTTTCAAAGAAGGACTGAGGGGACTACTGTAAGACAAGACAAACCCCATAAGCACAACAAACTTCTACAGAAAGATGACACAAACCCCATGACAACAATCTCTCTCAATGTCAATGGCTAAATGCACTAATTAAGTGACACAGAGTGGCAAAATGGATTAAAAACCTGAACATTCTGCCGCCTACAAGAAACACATCTGAACAGTCAGAGCAAACAGGGATTCAAAGTCAAAGAATGGAAAACAATCCCTCAAGCTTGGGTAGAGAAGCAACCACCAAGTAAAGGGTGCTAGGAGGGCCAGCTCGGGATGGGAGATGCAGGCTGAAAGTAGACTATAAACCGAACATGATGGGCACTTAATACTTCTATTGCAAACCACAACACCCAAAAGGAGAGAGAGAGCAAAAGGGACTGCCCTGCCACAGAAGCAGGGTGGGGTGAAGGGGACGAGATGGGGGTGGTGGGAGGGATGCTGGGACCATTGGTGGTGGAAAATTGGCACTGGTGTAGGGATGGGTACTCTATCATTGTATGACTGAAACATAACCACGAAAGTTTGTAAGTCTGTAACTGTACCTCATGGTGATTCACTAATAAAAACATTAAAAAAAAACCTCCCTCAAAAAAGCCAGGGTGGCCATACTAATACCTGACAATGTAGATTTCAGGCTGAAAAAAGCCTAGAAGGGACAGTTAAGGTCATTTTTCAGTTATCAAGGGATATGTACATCAGAAATTACAAACCTAATCATATATGCAGCCAATGAGCTTAATACTTAAGCAAAATGCTTAAGACAACTGCTAACAGACTCCAAACAGGACATTGGTAGCAACACAATAGTAGTTGAAGACTTGGAGACTTTAACACCGCCTTATCACCTCTTGGTAGATCAACAAGACTAAAACTCATCAAGGAAACACTGACTTTGTAGAAAGAAATGGAAGAGAGAGGGCTAACAGATATATAGAGGGCTTTTCATCCCCCCCAAAAAAAACAAATACACATTCTTTTCCAGTGCACATGGAACATTTTCCAAGATAGACCATATTCTGGGCCACAAAACATACCTCATTAGAATAAGGAAGATAGAAAATGTGTCAACTATCTTTTCAGACCACGATGCACTGAAGATAGAAGTTAATCACACACAGAAACAGAGAATCAAATCAAACACCTGGAAATTAAACAGTTCAATGTTGAACAATGAGCGGGTCAGAGAGGAAATCAAGAAAGAAATCAAAAGATTCCTGGAAACAAATGAAAATAAAGAGACGAGCTACCAGAACTTGTGGGGCAAAGCCCAAGCAGTGTTAAGAGGAAATTTATACCTCTGCAAGTGTTTCTCAGGAAGGAAGAAAAAGACCACAAAAATAACTTGACTTGACAGCTTAAGATCTTAGAAAATGACCAACAAAAGGAGCTCAAACCAGGCACAAGGAAAGAAATAATAAAACTTAAAGCAGAGGGGTTGGAGCAACAGCACAGCAGGTAGGGCGTTTGCCTTGCAGGTGACTGACCTGGGTTCGATTCCCAGCCCATATGGTCCCCTGAGCACTGCCAGGAGTAATTCCTGAATGCAGAGCCAGGAGTAATCTCTGTGCATCGCTAGGTATGACCCAAAAAGAAAAAACAATCTTAGAGCAGAAATCAATGACCTGGATTCCAAAAAAATAAAAATTCAAAAAATTAATGAAACCAAGAGCTGGTTCTTCGAAAAAATAAACAAGACTGATAAACCACTAACAAGGCTCACAAAGAAAGAGAACCCTAATAAACTGAATCAGATATGAAAAGGGGGACATCACAACAGAAATTACAGAAATTCAAAGGTTCATCAGAGATTACTTTGAGAATCTTTATGCCATGAAACAAGAAAATCTTGAGAAAATAGATAAATTCCTGGATTCCTATAGACCCCCAAGGCTGAACTAAGAGGACTTGGAGTACCTGAACAGACCTATCACCGTCGAGAGTACCTGAACAGACCTATCACCGTCGAGGAAATTGAAACAGTAATAAAAAGTCTCCCCAAAAATAAAAGTCCTGACTCAGGTAGGTTAACTAGTGAATTCTTTCAAACCTTTAAAAAGGACCCATTGCCAATCCTTTTCAGGGTTTTCCAGGAAATGGAAGAAATCGAAACACTCCCAGTTTCTATGAGGCACATACCACCCTGTCCAAAAGCAGACAGACACCACGACAAAGGAAAATTACAGCTGATATCCCTGATGAACATGGATGCAAATATCCTCAACAAAATATTAGCAAATAGAACCCAACGACTTACCAAAAAGATCATACATCATGACCAAGTGGGATTCATCCCAGAGATGCAAGGATAATTCCACATTCACAAGTCAATCAACATAATCCATCATATCAATAAAAGATAAAAACATGATCATATCAATAGATGCAGAGAACGCATTTGACAAGATCCAGCACCTGTTTGTGATGAAAACTCTCAGCAAAATGGGAATTGAAGAAACTTTCCTCAATATAGTCAGAGCCATCTATCACAAGCCCATGGCAAGCATTATTCTCTATGAGGAAAAACTAAAAGCCTTCCCTCTAAGATCAGGAACAAGACATGGATGCCCACTCTCGCCACTTCTATTCAATATAGTACTGGAAGCACTTGCCATAGCAGTTAGGCAAGAAAAATATATCAAGGGCATACAGATAGGAAAGGAAGAGGTCAAGTTCTCACTATTTGCAGGTGACATGATACTATAGTTAGAGAACCCTAAAGACTCTAACAAGAATCTCCTACCAACAATAGACTTGTATAGTAAAGTTGCAGGCTATAAAATAAATACCCAAAAGTTCATGGTTTTGAACTTTGCATATAAGTGGACCAACATGGAAAGTATCGTGCTAAGTGAAATAAGTCAGAAAGAGAGGGGCAGACATAGAAAGATTGCACTCATCTGTGGAATATAAAATGGCAGAGTAGGAAACTAATACCCAAGAATAGTAGTATATAATACCAGGAGGTTGGCTCCATGGCTTGGAAGCTAGCCTCACATGCTGGGGGAAAGTCATCCCAGATAGAGAAGGGAACACCAAGTAAAACATAATTGGAAATCCCGAGCGGGGAGGGAGATGCACGCTGAAAGTAGACTAGAGACTAAACATGATGGCTACTCAATACCCCTATTGCAAACCACAACATCCAAAAGGAGAGAGAGAGAGAACAAATTAGAATGCTCTGCCACAGAGGTGGAGTGGGGTGGGGGGGATGGGATAGGGGGTGGGAGAGATACTGGGTTCATAAGTGGTGGAGAATGGACACTGGTGGAGGGATGGGCTCTTGAACATTGCATGAGGGAAAGACAAGCACGAAAATGTGTGAATCTGTAACTGTACCCTCACTGTGACTCACTAATTAAAAAATAAATAAATTATTAAAAAAACAAAAGTCCATGGTTTTCCTATATGAAAATAATGAGAGAAGAAAGTGATATAAAAAAATCAATCCCATTCATAATCATGTTTCAGAAAATCAAGAACCTCAGAATTAGCTTAACTAAGGAAGTAAAGGACCTGTACAAAGAAAGCTACAAAACGTTACTTCAAGAAATAAAAGAGGGCACAATTAACATTATCAAAATGAAAATACTCCCCAAAGCATTATATAGATTCAATGTGATCCCTATAAGGATACCCATGACATTCTTCAAAGAAATGATCAAACACTTCTGAAATTCATATAAAACAGTAAGCCTCCATAAGTAGCTAAAGCAATTTGGTGGAGGGGGGGGCTGCGAAGATGGGAGGCATCACCTTCCCCAACCTCAAACTGTACTACAAAGTGGTAATAATTAAAACAGCATGGTACTGAAACAAAAACAGATCTGGAGACCAATGGAGTAAGGTTGAATATCCTTGCACACACTCTCAACTATATGAACATTTAATCTTTGATAAGGGAGCCAGAAATATAAAGTGGAGCAAGGAAAACCTCTTTAACAAATGGTGCTTGCAAAACTGGACAGCTACATGCAAAAAAAGTAAAAAGGGCTCAGACCTCTCAGACCTCTATCTAATACCATGCACAAAAATCAGATCAAAATGAAATAAAGACCTCAACAGCAGACCAGAATCCATGAGGTACATCGAAGAAAATATCAGCAAAACCCTCCATGATATTGAAGCTAAAGATATCTTCAAAAATGAGATATCATTGACCAAGCAAGTGGAAGCAAAGATAAACAAATGGGAGTATCTTAAATTAAGCTTCAGCACCTCAAAAAAAAAAAAAAAACAGTGACCAGGATACAAAGACTACCTATGGGAAGGGAAAGGATATTACCCAATACCTTTCTGACAATGGGTTAATATGAAGGATATACAAGGAACTAGTTGAACTCTACAAGAAAAAAACTAAGATGATGGGACTAGGACAAGGACTATGATGGGCCTACGACCAAAACTATGACTATGGTTGTGCTATAAGAGGAGAAATAGAACTACACTGAGGAGGAGAGAGAAATAAACTGACTGCCAACAAGCCTGCAGCCCTGCTCCTCCATCCCCCGTTCCTTCATCTGTCACCATGGGCCAGCCAGGAGAATGATTTTAAGCCACCAAATGCTCGAGTCCCATGTGCCCACACTTCTTTGAAACTCAAACTTGGCCTCTGCCTTCTAACATGCCTCATGCTACTTGCTTCTCCTCCATCCTAGGGAATGTGGAGTCTTGGATTCCACCTTCTTTCAGTCCAGGATATGGATGAGAAATAGACACACAAAAGAATCTCCGAACGGAGCAGCTCATAGCAGAGATTTCTCCAGACCCCAATTATCTACAATTTTAGAATTCCAGGAGCGCGAAAGCAGCCACATGACATCTTATGCTATTTATGACAAGCAATACAAAAGAGAGTATGGGGGAGATTGTCTGCCATAGTGGCAGTGGGTGGGCAGGATGGGGAGGGATACTGGGGATATTGGTGGTGGAAGATGTGCACTGGTGGAGAGATGGATGTTCAATCATTGTATGACTGAAACTCAAACATGAAAGCTTTGTAACTATATCTTATGGTGATTCAATTTAAAAAAATTTAAAAAAGAAAAAACATATAATCTCATCAGAAAATGGAGCGAAGAAATGAACAGAAACTTTCTCAAATAAGAAATTTGAATGGCCAAAAGGCACATGTAAAAATGCTCTTCATCACTGATAATCAGAGAGATGCAGATCAAAACAACAAAAGATAGCATCTCACACCACAAAGACTGGCACATATCCAGAAGAACAAAAGCAATCAGTGTTGGAATGGCTGTGGGGAGAAAGGAACTCTCCTCCACTGTTGGTGGGAATGCCAATGGTCCAGCCTTTCTGGAAACAATAAGGACGTTCCTCAAAAAACTAGAAATTGAGCTCCCATTTGACCCAGCAGTACCACTTCTGGGAATATACCCTGGGGGCCCAAAAGCACACCACAGAAACACCATCTGCACTCCTATGTTCATTGCAGCACTATTCACCATAGCCAGAATCTGGGAACAACCTGAGTGCCCAAGAACAGATGAATGGATAAAAAGACCATGGCACATCTACACAATGGAATACTATGCAGCTGTCAGGAAAAATGAAATCATAAAATTTGCTATAAATGTATGGACATGGAGAGTATCATAATGAGTGAAATGACTCAGAAGGAAATGGACCAATATAGAGCATAATGCTCTATATACATAAACACATATAATGCTATGTATAGCATCCATTTCTGTTATGTAAAAATATAGATAGCACTGTTGTCCCACTGTTCATCGATTTGTTCGAGCAGGCACCAGTAACACCTCCATTGTGAAACTTGTTGTTACTGTTTTTGGTGTATCAGCGGGATACTCTAGGTAGCTTCCCGGGCTCTCCGAGAGGGACAGAAGAATCGAACCCAGCTCAGCTGCGTGCAAGGCAAAGGCCCTGCCCACAGTAGTAGAAGAATAATATCCATGGCCAGAGTAAACAGGGATTAGGAGGATTGGTCAATGGCTGGAACTTACCACAGTGTGAGGGAGCGGGGCTGAGGGTATATAACATAGAGAAGACACAACTATGACAATAATCGCTGGGGGAATGATCACACTGGACAAGACCTGAGGGTTAAAAGTAGGTAAGGGATATTCTTGATAACCTTTCAGTATCAATATTGCAAACCATCATGCCCAAAAGGAGAGAGAGAGAGAGAGAGAGAGAGAGAGAGAGAAAGAGAGAGAGAGGTGCCTGCTATAAAGGTAGGTAGGGGATAGGGGCTAGGGGGTGATGGTAGTGAACCTGAGGAGACTGGTGCTGGAAAATGTCACTAGTGGAGGGATGGGTGTTGGAATATTGTATGACTGAAATCCAATCATGAACAGCTTTGTAATGCTGTATCCCACAGTGATTCAATAAAAAAAGTTTAAAATTATAATAAAGTAAACTGCAAAGGACATAAAGGAAAGAGAAAAGCAATATTTCACTTAATACAAAATCCGGAATTCTTTAAGGATTCTGACTTTACAAGTCACAGGATCTGATTAGGGGAAACAAGTGATTAACAGATAGGGGAAGCAGAGCACAACAGAGAAAGTAAAGAGGAATGGGAGTGCTTAGTGAGCACTGTGATGAGTGTTCCTCAGTAAACCTGAGCTCCTTGCAGCAGAGAAAGGATGGACTGACGTTATCCAACAAGAAATGACGAGAGCATTCCTTTATAAAAGTCTCTAACCTACAGCAGCTGGACTATGATTATGGTATTGTTTCAAAAACTCAGATAAGGGCCAGAGAGACAGTGCGTCGGTGAAGATGTTGTCTTGCATGGCGTTAACCCCAGTTCAATCCCCAGCACCATATATAGTTCCCCAAGCGTGCCAGAAGTAATCCGTGAGTGCAGAGGCAGGAGTAAGCCCTGAGCACTGCTGCGTTTGTCCAAATTGTTTTTCTCCCCCCCCCCCAAAAAAAAGAAAGAAAGAAAGAGAAAAGAAGAAAAGGAAGGAAGAGGGAAAAAAACTCAGATAATTAGTAACATAAGCATCAGTTAGAATTTCACATTCAGTAGAAGAGTCTAACTCTCACCTCAGATCCCCCGGGCACTAGTGATCCCTAAGGCTCCCTCCAATGGCCATAAGAGCATGAAAGGAATGGAAGAGCTGGATAAATATAGTTATGGAGATGGGAAAACCCCTGGGGCTTGGGCAGGACTCAATTCTGGAACAACTGCATTACAGGCATGAGGCCTTGAGTTTGGTCCCCAGTATCACCCCACACGCCTGCTGGATCTCTGAGTTTGCGACCAACTGTGCAAACCCAGCTCACACTCACAACTGGGTGTGAGCACCACAGCTAAAGCCTACGAGTACCACAGCCAGACACGCATGATCCCTGGTTATTGCAATAAAAACAAAGGAAAGGGGAGAGGAAAAATAAAATTTAAACAATGGGAAGTGGGATGCGGGGGTGGGGAATGGGGGATGGGAGGAAAAAAATTCCAGTCTCCCATCCAGCTCCACATCCTATAGAATCCACCGTCTGCCATGTGCTCAGCTCCAAAATCATCCACCTGGATGAAACCACTCATGCCCCAAAATTCAGAACCATCAGAAATAATGGAGAATAGGCCCAACTGGATAGATCTGATAAAAAACAAAAAGCTGTCTAAAAGGGACAGAGTCAAAATAAACCACATTTAGTTCATTCTGTAGTCACACTCAGAATTGTTCTTTTAGGGGGAGGCAGGAGGGAGGGGGTCTGGTGTGGTTTGGGGATCACACCTGGCAATGCTCAGGGCTTAATCCTGGATCTGCATTGAGGAATCCCTGCTGGTAGGAATGGGGAACCATATGTAGTGCCAGGGACCAAACTGGAGATGGCAGCATGCAAGGCAAGCACTCTACCTGCTGTACTGGCACTCCAACCCCCGGCTGTTTATTTTTCACTGTCAACCAAACAAGAAGTACTTTTCCCTGGAACCTGAGAAAATCGAAGAGGAAGATACCTTGGAGACAAAAAAGAATTTCATGAAGAAGGAAGAAATTATTCTGGAATGAAATAAAATCAGAAACTATCACCAAAAGAGCAGAAGGAATATTTTATAGATTTCACATGCTGGGTAACTTCACATTTCCTGGGGTTAAAAAGTTCTGCCTGACAGTTAGACGAATTATAAGATAATTTTCCCAACTGGATATTTTGATAAGCTTTGGAGTACTGTTTAAATGGTGGTTTTTCCAGAGTTGAAAGATAAGCCCTTCCTTGAGTAGGGAGAGGAAATGTGTGTGGGAGGGAAAGAAATAAGAAAAAAGTCGCCAAGGTTGTTCGGTGCAGCTGTGCTGGTTAAAAGGTATCAGGATATAAACCCTTCACAAAGGCGGATTTCAACTGAGTGCTTTTATGACTCTTTTCCTGGCTTCTGGATGGAATATGTTGTATTATCAAGTTAAGAGGACATCATTGTCAGGAGTTGGAGTGATAACACAGCAGGTAGGACATTTGCTTTGCACGCGGCCGACCCAGGTTCGATTCCCAGCATCCCATATGGTCCCCTGAGCACCACCAGGAGTAATATCTGAGTGCAAAGCCAGGAGTAACCCTTGTGCATCACCGAGTGTGACCCAAAAAGAAAAAAAGAAAAAAAAAGGACATCATTGTCAAGGAAGACCATACAACTCTTGACATCATCCAGATCAGATATACCTCCCCAAGGCACCAGGTGACAGGCCTGGGAGACCCACCAGGGTGCAGGCCCAGGTCCCCAGATCTGGAGTGGATGGAGACAGATGTGCCAGTCATTTAAGAAGCACATTTTAGACTCAGTCAGTATTCAATTAGGACATCCTGAAAAGGTGCTGAAACAGTGCAGAGAAGTTCCCAGGGGCTTGCTGTGAATCCCCAGATTAAGACAGACAAGTGAGGCCACAGACTTTGTTAGAAACTTCTGTGCCTGTTCATTCCACTGCTTCGGGAGAGGAAGAAGGGTCTCTGAGGTACCTGAGCATATGCCAGAAAAAGGCACCTGTGTCATCTACGGTGAGACAGGCCAGAGAAACCTGCCTTCTCTTGCACTGAGGCCCTCTCTCAGCCTGACTTCCAGTAAGGCCCATTAACATCGCAGACACACATCAAGCTCCTCACCACTGCCTGTGTGTGCAACGGTGCCTGTGGCCACACTCTACTGACACATAACTTGCACACACACATGTGCCCTCGTGTGCATCTGCACATCCGAGTGTGTGTGTGTGTGTGTGTGTGTGTGTGTGTGTGTGTGTGCATGCACAGGAGCACTTGCTGACTCAGTGTTCCTGTGCATACACAGGCCTGCCCCAGCACCTGTACACACAACAGCCCATTCACACAGACATGCCCAGAGACTCTTGGGCCTCCAGAGAGGCTGAGGGAGCAGCATTGCTTGACAATGGGAGGCTTCACACAATTGACCCTTTTGTTGCTGGTCTCAGCAGGGGCCCAGAGGAGAGAGGAGTGGAGGCCCAGGGGGCGATTGGCCCCTGACCCCAGCACAGCCCTGCCAGGCCCAGGGACACAGAGGTCAGAGGGACTTTTGTGTAGCTGCCTCCCTGGAAAACGCCCCCGGGACCGACTCTAAGTATTGCCAGAGAGCCCTTAACCAACTGCCATTCGGAAAACTTTTTAAAATTTACCCAATTTGTTAATAACCAAATTAAATCACATTTTTAATGGCAAGGAAAGAGTAATTGAACATTTTTCAAAATCTCCACCAGCTACATAAACCTCGTTGTTTTTTTTTTCCTGCTGCTTCAGCCTAAAATGCTCCTTTTTTGGAACAGCTGACTGTGGCAGCTGTTTTGTATCAGGGCTGAGGGTTTTCTATATGACCCAGGGAGCTCAGACACCCGGCAGACCTTCCTGCATTAAAGGGTAATCTGAGAATAATTTGCCATAAAACACCCAGAAGTGCGCCAGCTGTAGTCGGATCCGCCCTATAAAGCACCATGTAGACTGCACAGACCTTGCAAAATAATCATCATTTAAGAAAGCGCAGTTTTAAAACACTCCGAAACTCTTTAAAGGAAAGAAAGGGGTGTGCCTGTCTGAGAAGACAGCGGTGGAGTGTCACTCAGCATCCCTCCTCTGACATCAAGCTCAGTCAGGTTTCCTGGGAATCTGTTCTTTTGTGTTTTCACAGGGGCACCCCCAGTGGTGCTGGGGGGGGGGGGCAGGTCCACTTTCAGTGACTCAGTCCCACTGTGCAAGACTGATGGTTCTGTGCATAGGTCGATGAGGTGGTGTGGCTTAAGCCAACCATGTTGGGGGGGGTGGGGGAGGGAAGGTCAGGAATCGAACTCAAGACTTCACACTTGCAAGGCATGTGCTCAATCACTCACGCTCTCTCACCAGCCCCAGGAATCTGAGCTTCAGCTTCATCGTGTCTCCCTCAAGGCTGCCAGGAAGGGTCAGTGAGTACCAGAGCCAGCCACACAGATGGCAGGTGGTACTCTTAGGGTGAGTCTGGAAATTTCTAGCCTAGAGACAGTGCCCAGGAGGGCCTAGGACAGGAAGACATCCTTTTCACAGGATCAGCCACCAACCAGCTCTAACCCCAACACTGATGCTGCTTCTTCCTCAAAAGAGTGAGGAGCCTGGGGTCTCGGTATATAAACCGCACATTTCAAGCAGATCTATTTTTCATATACTACATGAGCCAAACACAACATATTAGTGGAATCTGGCCAGGAGGCCACTGCGCCATAGCCTCACTCTACACTTTTCCACAGTGCCAAACTTCCTCTGGTTTTCAAGTTCTGCCTCTGATTTCATAATCAGGAAAGGCCTAGAAAAGCCTGCCCATGACTCTGAGTCTTCCATCCCTTCCCTAGCCCTAGAGAAAGCTTTTTCTTTAGCTTAACTTCTCCCTATCCCCACCCTCTACCCCCACCCCTCTAAGAATCCAAAGAATATAATAACAGAGTTATTATTGTATATAAAGGGCCAGTGGTTGATTTTCCTCCTTTAATCCACGGTGTGGACAGACCCACACAATGATGGCCATGACTGACCAGCACCTAGGGTGAGGAACAGTAAGAAAGTGAGTCACCAAATGCATTCTTTTAGTCTCTTTCTTGGGTCTCATTCCAGCACATTCTCTCATGATAATAATCATGCCTATCCCCCATAACACCTTCCAAGTCTGGTCTTCCTCAGGCAGCACCCCAGACCTTCCTGCCCCTGCAAGCCCGCGTCTCAAACCCAGTGGTACCTGTGCCGACTCATCAGTCTTCAGCCACGATTTGGGACTAGGGAATCTTCCAGGCCCTTGCTATGTTCTGCACTGAGCACTCTTGCTCAGACCAGAGTCTAGCACCAAGTCTCCTGGTCTTTTCTGCCTGTGTCCTCCTTGTAACTCGGTGATAATGGGACTTAGGAGGTGGAGTTATTTTAGCAGAGGAACTTGGACCTCAGAAATGAAAACTGGTCAAGTCAGCATCTCCTGGGAACTTAGGAGAAATGCAAATTCTTGGGTTCTAACCCAAGACCTGCTGAGTCAGGAGCTTTGGGGGTGTTTTCACCAGTCCTGCAGGGGTCAAGTTTGAGCAGCACTGAATAAAATGATGCGCAGAAAGAATTATCCCACTTGCTCCTCCCACACAGATGGATACCTAGTAAGTGCTAAAATGAAAGTGGTGAGGAGCATGGGGTGGTAGTAATGATGTCACAGCTTGGAAGAAAAGGAGTTTTCCTTCATTTCCTCTCAATGCCATTCCAGTGCCCAATACACAACTTTAAGGATGCTTAGCATCATAAGTTCTGGTCCCCTGGCCAGGAGTGTTTGGTGGTCACCCTCTCACTCAGATCCCTTTGTTGGACAAACAAGGCCTGAGCCAGCTTCCGGAGACCAAGGCCAGCTCCCTTTTCCATTCTGCCATTGCCAACAAAAAGGGGAAAGAGCAAAGAAGGCAGGAAGGAAAATCATCATAAACCTATTATTATTTGTACATGATGGGATCCTTCCTTGGTCCTTTAAAATTAAAGATTTTTTTAAAAAAATCAAGGAAGCCACCCTTCTACTTAGAAGGAGAAAGGGAGTTAAGTGCAAGGTTCTGACTCTTGCCAGACTTATCAGAAATCTAATATCTGAAGCTTTCAAACCTGACAGAGACAAGTTGTTGGATAGATGAAATGGACATCGAAATCCCACAGAAACAAGGATAGTGGGTGTTTAACCAACCAAAGAAAACAGATTCTTTTCAACCCTGTCCATCCCACCCACACAACTGAAAAGGTAAAATCGATCATTCTGCTGTTTCTTGCCACCTTCCCCCCCCAAACCTGAACCAAGTACTATCCTTTGGGACAAAGACTAGTAGAGCTGCTGGGAAAGTGAGAAGATGGGTTTCCCCGAAGACTTACATTGACTCCCAGTTCACCCAAGTTAGAAACCACATCTGGAGCTGCTTCCTTCACAGCAACTGTCCCTTGACCCCTTCTGTGAGGGGCTTTCCACCACAGAACTAAGAGGCTCTGGACCCCTGCACACCACTCAGTACCTCCCTCTGCAGAACCAGCCACTGAAGCTGCACCCCAGGACATGCAGGACAAAGCTGTGGGTCCTGGGAGGGGGGTGGAAGGCTGGCTGTGATCTTACTCAGTGTTCTGAGATGTCCCCCTGTGTCCACCTGTGTCACAGTCCACTGAGTGAAAGCAGAGCCTGGCTTCTATTTTCCCTGTGCCCTGGAGCCTGATAAGCAAAGCTGCTAGTTAGCTTCATGAACTCCTGAATTCCATCCAGGGAGTTCCTCTGGAAGGGGAAATACATGCAGGCAGCTTGTCACAAATGTACTTTTCTCTCCTTTTTCAGATTATAGGTTTCATGCTAAATAATTATGGATTTGGACTTCTTTGTTTCTCTTGGAATGAAGAGGTGGGTGTTCAGAAATATGAATATAGGGACAGAGAGCCTGAACCATGAGTAAGGCAAGCACTTGCCTTGCACGCGGCCAATTCTGGTTCAGTGCCCCCAAGACCTGCCAGGAGTGACCCTAGAGCACAGAGCCAGGAATAAGCCCTGAGTAACACCAGCTGTGGCCCAAACATCCCCAAACCAAATTCCAACAAAAAGAGTATGAATACAGGATACATACTCTTCCTAGAGAACCTAACTCCATCTCAAAGTCATCAACGTGATGGTGACGGTGAAATCTCTCCTGCCTATACCCTGGAATAATTCACTGGACTATCCCTGGAGCTGTCAACAGCAAATGCTGTGTCAAGAAAAACATGATTATTAGCCAAAGATTCAGCTAAGGGAGAAGAAAGAGGATGAAGAGAAGAAAAGGAAATATACAATAAGTAGGGGGGAGAAGGGTTACGCCCTCAAATGCACTCAAAAACAAAAGTATTCTAGAGCATTTCTAATGTGGATTTGGGGCTGTGAACACAAGAGAAGGAAAGACTGTTGATAGCCTGTCACAGCAGCTTAGGAAAACCCCCACCAATGACCTCCCGTGACCCCCACGTCCCTAACAGAGTCAACAGTAAGATTCCCAGGGAAAACTTTTTTTTTTTAATCTAAAACACAAAAATTGCTCTAAGGAACCAGATTCAAAGGAGAAAAGATAACCAAAACACTTGATCTCTCTAAGCTTGTCCCTACTCTCTCCTCTAATTCTTACCAAAAAACTTTGAAACAAACAAAGAAACCAACAAAAATCCCTTCACCTAGGCACATGAGACATGGGTTAAACTGAAGCACTCCATAAAATATAATGGCAGCTGGGTTATGTTTTTGTTTATTCATTTATTTATTTATTAAAGCACCTGGTTTACAAAATTATTCATAGTTGAGTTTTAGGCACACAATATTGCAGCAGCACCAATCCCACCACCAGTGTCAACCTCCCTGTCAACCTACCTCCACCAAAGTTTCCAGGTTCCCTCAGACCCCTCACTCCTCCAGCCCATCCTCTTGACAGGCACCTTTCTACAGTCCGTTGTTAAAGCTTGGGTCTCCTGATTTCAGTGATGTTGACTCTGTGGTTTGAACATTTGGCTCTATCAGTCCTAAACACCACCTTTGAAGCTTAATCCTCTGATCTGGCCCCCATTGCTTCTCATCTGTCTCTTCTCCCGCCCCCCCCACTCCATTTTTTCTTTCCTTCTCCTCCCTATACCCTGGGGTGATGGTTTGGTTTGGTTTTTGGGTTACATCCTCTGTACATACCCCTTTTGAAACATTGCATTCCCGTATCTAGTTATTCTAAATGTCACCTAGCAGTGATATTGTCCTGTGTTTATCCTTCTTTTTCCATCTGGAAAAAGATGATTATTAGCCAAACATTTTTCATTAACATGATGTCTTCCAGTTCCATTCATGTTGCTGTGAATTGCATGATTTCATCATTTCTTACTATTGTGTAGTTGTAATCTTCTATTGTGTATATATAACACATCTTCATGATCTACTTATCTGTTATTGGGTATCTTAGTTAATTCCAAATCCTAGCTTTTACTGTGTGCTACAATGAATAATAGTATACATACGTTTTTTGAATGTTTTTCCATCCTTAGGATAGATACCCAAAAGTGGAATTACTGGCTTATGTGGGAGCTCAATTCTGAGTTTACACTGAGGACCTTCCATACTGTTTTCAATACTGGGTTGGAACAAACAATATTCCCACCAGCAGTAGATGAGGGTTCCTTTTTTCATCAC
Source organism: Sorex araneus (assembly GCF_027595985.1). Taxonomy (NCBI): domain Eukaryota; kingdom Metazoa; phylum Chordata; class Mammalia; order Eulipotyphla; family Soricidae; genus Sorex; species Sorex araneus. The sequence continues at coordinate 315,978,779 of NC_073313.1, forward strand.
ATCCCTCCTAACAGAGATTTTTTTTGGGGGGGGGTCACACCCGGCGATGCACAGGGGTTACTCCTGGCACATGCACTCAGGAATTACTCCTGGTGGTGCTCAGGGGACCATAAGGGATGCTGGGAATCGAACCCAGGTTGGTCGCGTGCAAGGCAAACACCCTATGCTCTGTGCTATCGTTCCAGCCCCCCAACAGAGATTATTCCCGGTATTTTTGATACATGCATTTTGATACTTACATTATCACTGGTGTAAGATGGTATCTCATTGTCATTTTGATTTGGATTTCCCCAATAATAATTGATGATGAGTATTTTTTTCATGGGTCTATTGCCACCCATTGGTCATTCTCATACAAGTGTCTCTTCTTTTCCTCTCTCCATTTTTTGATGGGACTTTTTAAATGTATGATCCATTTGGACTGGAGCGATAGCACAGCAGGTAGGGAATTTGCCTTGCACGTGGCCGACCCGAATTCGATTCCTTTATCCCTCTCAGAGAACTCGGCAAGCTACCGAGAGTATCTCACCAGCTTGGCAGAGCCTGGCAAGCTCCCCGTGGCGTATTCGATATACCAAAAACAGTAATGACAAGTCTCACAATGAAGACATTACTGGTGCCCTCTCGAGCAAATCAATGAGCAACGAGATGACAGTGATACAGTGATGATCTGTAAAAAACTAAAAAACGCCGAGGGGCGAGTGCTCTCTGGGCGGCTCTGTCTCACCACCCGCGTTCGGTGCTCTGGAACCGCAGTGTGTGGACTGGATCGGGACGGCCGGTGGTCAAGGACAGGCGAAGGAAGAACGAGGACCAAGCTGGTTGCTGATTAGTTACCGTTTATTCAATCTTTCATCTTTCTCATCTCCCGCACGCCCCGCTCCGGCCTCTCTCTGGATCTACTGCTCAACTCTGCCTCTCTCTTGCTTCTCTCTCTCCTCCCCCTTCTCTCTCCCACCTTGCCCTCTAGGCTACCACCAGCCAGGTAGCCAAATTAACATAAGAAAGCCCTTCCTGAGGGCAGGGCACTCCAAAGCCCTTCCTCACTCTTAAGGTTTTTTTCTTTTCCTTAGTCCAGGAACTTATTAACATCTTAATACTAGTTATTTTTGTATGGACATAGCAAGGGATACATTGAGGTTTGCAAGGCAGCTCTTCTGGCAACATCTTGCCACAGGCTCAGACCACAGCACTCAGGCCAGATTAATCATTCCTCACCCTAGCAGGGTCCAAATCTAGTATCACTGTTTGGATCATGACAGCATTTGTCCATGATCAAGCTCTTAACTTATAGTTAAGCATTAGGCACTTTGGCCAGGCCCATCTCGATGCCAGGGTAGCACACAACTCACCGCTTGCCCTGGGTCCTTCTTGTCCCACGTCGGGACCGTGCTTTGGGGGTGCTAGGAAGTAAGAGCAGCTGAGGCTTAGGTCAAGAGAACAGATGCCCTGGAGGAAAATATCATGTAGACTCCCAGGTTACAAAAGCATAACATTTGTTAAGTCTTCCTGTGTCCATACAAAAAGGACTTGCTCTGAATAAACTATGCAAAGGACTTAAGGAGAAGAGAAAAACATTATTTACAAGTCAACAGAACACCAAGAAAGAAGCTACAAATAAACAAAGAGGAATAGGAGCACTGTAATGGGAGTAACCCAATAAACCTAAACTACTGAGGCTATGTTATCCTACAATGATCCATTATTTTAAAAAAGAAACAATAAAAAAGGGAAAAGGAAAAAGGAAAAAAAAAGAGCGAGAGAGAGAGAGAGAGAGAGAGATTGAGAGAGAGTTATGTCAACTATAGTGAGTTTTGTGTTGAATTATGGAATGTAATCAAGGTAAAGAAAAAATGAAGTGAAATTCATTAGTTATACAGTAGGGGGTAGGGGGTGGGGGCGGGGGGTATACTGGGGTTTCTGGTGGTGGAATATGGGCACTGGTGAAGGGATGGGTGTTTGAATATTGTATAACTGACATACAAACCTGAGAACTTTGTAACTTTCCACATGGTGATATAATAAAAAGTTTAAAAAATAAAATAAAAGAAAAGAAAAAGAAACAATAAATGTTTAGTTCAACTTTATTAGAACCAAATAATAGATTCACATGAAAGATTGGACTTAGAAAAATAGCGAAAGTCCCTGGTGTCCTTTATTCTGTTTCTATCCATGGCAACACCTCTCAGAGTCCTAGTATGGTACTTCAAAGCACATACTGATATACAGTTAAGCTACAACACATTTCCATCCCCACAACGATTCCTATGCCTTTGACAAATGCACCCACTTCCCTCTCACCTTCATCTACTGCCTGCTGCCAATATCCATCCATCTGTTCTCCATTCTTATTATCTTTTTTGTCATTTCAAGAACATACTAGAAATGAAATGATATAGATGGGAGTCTTTGGGATTAGAGTTTTCATTCACTGCAATTCCCCAGGAATTCATCCAGGTGGCTGTATGCACAAATAGTTCTGATTGCTTAGTAGTATCCCATGGCTTCGATGTTCCTGAGTCTAGTAACCTGCTAAGGGACATCTAAATTGTTTGAAATATGAATCTACTATAAAGCTGTTAGAAATTTTTATGTGCAGGTATATGCATGAACCTAAGTTTTTACTTTCTGAAATAAATACCCAGGGATACTACTGCTGGGTCATATGGGAGTTGCATGGTTTTCAATGAAACTGCAAAAATATTTTTACAAAGAGGGTTGTGCTATTTTACAATTCCACCAAAAATGGATGAGGATATTGCTTCTCCATGTTCTCACTAGAAAACTATTGTACTTTTAATTTGCATTTCCCCAGCTAGTGAAGTTTAATATCTTTTCACATGCCTGTTTGCTACCTATAGATCCTCCTAAAGAAAGGTCTACCAATTCTTTACTAGATTTGTTGTTTCACACTGTTGGGCTTTAAAGAACACTTGACATGTGCTGCCAACTCAGCCTTGGTCAGGTATATAGTAAGTGGATCTTTTCTGCCAGGATATAGCTTTTCTTTCATCTTAGTAAGAAGGTCTTCATGGTCAGGGCTGAAGCAATAGTACAGTAGGTAGGGGATTTGTCCTCCATGCAGCTGACCCAGAATCAGTCCCTGGTATCCTATAGGGTCCCCTTGAGCACTCACAAGAGTAATTCCTGAGTGCAGAGCCAGGAGTAACCCTTGAGAATTGCTGGGTGTGACCCAAAACCAAAACAAATTTTAAAAAAAGTTTTCATGGAACAAAGTTCATTGTTTTAAGTCCAATTTACCATTGTTTAAAAATTTATCTACACACCATGGTTTACAAAGTAATACAGCTTTTATGGACTTTTGATAGTCCAACAGTAATCCCATCCCTTCCCTCCACCATTGTCCCCATTTTCCCAACCACTCCCTAAGCTTACCCCTTAGTAGGTACACAGTCACTGTTACTGTCATCCCGTTGTTCATCGATTTGCTCAAGCGGGCACCAGTAACGTCTCTTATCATGAGACTTATTTTTACTGTTTTTTGACATGCCGAATATGCCACGGATAGCTTGCCAGGCTCTGCCGTGCAGACGCGATACTCTCGATAGCTTGCCGGGCTCTCCGAGAGAGGTGGAGGAATTGAACCCCGGTCAGCCGTGTGAAAGGCGAATGCCCAACCGCTGTGCTATCGCTCCAGTCCCGGTACACAGTAATTTATTTTATATTGCTTGTTACAATCAAACGGCTAAAGGAATTATCAAAACTACTTCTGTAAAAAACATTTGTGAAAATTGTTATACCTCATCACGGGGTTGCTAAGTCTTTATCTGAGGATTTACTAAGCTATTCCTTGTTAGTTGAGCCTTCCGTGTCATTGTTTTGGTTGTTGAGTTTAATTTGCTTACATCACTTTCTCACATCGTTTGCTGTGCTCCTACTGGAATTTCAGTACTGTAGAATATGGAGGTGCAATTCATAAACTTCAGGATCTGTATGGCAGAGATTCTCAGTGAAGCTGTGGGGTTTAGGCCACTGGTGTGATGGCAGCAGTGGGGTGTGGCTCCACCTGCAGGGGGTTGGCAGGGCAGAGACAGCCTGACCCCTCCTGAGGGCACCCCAAAGTTCTCAGCCGGGAGACTGGTGTGTCTGTGAATTTCATATGCTTGGCTTGCATCTCCCCAGAGATTTAATTCAACATGGCTACAGAAAGTGGGTGTGGCTCCCAATTTACCAATTTTTTAAAGGATTATGCCCTGAAATACAATCTAAAAACTCTTATCTCTAGACCTAGATGCCCTATTTTTTTCTGAAAATTTTATAAATTTACACTTTATATATTTAAGTCCATAGTCCATTTTGGGCTAATATTTATGTCACAACAGCTGGGCGTTCGCCTTTCACGCAGCCTACCGGAGTTCGATTCCTCCGCCCCTCTCAGAGAGCCCAGCAAGCTACCGAGAGTATCGAGCCCCCGCGGCAGAGCCTGGCAAGCTACCCGTGAGTATTAGATATGCCAAAAACAGTAACAATAAGTCTCTCAATGAGAGACATTACTGGTGCCCGCTCGAACAAATGGATGAGCAATGGGGTGACATTTATGTAAGTTGTGTTTAGGTTAAAGCATATTTTTTGAAGAAAAAAAATTAGAATTTCATTATTAAGAATATTATTAGGTATCATCTTTTTGTTTTTTGTAGTAGTTCTTCATTTGAATATTTCCCTCTAGTCCTATTTTTCTAACAATTTTTAATCATACGGAGGCACTGAGTCTTTTTCAAATGTTTCCTTAAAAACCTACTATCAAGCTGGAGTGATAGCATAGCAGATGAGGCTCTCGCCTGACCCAGGTCAGAGTTGGGTACCATATATGGTCCTCTAAAACCACCAGGAATGATTTCTGAGCACAGAGTCAAGAGTAATCCCTGAGCACTATAAGGTGTGGCCCAAAAGGGAAAAAATTAATACAATATTCCCAAGCCAGAATAGTTCAACGGACATGACATGTGCTTTGCACATATGAGGCCCAAGGTTTATTCCTAGTCCGACCTGGTCCCCTAATCTCAGGCAGGAGTGGCCCTGAGCACTGAGGCATTAGACTAAGAGCACTACTGGGTATGGTGCCCAAACAAAGGAAAATTTCACATATTCTCCTTCTATCTCCTACCTTCACCTCTGCCTGGTTTTTACACATACACAAATTACACAAAACAAAAAATGAAGTCCTTTGGGGAAGTAGATAAAGCAGATGCTAAGAAGAAACTTCCTATGATTATGATCTGAATTCTTTTTAAGAAGAAAAGGTTCAGTATTTCTACTGAGTAAAAACACAACAATTTTAAGTCAAAAAAAGGCATTGCGAATATATTTATATATTTGTACACTATATTCTGAGGAGATATCTGACATTGGGAGGATAACACAGCGGGTAGGACGTTTGCCCTGCACACAGCTGACCCATCTCCATACCTCTCGGAGAGCCAAGCAAGCTCCAAGAGTATCCCACCCGCATGTCAGAGCCTGGCAAGCTACCCATGTGATATTCAATATGCCCAAAACAGTAACAACAAGTCTCACAATGGAGACGTTACTGGTGCCTGCATGAACAAATCGATGAGCAACGGGATGACGGTGATACAGTGATTTACATAATTCTGAGGAGGGAAGCATGGAATACTAAATAAATATCAAGAGTGGGGCAGGAGAGACTACTACTCTTGTCTATTTGAAAGATTTTTTCACTTCATTAAAGAACCTTGGTTTCCAAAATCATTGACAGTTGAGTTTCAGGCATAATGTTCTACCACCAGTGTAAACCTCCCTCCTTCAGTGCCTTCTGCATTATCTTACACTCTGCTCTAAGATGCGATGTGAAGGCTTTAATAAGCAGATATTTGTTAGTAAGTTTCTTTTGGTGAGTTTTTTTTATCTAATAAATAAAAAATTATTTAATAAAAATTATTTTATAAAAATTGGTAAGAATTACATTGCAATGAGCCACCTGCTTTTTGCATACCTGAATATTATTCTCTGAAGGTATGGTACCTGCCAGCCTGAAACAGGAATGCTTTCAGAAAGAGATTATCAAACTGTGCTCCGTGTTCCCTCAGATTTACACTGAGTAAAACAAACAATAAAGACCCAAGACGGAGTGAAAGAAGGGGAAATTAATCTCTTGGGAGAAATGTGTCACCCTCTTAACCCCAAATTTCCATAAGATTCCATTTAATGATTTCAGTTTTTAGGTCAGGCTAGTCTAAAGGCGGCAATGTCAGATTTCGGTAAGAGAAGGACCTTGTTTAAAATGGCTGCTTTGACAGAGGCTGCCACATGGCACAGGGAATATAACACAGCTTTCTGGTCCTTCCTCGGCCCACAGCCATAGGAAGACACAAGTGGATGAATAAAGCCTATCAACTATAATATCTTATAATATTTTATAAATTATTATAAGGATTTATAATATTTTATAATATTATAAATATTATATTGTTATATTATAATATTATAAATATTTTATAATATTATAAATATTATAAAATAAGGATTTACTGGCTCCTGGTGAGATACAAAAATCTTCATACAACTCTGCTCTGAGGAAACTTTTATGGATCATTTTTAGCAGATTGTTCATAGCAAGTGATACAAATAAAATTGTTTAAGTACTGTTTTGTGGGCAGGATTTGGGGATTGGAGTGGAAACGTTCAAAATACAAAATATGGTGGTGGGTAGGTGTAATGGTGGTGGGACTGGTGTTGGAATATTAAATGTAACAAATTATTGTGAACAACTTTTAAAATCAAAATTTCAAAAAGCCTACCAACTAAAGGAGAAGTCCGTGGTCATGGAGATGTGAAGAAGCAGCCGGAAACCAAGAAGCAAGACACTGTCTCTCTTCATAGACACTGGCCTGACCCCTCACTGCCACAAAAGTAAGAGGAAGCTCTGTCTTCCCAACATTTTCAGGACAGTTTTACAACATGGCTTCTCTTCCTCAGTAGCAAAAAGTTGACCTCCCAAGGCATCATCAATTGCTAGCGACAGGCTAAGAGGAGACCAGTACACTTGGAGGGACAAGCTACCCCAAGAGGTCTCCAGGACACAACCAGGGCAGAAAAATGTTAGACTGGGGTGCACCAACGCTCCAGACTAGGGTGAGTTTTGCATATGAAGATTTCAGCAAGTAAAAAGATCTCAAAGGATATAAAATAAATATATTTATTATATAAATTATATAATAAATTACTCAATTATAAAACCCAAGTCTCAGGAGCGAGAAAGATAGTACAGGAGTGAAGGTACTTCTATGTAGTCAACCCCAGTTCTATCCTCAGCACCACCAGAACTGATACATAAGCACAGGGCCATGAGTAGCCACTGAGCACCCCCAGTGTCATCAAAACACAAATACACGCACGCACACACACACCAAATGAATGAGAAAAAACTAAATTTTGCCCAAACCCATGAAGAGAAATTTAAACAACCAGACAGTACAAATTGGTGATGACCTGAAGTAAGCGGTCCCCAAGTAATCTATCTTCAGTTCCACTTCTACTCCACCATTCATAGCAGATGAGTCAAATCTCTGTATGCCTCAGTTTCTCTGCATTGACCCTATGATAACTGTTCTTCCCTTTCAGACATGTTGAGAAGGTGAATGAGATGATGCATACCATGTGCTCAACACAACCTGAGCACAAAAGGGACTCTCAGAATCTGCTCATCAACGCTGACAGAGGAATGAAATCTAGAAAACCTCCAGCCTGGCAATAGCAAATGCTCTAAGTACTAGAAGCACTTGCAGTGTGGTTAGGAATCCTGTGGCTCAGCTGCATTCGAGGTGTGATATTTTATACTCTACACCACAGATGTACTCTAGGAGTAGGACAACATATTGGATTGGGTGTAAAATAGAAGGCAACTAATCTCAATCATATATATCTCTATATATTAGCACACAAGGCTCAACCTGTAACAGCATGTTTGTAATCTCTTATACAAGGGCCTAATGGTTCCAGGGTGAGATCCAGCAATCTTCACACACTTTCTTCTAAGGAAACAGTTTTTGATAATTTTTAGCGAATTATTCATAACAAGCAATACCAAAAAAAAATATTTAGAGCCTGCTATTTGGGCAGGCTTGGATGGTTGTTGGGAAAATTGGAAAAAATGGTGGTGGTAAGGTATTATAATAAATTATTATAAATTGTAAAGTCATAAACAACTTTATAAAAATAAAATAAAATTTAAAAAATAAATAAATGAAATTTCAAAAAGAAAAAAAAGAACTCAGCATGGCTCTTTGTGACATGTGACACTGTGACACTTTGTGACATGTGACACTGTGCTCAGGAGTCCTGGCACTGCTAATGATCTGTAAGAAAATTATCCAATAAGTAAAAGTCAAAAATAAATACTACAGAATCCTACATTTGGCACAAAGCTTCAAGAAATTGAAATAATGTAAATATTGATTAATTAGTAGCGAAGTGATTCAGTAACAATACTTTAACGCAGTGCTTTGTTGACCTTAAAATCATAATAAACAAATATAGCAAAGGTCTTTGGATGAGGCTCAGCAGGAGGACACTTGCCTTGCATGTGGGAGGTCCTGAGTTCTATTCCAGCACTGGGAGGGCGGGCCGGAGCGGGGTGGGGTGGGAGGGGGGCAAAAAAAAAAAAGCAACAAGATATCCAGGTTTCTGATGTAATTTGAAAAAAATAATGTATTCAAGTAGGTCTATGGTCCATATTACCCCATATTTTCAAACTAGGGTAGATCACATTTTTTAAAAAAGCTAAAGAGATAGTACAGGGATTAAGGCACTTGCTTTCCATTCCACCCACCCAGTTCAAATCCCTGCCACCCAGATGGTTCCCTGGGCACCACCAGGGGTCACTCCTGAGCATAAAGCCAGGAATAACTCCTGAACATTGCTCGATATGCCTCCAAAACAAAACAAACAAACAAAAAAATCCAAAGGAGTATCTCTCCATCACCTATGGTTCACTCACTGACCACTCTCCAGGGCTAGTCAGCATCCCCAAAGGAGCTGCTCAGACCCCATCATTGTTCATAAACCCCACTGAGTCCCCCTTCCCCCACTCCCACATCCCTTCCAAGGAAGAACAGCAAGAGCTTCTGGAAAAGCTCAGGGGACACTTATAGGTAAATATTATAGGCTCACCCTGGGTTAGAGCCAAGACTCTAGGACCGCCTTGCCTGCCTCTTGATCCCCCTCAAACACTCCACCACTTTCACACCTCCCCAGCACGTCCAATCACCCGGCTCCTAAAGCTGTGCCCTGCACATCTCCTAGAGTAAATGTCATCCTCTCTCCCTTCCTTCACCCTCCAAACACCTGTTAGCAGTGGGAGGCACCACTGCTCACCTGGCCTTCACATTCCCTTTCCACATAGCACAAACAGGAGACACAACTGGCACCCTGCTGAGCCATCCCGCCCTCCTGCACCCTCTTTCCAGGGCAAGTGACTTCCAGCTCCAGCACTGCCAGTGCCAGATGCACAGCAAGAACCCCAGGACCGTTTGCTGAAATCAAGGATTTTATATTTCCTTTGTGACTATCCTTTCATGTGATCATGCCATTGTCTGTGAGCATTAAAGTCACGTAATATCTGCATTTGCCCCTGGACCCGACAGTCGACAGAACAGCCACCCCAGTAACCTCTGTACACGGGGGTTAGCTGCACTTCAGCAAGAATATTCTGCAGCTTCCCTTTGGTGAGACAGATGAAGCCAAGTGTGGACCAAGTTTTCCCAGTGACCGGACCTGGGGAAAGAGGACAGCATGAGCAGCAAAATGGCATCCCCCACACTCCGAGGAAGTCTGGGCATCTTCACAGGAGTTCATTTCAATATTATATTGGGCTCAGGGATTATGGTCACCGACCACAACATTGTGTGTATTCTGTGAAGCGACTGCCCTTAGACTGCATGTGAGATGCAATGTCAACCACATCACCAGTGGCCAAGAGAAGCCTACTGTGTTCAAGACTCTGAGAAAGGCAATACGGAGGCACATGACATGGTCACTGAGCCCAAAAACTATAGCATAAACCAAGAAAGCAGCATCGTTTACCCCTTGTGTTAAATGCCAGGCTAAAGTCTTGGGAAGGAGATCTTGTTGTGAGAGCTTATCAAGGAACCTTGGCAAGAGTTGCTAGTGCTTGAGCCCTCAGGAAGCACAGCCTCAGCAGGAGTATTGCAGCAAGGAATATGGATCAGACAGGAAGGTAGTGCAGTAATACATTTTGAGTATTATCCAGTGAGCACTCTCTACAAGACTGAGAAGGTGCTGGCATCTGCAGAAATATCACTCCATTAATCCTACTTCCAGCTGTGAGAAGAAAAAAAAAGTATGACTTTCCCATTGTGGGATGGGGAATGGCCATTCAGAAAATGTGCTAGCTTGTCTAAGGTCACACACAAGGAGGTGGATGAATGATGAGTTCAAGGCTCAAATACCAGGGACATGATCCCAGAGAGCAAATGAGAGCAGCTCAAGGAATGTGAACAAGGTGGGCACACAGTGTTAATGCTTCTGGAAAGTTCATCTTGGTAACTGACTTGAGAAACAGAGGAGCAAAGAAAGTGTGCCTTTAATGTGCTATTTACCCCAAAATATCTACTTTTGTTGAGCACCAACTTGGAAATTGGCACTTAAATCGAACCCACAGTTTTGTGGGGTTTGTTGAGACCAACCCATTGCATCAGATCCTCCAACCTCCTCTCATCCGAGTGCTCCAGGCCAATCTCTGAGACTTCCGGGACACTTGGCACCCCTCGTTACCACTCTTCTGCTCCCCACCTTCCTGCCACTGGATATGCCCAGAAACATCAGGCTTCAGTCAACCACAGAGGAAGCATAAATCCTGCCACACCCCAGGAAATGAATGTTTTTCAGGATTCCACAAAAAAAAAAAACCTTCACTGTAACTGGCAGCACAGGACAGCTATTTCTCCACCAACTCCTCAGTACAACCTGTAGGGTTCAAGGCCATTTGATGAACCAGTGTCTCCCCAAGCCAAACTTTAAAAACAACAGACATGTCTTCCAACTGAGGCATGCTTATCATGGATTACTACCAAAAGGATCTGAGTTGACTAGATACATCCAAGAGGCAGTGATAGGTGGAGAAGGCAAGTATAAATTTATTTCTAATAACTCAAACTTCATAGAAAATAATAGAAAAAATAGTGGGTTTTTTTACCCATTTAAAAGTTGAAGTCAGATTCTTTTTATCCCACTATACATTCATTCCCCCATAACAGAATGAATCCACCCCTCCAGACGTGGGCAGAGGATAAAGATACAGAGCATACAGCAGTTTCCCAAACTTATTGGGCCTACCAGCCCCCTTTCCAAAAAATATCACTCAGCTCCTGTCCCTGGAGATCTACTCACTTTAAATGAACAAACAAAAAGTGATACTACCTTTCCTCCACACAACATTCCAACACCTCCCACGGGAAGATATCACCCACTCTGAGAAACCCTGGTGTAGACTATAAGACAAGCCAAAATTAGCTTAACCTAAACACTATTCTCTAGATATAGAGAATATAGTTATTTTTCATGGGGGAATAAGTTAGCAATTTCAAAACCATGCTACCTGTAAAACGGAATGGAATAATTAGATCATAGATAGCAGATGGTTGGAGTTAAGTTGATTGGAGCTAAATTTCTCATTGCTAAAGAAGGAGATTACAGAAAAGTAAGCGAAGATGTTTAGAATAATCGATTTGGGAATGGAGTACAGTTGAGACATAAATGTTAATCCATGCTTAGCTTAATATAGCTATCAATATATATGTATATTTAAATTAAAAGGAGTTCATATACAGAAAAATATTTCCCTACTCTACCAACTGAGAAATCTAGAAATAACAGCACTCTCCACTAGCAAACACCTCATATGCAACCCTTGGTTGTTTTTTTGTCTTTTAATTGAATCACTGTGTTCAAAGCTCTCATGATTGAGGTTTAGTCAAAAAATGATCAAACACCTATCCCTCCACCAGTGTGCATTTTCCACTAACAATATCCCCGGTATCCCTCCCACAACCCCTGCCTCTATGGTAGGCAAAGTAAAGGACTTAACATGATAGTCTTTCAGTATCTGTATTGCAAACCATAATTCCCCAAAGTGGAGAGAGAGTAAGAAGTTTGGTTTCTAACACCATTTTACAATCAAAAGGACAGGTCACCTTGGAGAAATAACTATTTTGAAACTTATTCACATGGCCAGGGTACCAGGGCATTTTGACAGCCCAGCTTTAGGGGATTGCATCTGAAGGCACAGTTGGTTAAGATCCAATTTGTAGGGCCGGAGTGATAGCACAGTGGGTAGGGCGTTTGCCTTGCACGCGGCCAACCCGGGTTCGATCCCCAGCATCCCATATGGTCCCCCAAGCACTGCCAGGAGTAATTCCTGAGTGCAAAGCCAGGAGTAACCCCTGAGCATCGCTGGGTGTGACCCAAAAAGCAAAAAAAAAGGGTCCAATTTGTAGGTGTGATAATAATTCTTGCCATAAAATTATCCATACAGATACTTCAGCTTTGTGGGGAAATGACCTAAAGATGGGTCCTCTATGTAATTCATTAGAAGTTCCTACTCACAGTTAGGGCATTCAACCATAATAGAAAGAAGAAGATATGGCTGACTATGGCCCCACACAGACTGGGGTTTAACTCTCAGCTCAATCACCACCACTGGATAAAGCAAGAAAGTACTTAAGTAGAGGCTTAAGTCTATAGTGAGACTCTGCAGTTCTGGAAACCCTGTGAAAGGGAAGAGTTTGAACCCAACAAACAAGATCTAGTTAAATCCCATCAACATCCTTGGGAGAGTGGGTTCATTATATTTTGTACAAATGTACACAGCTAATGGCAGGTTTAGAACTTTAACCCAGTCTGTTTCACGTCTGTGCTCACACTCTACCTCCCGGCCATGTGCCAAAAACTCTATAACTCTTGGTTCTTTATCTATAGAATATCAATATCAGTGTCTCCCATATGGCACTTCTGTGAGAACAGTGCATGGACAATACTAGCCTCATGTCGGATTTGAAGTATGACCATCATTCAACAAACGATGACGATCACTGTAGGAGCCACACATTCCTTCTTGAAATTATCTCTCCTTGGCTTCCATGAAGCTCCTCATGGAGGGAAATGCTTGGCTTCCTCCCACTTCTCTCATGGATCTCTTGCATCCCCCATCATGCCTTTGGCTTGGTCTGTCCTATGCAGGCATTGCCCCCAGTCCCTCGGAGCTCCCTCTCCTACATAGTATAACCTGTCTCCGACTTCAGCATGCCCCTGAGAACCTCCACGCTCCCATCTGATATTTCTGCACACTCACACTTTCTTCCCTAAATTACTCCTCTTTTGTGCTTTACATTCAACAAAAATGCTCCCGGAACCACAAGCAGGATTTTATTATTCCCTTCCTTAAAAAGCATCGCTAGTGCTTTATTGCTAGTGGAATTAAATGCAGAATCTTTTCCAAGGCAAGAAAGACTCACCATCATCTGGTCCAAACCATTGCTTCAAGTACCTCCAACAGCCCCATGGGAAGGTTGTCATCCTGCCTCTCATCCTCAAGATCTTTCTTTTCCCCTACTAAGTTCCCCCACCCCAAACTTCAATAGTTCTAGTATGGCATGAGGTCAAATCCTTCTACTGACCCAGCACAACCTCCAATGTGGTCCATTTGTCTAGACCCTTTTAAAAGCCCCCATATCAAACTCCATCCAGGCACAAAGTGAAACAGTCATCTCCAAAGTGTAAAACTGATCCTCATGACACAGTGAGTTCTTCATGTCTGCCCTACAGATCAAGCAGGGCAGCTTCCAACCTCAGGGTGCAGGGCAGCTGGTCTTGACACTGAGCTCCAGAATACTCCCGGGGCACCACCACTGGCACAGGTACTGTTCAGGTCTACATGCAACTTTTCCAAGTGGACTGTAATTCCTCGGGGACAGACCTACCTCTATGTTCTCTCTTCCATTGCTTACCTCACTAGTATTCCCTTAGTCCCTCTGAGCTGAGTAAACCGGAGGATGTGCAAGGCTGCATCCTTGAAAAGAGGTGGAGTAATATCAGAGGAAAGGCCACAGATAAACTAACTCCTTCCCCCCACCTCTTCTGGATTCCGACTTCCTTCACAAAGAATGGTGCCCAGAGAAAACTTGTTGGATTAAGTGTCCTGAGTATCTTGAGCCCCGAGCCAGGCTGCAAACTTGACTAAGGCATTCTCTGAGTAGAGAAGGTATGGCATGGCAATATAAGGTATTGCCTGGCTCACTGGGACAGAAATTTTTGAAGGAAAAGTGTGGAATGTGAAATGTAACAAAGCACGAGAAAGGGAGAGCAGCGTGGTGGGCCAGCCCCTCAGCACCTTACACATGACGGTTATTTATTCAAGCATGAAAACTGGGACATCACTCTTACCAAGCTAATTAGACAAAGAAATGAATTATGCAAATACTTTTTGAAAGTCTACTCATGACAGCCTTCTTTTTTTTTATATATAATTTATTTATTTTTAATTAGAGAATCACCGTGAGGGTACAGTTACAGATTTATACACTTTTGTGCTTATACTTCCCTCATACAAAGTTCGGGAACCCATCCCTTCACCAGTGCCCATTCTCCACCACCCGTAAACCCGGCGTCCCTCCCACCCTCCCCACTCCCATCTCCCCCCCACCCCACCCTGCCACTGTGGCAGGGCATTCCCTTCTGTTCTCTCTCTCTAATTAGCTGTTGTGGTTTGCAATAAAGGTGTTGAGTGGCCGCTGTGTTCAGTCTCTAGCCCTCATTCAGCCCGCAACTCCTTTCCCCCACATGGCCTTCAACTACAATGTAGTTGGTGATCGCTTCTCTGAGTTGCCCTTTCCCCGGAACGTGAGGCCAGCCTCGAAGCCATGGGGTCAACCTCCTGGTACTTATTTCTACGGTTCTTGGGTATTAGTCTCCCACTCTGATATTCTATATACCATAGATGAGTGCAGTCTTTCTATGTCTGTCTCTCTCTTTCTGACTCATTTCACTCAGCATGAAACTTTTCATGCCCATCCACTTAACTACAAAATTCTTGACTTCCTTTTTTCTAACAGCTGCATAGTATTCCATTGTATAGATGTACCAAAGTTTCCTCAACCAGTCATCCGTTTTGGGGCATTCGGGTTTTTTCCAGATTCTGGCTATTGTAAACAGTGCTGCGATGAACATACATGTGCAGATGTTGTTTCGATTGTACTTTTTTGCCTCTCTGGGATATATTCCCAGCAGTGGTATTGCTGGGTCAAATGGGAGCTCAACCTCTAGTTTTCTGAGAGTCGTCCATACTGTTTTCCAAAAGGGCTGAACTAGCCGGCATTCCCACCAGCAGTGTAGAAGGGTCCCTTTCTCCCCACATCCTCTCCAACAGCGGTTGCTTTTGTTCTTTTGGATGTATGCCAGTCTCTGTGGTGTGAGGTGGTACCTCATGGTTGTTTTGATCTGCATCTCTCTGATGGTTAGTGATGCAGAGCACTTTTTCATGTGCCTTTTGGCCATTCGTATTTCTTCCTTGGTAAAGTTTCTGTTCATTTCTTCGCCCCATTTTTTGATGGGGTTGGATGTTTTCTTCTTGTAGAGTTCAACCAGTGCTTTATATACCATTGATATCAACCCCTTATCTGATGGGTATTGTGTAAATATCCTTTCCCATTCTGTGGATAGTCTTTGGATTCTGGTCACTGTATCTCTTGCGGTGCAGAAGCTTTTTAGTTTAATGTAGTCCCATTTGTTGATCTCTGTTTTTACTAGATTGCTTAGTTCCGTGTCATGACAGCCTTCTTGCCAGAGGAAAGTTAATGAAGTAAAACACAACCTACTATTACCCTCTGGCACTCAGACCCACCACCCAGACCTGATCTACGATCCCCAGGGAGCAAACACAAGCTAAAGTCTAGGGCCACGAACACACAAATTGACAGGTTGGAACGCTCAGACTTGCATGAACAAAAAGTCAGATGTTACACAAGCATGAGGCATGGAAGTTTCCAGAAGTCCAAGGTGCTGCACTTTGTGGCTCTATACTGAGCATTCCGCCTCCACTGGTACCTCAAAACAGAAAGTCCTTGGCAAGCAAAAGTACAACACTGCACAACCACACACAAGTTGTTTGCCACCTCCCAGAGCCTCGGGCTTCTGCTTCTTGAGAACAAAATTGTGAAAAAAAATGCTTGGAAAGCACAATGCCTGGTGTGGACAGCTGCCCTGCCCTCCTTCTGGACACTACTGGGATAAAGATGCTGTTCATGACTAGGACTGTTTGCATTTAGTTCAGGTATTTATTGGGGGGGGAGGCTCCTAGGTACTGGAACTGTGGGGAGCTCCAAGCTCTGTCAGCACAAAGTTCAATGGCAATTGGAAAAGATAAAAGAGAAGGAACAGCTAACACCTCGGCCTGAGGCCTTGGAGCAGCCATGGGAAGTCCAAGCAGGAAAAGGGACCACAGTGGCAGAAGTTTTCCTAGAGAAACACAGAGCAAGAGAACCGGAAGGAATAAGAATGGAGGGTCCTAGGCAGAAAAGCAGCTGTGCTGGGCTGAGAGGTGACGAGGTACAGCCTGTCTAAGGGAAGTGCAATCAGATCTGTATTGTTGGAACATGAGATCAATTTCTTTTGCCTGGAAAAAAAAATCTCTTTAATCAACTTCTGCAAAGTTTGGGGCCAGTGCTGCTCTCTGAGGCTTTAATCCTATTACACAGGCATCTTTCGAGAATGAGAGACCATCCCTGGACCCATGCGTCAGCTGCCCAGAATAGCATTCCAGTCACACTGACGGTGTCGTCAGACCCAGGAGGCTCACCCATGAGCAATCTGCAGGGATGAGTCAGGGTGCGAATGAGCTCGACAGGAAAGAAAAACAAAACATTTTCTGCCCATCTCCCTGCTGCCTGGCCTAAAAACACCCAGTGTGGGCAAACTCCAGTGTTACAAACAAAGGTCTGGGTGTATATATGTAGGAAATTTAAAAAGTGGGGCCAGGGAGATTATACAGTAGGGAAGGTGCTTGCCTTGCACACAATTCACCCAGATTCAATCCCCAGCACCCCCTAGGGTCCCACAAGCCCCTCCAGGAGTGATCCTTGAGCACAGTTGGGGATGGCTCAAAAGCCAAATGCCCCCAAAAATGGATAATGTGTTTGATTTCTTTCCGAATGAGTCAAATAGAATTCCAGTGGCCTTACTACAAAGAAAATGCTACCAAGCAACCCACATTTGATCTCCATAGAGCTTGTGATCTGCACTGACTTACTCTCCACCAAGGAAGCATTTATCATAACTCTTCATCATTATCACTGTGTGCACCATACATCCATTGATTCATCCCTCCATCCACTCACCTACCCACTAATTCTGTTTCCTAAGTGGCAGGCCCTGATCTAAGGAAGGGCAAAGTTACCAATTAGACACAAGATCCAGCACTCTTGAAAGTGAAGGGTTCAGAAATCAAGCCCCCACGTAAAGCCTACTTGCTTCTGCGCCTTCCTTTGTGGCCACACCCACTGGTGCTCACGGGCCACTACCAATTCTGCTATCTGGAGTGACTCCCAATGGTGCAAGCAGGACTGTACATTGGCAGGGATGGAACCCAGGCCTTCATAGTGCCAAACCTGTGTTCTGTGTGCTGAGCTATCTCTCTGGTCCAATGTTGGGGCCTTCTAAGCAGCAAAAGAACGTAGTTCCATAGAATTCCCCAAGAATCCCAACAGCATCCATCATGAAAGCAGGAAGTATTCATTTCTCACTTTACCTCCACTTGCTTTAGCCACCTCTCCAAACTCCATTCAGTTTTGATCCAGTTGGAATCCCCTATAATACAGCCAAGAATTCTCTTACCACCACCCGTCAAACTGTGTAACACCACATATCCTTATGGGAGTTGGGGGGGGAGGGTGTCAGACTTCTCAGCAAGGAAATGACATCATATATATTTTAAATATGAAAACATCCTTCTTTCTGTGACCATTTATTGGGGTTTAGAGAGGATTCCCAGCTGAATTTTCAGCGAACTGAGAAATAAACTAAGGAACGGCAGATGTAAACCAAAGTGTCCCCCTTCTTACTCAGTCAAACCAGGCTAGGGGAAGGGGCTGAGAAAGAGTTTATTAATCTGGCAACCCAGTCTTACTGAATTGGGCTAACAAACAAGTCCTTTTGGTGATCAGGAGCCTTCCCAGGGCTCAGTCCTCAACTATACCCTGGGAGAATAGATGGAGAAAGAGATAGACAGACAGACAGACAGACACACACACACACACACACACACACACACAATCTGACTAAGTCCAGTTTCAAACTTCCCGGTGAGTTCTCAAACAACAGCATTGTTTACTCAAACAATGGTATGAGTAAAGCACAGAGAAAAGTCAGTCGTACTGTCAGGGGAAATCTCTGTTGACCAGGAGGTGCCCCACCTATTAGGTTTTATTCATTCAGGTTCCACAGTCACCAAAGTTTGGCCTGCTGTCCCTGCTCTCCCATGTTCAGGCCGTCCACATAGCCTTTGGATGGAGGCTCTTTCTCCCAGATGGACCAACTCTTTCTCCCACCCCTTCCATACTGCCTCTCCTGTCTAACAAGGACCATAACCACAGTTGCACTGTCAACCCTTCAACCCCTCTCTCCTCTACTTGATGGTCATGGCCATCTGTCTAGAATACACACCTGCTAGCGTCACTCTCCTTCCTGGTACCCTTCCTTCATGGGCTCTCTCTTACGGTCCTGGCTCACCAGTTAGCCTGCACAGCACAGTGGACACTAGTAGGCCAGGCGCAGAAGCTCTGGTCTCACCCTGCCCTCTGTTTGGCCTCCCTGGGTTCTACTAGCTCCATTCCCTGTGCCTCCACATGCACTCTCTTAGCCTAGACTTGATTCCTCCACTTTATTTACCAACCAATCTCTACATGCCCCTCAAAAGTCTACATAAGGTCTTTGAAGGACTCTTCTTTGAATGGCTTAAGCCAACCCTGGTGACCCTTGGCCTGGTCCCTTTAGTACTAACCTCATATTAATTGTAATTGCTGGTTTCTAGTTCCTCTGTCCCCAATGCTCTCTATCCCTCTAACTGACCTGAACTGACTCTAGAAGGAAAAGTGTAATTCAGGAAAAAGAACTCTGAGAAACAAACTCTACTTGATATCTACAGAAAGATTACTAGATAATTGTGTCCTTTAGTAAACATATATATGTATTACGTATGGAGAGAGAAAGGAGGAACAAATAAGAGAAAGAGCTTTTACTTTTCAAGAGCTCTTGAAAAGTAAAATTAATTGTACAAATAAAACCATAGGGTCACAGCTTAGAAGCCGGCCTTGCATGCTGGGGGAAAAGGCAGCTTAGATAGAGAAGGGACCACCAAGTAAAGGGTGCTAGGAGGGCCTGCTCGGGATGGGAGATGCGGGCTGAAAATAGACTATAGACTGAACATGATGGCCACTTAATACCTCTACTGCAAACCACAACACCCAAAAGGAGAGAGAGAGCGAAAGGGACTGCCTTGCCACAGAGGCGGGGGGGGGGGGGGGAGGGGGGATGATGAGGTGGGAGTGGTGGGAGGGATGCTGGGGCCATTGGTGGGGGAAAATGGGCACTGGTGAATGAATGAGCACTCAACCACTATATAACTGAAATGCAAGCACGAAAGTTTGTAACTCTGTAACTGTACCTCACGATGATTCACTAATAAAAAAGTTTTTTTAAAAAAACATATAGTCAGGAAAGTAGCATAGAGTAAATCCTAATTTCAAGTTTCCCATAACATAAAACAAATAACGTTAAGAAATATGAGGGAGGGCTCAGAGAGATAGCACAGCAGGTGGCACAGTTGCCTTTCATGTGGCCAACCCAGGTTCAATCCCTGGCACCTTATATGGTCCCCAAGGCCCTACCAAGAGTGAGCATGGAGCCAGGAGTAAGCCATCAGCACCACTGGGTATGACCCCAAAACCAAACTAAACCAAAAAAATAAAAATGAAATACAAGACAGAAACCAATAGAAAGGCAACCAAAACAAAAAGCCCAACTTTTAGAGTGCTAAGAAAATAGAAAAATGGAAAAAATTAACAACTAGTGAATGAAAAAAGTTACTTTCAAACTGAAAGGGTTACCATGTGCTTTGCAGTATAATAGATGGAAAACATGGCCTACAATGTTTTGAGAAATTTCCACATCCCTTAGAGAAACCAAAAACAGTAACAAGAAGTCTCACATGGAGACATTACTGGTGCCTGCTCAAGCAAATCGATGAACAATGGTCGAGCAAATCGATGGAGACATTACTGGTGCCTGCTCGAGCAAATCGATGGAGACATTACTGGTGCCTGCTCGAACAAATCGATGAACAATGCTCAAGCAAATCGATGAACAGTGCTATAATGCTTAGAGAAACAGCTTCCAGAGACAAAGTACAGCTCTCATTCAAAAAAATGTAGGATTTAGGGAACTGGAGCAATAGTACAGCGGGTAGGGCATTTGCCTTGCATCCAGCCCACCCAGTTTCGATTCCCAACATCCCATATGGTCCCTGGAGGACCACCAGGAGTAATTCTTGAGAGCAGAGCCAGAACTAACCCCTGTGTATCGCCAGGTGTGACCCCTGTGTATGGAAAGAAAGAAAGAAAGAAAGAAAGAAAGAAAGAAAGAAAGAAAGAAAGAAAGAAAGAAAGAAAGAAAGAAAGAAAGAAAGAAAGAAAGAAAGAAAGAAAGAAAGAGAAGATTTCCCACAGCAAACTTTATGCTAGAGCACAATGGGGAAACGTGTTTAAAGTGATTTTCACCTTCAAAGTCTCTACTTAACATAATCAAATGTATAGCCAAGATACAAACCTTTTCTGACACATAAATAATCAAATTATGGGACAGGAGCAATATTAAAGCAGGTAAAGCACCTGTCTTGCACACAGCTGACCTGGGTTCATCCCTGACTATCCAAATGGTACCCCAAGCACCACCAAGAATGATCCCTGAGCACACCAGGAGTAAGCTCTGAACACAGGTGGGTGTGGACCAAAAACAAACAAAATAAAATAATCAAAATATTACCTTCCAGAAGGAAGTAGTTATGGATGTATTGCAGCAAAACTAGAGGAAAGCCAGCAAAAGAATAAGAGGAAATAAAAGAAAATAATGAAATATTTCTAAAAATTCACTGGGAAAATGTTTACATCCTCCTTCAAACTCCACCTTCTCCCATCTTCTTCCCCTCAGGTAATCTTAGTTCTATTTTTATCCACTTATTTTTCTTTTAATTTTGCTTTATTGGTTTAACTGAATGTCCTTACTTGCACAGATAAGTGAAATCATCCAATACTTATCTTTTCCACCTGACTTAATTCACATCACATAATGCCCTCAAATGTCTTCCATTTTGTCTCGAATGGCAAGGAAAGAACAGCGACTACTATCCATCTGGTTTAGATAACAGTAAATCTGAGGCCGAAGTGATAGTACAATGTCTAGGGCACTTGTCTTGCATGCAATGACCTGGGTTTGATCCCTGGTGCCCCATTTGGTCCCCCAAGCTCTGCCAGGAGTGATCCCTGAGTGCAGAGCCAGGAATAAGCCTGAGCACAGCTGTATGTATGCTCCCCAATAAAGTAAATAAGAGAAATATTAAGTCAAATTAAAATAAGGCAGTGCTTCCTGCAGGATCTCCAAAGTGAATAACACATCATACAGAACCAGAAAGAAAGGCCAGAGAGATGGTTCAAAGGAGTGGCAGGCATTGCATGCTGGAGATCAGGATTCGGTCCCTGGTACTGAATGGTCCCTCAAATATCACCAGAGCAACTCCAAGCACCATCCCTAGGAGTAGCTGCACCAGATATTGCCCCCAAGCCCCCAAAAGTTTATTTTGAGCAAAAAGCTAGAAGACACTAATGCTAATATGAAATGCTTATGAAAACTTAAGTTCTACTCCTAGCAAGAAAAAAGAATAGCAATTGGAAACAGAGAGACCCCAAAGACATTAACAAAATACAATGATTGGACTATCAGGTGAACCAGTGCAACAAATTTTATCTAGTAGTCCCTAGACTGTGATCTCCTTTGACCTTGATGCAATGTACATTGCTTAAACATTTCATAACATTGAACCTATAATAAGAGGATGTAATAGTTAGACACAACCCAGTCACAGGAAAGTAACCTACAGTCCACAGGCAAGATTATGCTAATGGAATAAAATGTAAACATCTTAATCTTGGTGATAAAAAGCCCACAGAGGCTGGGGAGGTGAGGGGGTGGGGGGAGGTATACTGTGATTCTTGGTGGTGGAATATGTGCACAGGTGAAGGGATGGGTGTTCATTATTGTATAACTGAGACTTAAATCTGAAACCTTTGTAACTTTCCACATGGTGAGTCGATAAAAGAATAAATTTTAAAAAATAAAAAGCCCACAGAGATGGGGAGCAGATAAGAAGAAGCGGAGAGCAGATAGGAAGAAATGGGGAGCAGATAGGAATAAATGGGGTTGTTTAATAGGCAATGAAGGTTTAAGATATCCATGGGTACTATGCCTAAGTGATAGTACAGCAGGTACTTGCTTTGCATACAGTCAATTCAGGTTCAATCCCCAACACCCCACTTGGTCCCCCAAGCCCTGCAAAGAGTGACCCCTAGTTTCAGAGCTAGGAGTAAGACCTGAGCAAACCTACACAAACACACACACACACACAAGTAATCATTGGGAGAGTCCAAAATAATCATACAAAATAATCATACAAAAAATACTAAATCGTGAGTAAGGAAAATATTACAAAAATGACCGGGCTGAGAAGTCGAATACGTGTCCTGAACTGTCATTTCTCCTAGCAGAGATACATGAATATCTAAAACAGGCAATGAAAGAGAGCTGTAGCACCCAAATATCTTCACTAACCATGCTTTTGTTTCTCTTCTTAGAACTTTTAAGTGTCTTGTAGAGACTACTTTAAGTAGACTAGTTAACTTTTTAAATTTTATGTAAGGAAGTGTGAACTCTTTTTTCTTAGTAAATTTCACTGTAGTAGCCAGAAGTATTCAAAAACCACTCCACGGGATGAATTCAAAGTTGCACACTCTTTATTAATGCTCCTTATGAAGGGCCCTTTCCCCCCATAAAGACATCTGGAAGGAACACAGGCCCATCTCCCCTCCTGCCCCTGGTCCATCCAACACTCAGCTCCTCAGAACCTCTAGGACAAGGAAATCAGATCCCAAGTCACACTGTGAAAGTAGCATGGATTCTGGCCCAGCCAGCCACTATTTGGCATGTGCCAAATCCCCCTTGGGGTGGAATCTCCATATCCTGAACTATAGGCAACAGATTTTCTAAATTTTTCATTGGTTAACCAGAGCAAATACAAGAACACAACTGTGTGCACCAAGGTGGTACTGGCATTCTCCCACCACTTGGAGTCCGACGTAGACCTCTGGCTTGAGGATTCCAAAAGCAGGCCCGGTGTGGGTCAGGCCAGTCCCAGGAGCCTCGGTGTGTGGCCCAGGAAAGTCTGCACAAATTACCACCACTTTCTAGATCTCAGATTTTGCATATCAAAAGTCAGAATCCCAAGCAGCTCATCTCACAAGGCTGCAGGGACCATCAAATGCGTGACTGTACGTAAAAATGCTTAGAACAAGTACAGGCAAGTGAGCACCAAAGTCATTCTAGCTGTCATTGTCTTCCCCAGAGGCTGCAAAAAAGAAAGAATCTGTCCCAAGCACAAAACCAGAAGGACAAAATGGAGAGTAAGGGAAAGAGACCGTGAGTGTACCCAGTTGCACGGGAAAACTCTGCTAAGAAAAGATATCATCCGTGACCTCCCAGGGCACAGGCCATGAGCCACAGCAGCCTGGACAACCTCTGAGACCTGTCCTAGGTGAGCAGTCTGCAGGAACTAGGAGAGCAAGCCCCTGCACAGAACCGGCCCAGAACCCCCTGTCAGCCATCTACACTGACCGCCTCCTTGGCACCAGTGCCACCCAGAATTTCAGAAGACCTGGTCTCCACCTCTGAAGGAATCAGTGGTCCTGGCAAGTTGTCACAAACACAGTCACAAATGCTAAGCAGTCCTGTCCCTCCTAGAGTGGAGAGGGAGGCCCAAGATTTGCCTCTCCTCCAGCAGAACAGAGTTCCATCTGCCACCACGAACTTTCCAGCTGTCTACCTGTAAAGGTGATCTGGATTCTTCCCTCCAGAGGGCAGGGCTTAATGCCAGAGGGACCCAGAGACCTCACTGTAACCATCCCCATCAAAGATGGACGCTGGGCTCTGGCCACTGAGCTCCCTCCCAATCACTTGTGTCCAGGGTGTCATTCTCAGCCCCTCCTGCCACACAGTCCCTGAAAGGCTTCCTCATGGGGGGAGCCACACAGAGTTCCTGGATATGAGCCCCTGCGGGCGTACCTTGACCATGGGCTCAGGTGGAAAAGCTGCGTGGACAGCTTTGCAGGAAGTCACTTCGAAGCGGTATTCTTCCCCGAGCCCATTTCATTCACTGTCCTGTGTACGGGATTTACCTGTAACTGTACTAACCCTTTTACTCTTGGGCCTTTGGAGGAAGAGGAAGCAGATACATTCTTTCCTGTTTGTTTGGTTTTGCTTTCCGGGCACACCATGTGGTGCTAACAGGTTTGGGGCCCCAGTCTCAGGAGTCATTTCCAGTAGTGCTTGGGGGCCCAAGCTGTGCCAGGAACTGAACTGGAATCAGCTGCATGGAAAGCAAGCACCTTGATGCCTGTACTATCACTCCAGCCCAAGGAGTCATGTGAAACCTGCACACGTGAAACATTTAAGCATTTCCATACACACGAACACACACACACAAAATTGAATATACCTCAAAATGCTGCCAACTTATTTTTTTAAGACATTTGTGAATCCCATTAGATATCCCAAAGAGTTAAGATCACTCGCATCCTGTTTACAGTCTGGGTCTTGAGCCAATTACTTGGCTGACATGCTGCCACTCTCCTGCTATTGGTCATTTGGTGAAAGTCAACACTCCGAGCTAACCTGAGCTACACTCAGAAGCTGAACTGATGAGAACAACAAAACCCAACCCCTGGAGTACAAAATTCAATAAATGTAAAGCAAAAACGGATCTGAGAGGCATACTTGGTATCTGCCACCCTCTGGCGGTCAACTTCAGGAAGTTACTGCACAGGGGAAACGATTTCACAGATGAGCCCCGAGGAAAGGCCAGGCCAATGCCCGCATCCTGCAGAACTGGCCCCAAGTCTAAACCTGTGCTGCGGCTCTACTGGCTTGTGTGTGCGCATGCGTGTCCGTGTGTACCTGTGTGTCTGTGTATCTGAGTGTGTCTGTGTGTGTGTCTGTGTTTCTATCTGCTCGCATCTCAGTGTGTCTGTGTGTCTATGTGTCTGTGTCTATATGTGGGTATCTAGTATGTCTGTGTCTCTGTTGGTATGGGTCTTTGTGTCTGTGTGTGTGTGTGGTGGTGTGTCTGTATCTAAGTCTGAGTATACATGTGTGTACAGACTAAGTGTGACTACGTGTGTACTAAGTGTGTTCGTCTTTGTGTGTCTGTGTGTATGTTTTTGTGTGCATCTCTCTGTGTGTACGCATGCATATATTCAAAGGTAAGAACAACATCACTCTTAATAGAATGGGATGAGCCTGTGAACCTGTTTCCTGAAAAGCCCTAAAATGACAATCATGACACTGATACGGGCTGAGCTGTCACTCTCGACTCCCCAGCTCTCCAGGGCATCAGAGAGGCCAGGCTACAAAGGTCACACTAGTGAGTGCCACACATTCTCACGGTGTTTCTAGGCAGCCCTTGTCCTCCACGAGGCTGCACCTGTGGGAATCCCACTTCACTCATTCTCAGAGAGCTTCCATTTCTCTTGGCCCCTTCATTCCTGTCTCCCCACCTAGGCCCTGCAACGTGCTCCCTGCTGGACTTCTAATGCTGCAAGAGCATCCTCTGGGGGATAGGACCTACTGGCTCTCCAGAGACCCTATCTCAACCGTGTCTCTAAACCGGGTGTCCAGCACCGAGACATGGTACAGGCATGAGGCAGGTGTCTTGCACATGGCCCACCCAATTCAAATCCCAGCACCACAAACAGTGCACCTCCAGGGGTCACTCCTAAGACAGAGCCAGGAATAGTTCCTGAGTACTGAGACGTGAGGCCCCCTCCCCACAAAACATTAAAATATTGGTATTCCAGTAGATGAATGGGATAAATGCTGAAACCAACCAATCTCAACTCACAACTGCAAGCTATAATGCCGAAAAGTAGAAAGAGAGTATGGGGAATATTGCCTGCCATGGAGACAGTGGGAGGGTGGGAAAGGCGGGGGTAATACCAGGGATATTGGTGGTGGGGAATGTGCACTGGTGGAGGGATGAGTGTTTGATCGTTGTGTGACTGTAACTCAGACATGAAAGCTTGTAACTATATCTCATGGTGAATCAATAAAATTTTTTAAAAATCTCGACTCACAGAAACATTAACACAGCAGGCTTAACTTGTAACAACAGCTTAGTAAATGCTCAGGCAAGGAGTTAATGTCCCCATAGTGAGAAACAACAATTTTCACAAAATTTCCTCCACAGAAAGCTTGTTTGATCATTCCATTAGTTACTTAGGGGTAACAAGAAATATAAAATAAATTATTGTAGGCCTGCTATAGGGGCGGGCTTGAGAGGTGGTTGGGAAAATGAAGACAATGGTGGAGGGAAGGAGACAGTGGTGGTGGGATTGGTGTTGGAATATTGAATACCTGTAACAAACCATCATGAACAATTTTGTAAACCCTCGTGTTTAAATAAAATCGGGGGAAAGTAAATAAATAAATAATGTTGGTATTCCTGAGGTCAGTGGCTGCTTTGGCTGCTTTTCTCAGTAAGATCCCACAAATCTCCATTAACTATTAATTCACAGACTTAATTATCCTTGTGTTTAGTGTCTGTGTAGTGGGGGCAGGGGAGCTGGAGCAATAGAATAGTGGGTAGGGCGCTTGCCTTGCATGCAGCCGACCTGGGTTTGATTCCTCCGCCCCTCTTGGAGAGCCCAACAAGCTACCAAGAGTATCTAGCCTGCACGGTAAAACCTGGCAAGCTCCCCATGGTGTATTCGATATGCCAAAACCAGTAACAAGTTTCACAATGGAGACGTTACTGGTGCCTGCTCGAGCAAATGGATGAGCAACAGGATTACAGTGACAGTGACAGTAGTAAGGAGAGTGGATGGATGGATGAATGGATGAGTGACTGATGAACATATAGATGTAAGGGTGGATGGAGGAATTGGAATACATAGATGGGATGAAGGAGGGAAAAGAGGGGGAAGTAGCGGGGAGATAGGAGGGAACAAAGGAAGGAGGGGAAGGAAGAAGCAGAAGGGATGACTCTTCTTGGAGAGGGGGAAGAGAAGGAGGGAAAGAAAGAAATAGAGAAGGAAGGGAAGGGAATGAGAAAAAAAAGGGAAAGAAGCCTCAGTCTCCCCTTGCCAGATGCTGCCAGCAGCTCCATTTTAGCTGTTTCATTCCACATTTTAAACATTCCTGCAAATCCTGGACTCTTTCTGAGAATGGAAAGTAAACAATTTCCCAAGATCATAGATTCTACCCCAGACATTCTGTCTTGGGAAAAACCTAGGAAAATGGTCAAATAGATAACCTAAAAGCACCTAAACTAGTCAGACCACTCTATGAAATCCTCATATTCTCTGCAACATTTTTGTCATTGACAAGTAATACAATGACCCAGTTTTCTATTTTAAAAATACCACAAATGAGCTAAATTTTGTATTCGACTAAGTTCTTGCTCAGCTGGGAGTTTCTTTTTCTTCTGCTTTTCAATAACCTTTTCTGTCACTGTCACTGTCATCCCATTGCTCATCGATTTGCTCGAGTGGGCACCAGTAACATCTCCATTGTGAAACTTGCTGTTACTGGTTTTTGGCATATCGAATACACCACGGGTAGCTTGCCAGGCTCTGCTGTGTGGGCTAATTCTGAGCCCGAGCATCTTTATTACTCAATGTTTTCATTCTTGAAAATACTGAAGAACTGGGAGCCATGGAGGAACACAGAGACCTGCTATCATCACTCCTGCATCAGGAGGAAAGGAAAGAGGAAGAAAAAGGAAAGGGAGGTAAGGAAGAAGAGAAAGGGGAAAGAAAGAAAGAAAGAAAGAAAGAAAGAAAGAAAGAAAGAAAGAAAGAAAGAAAGAAAGAAAGAAAGAAAGAAAGAAAGAAAGAAAGAAAGAAAGAAAGAAAGAAAGAGAGAGAAAGAGAGAGAGAGAGAAAAGGAGAGTAAGATACTTCCATGACATTTAGTGCCATAATAGACTGAGACTAAGTAAAAACACATGATCTCTACCCACTATGTGTCCTTTTAATAACTATTCGTGACAGTAAGAAGTGAGTATAATATATATCCAGAAGGAAAAGTGCTTGCCTCTTAGAAAGAATATAAATAGGCAAAAGGTAAAATAATGGCTCAGTTGCTACAGAAATCCAGGGCACTCATTTCAAGGGTGTAAGTGAGTTTCCAATATCAAACACCTGGCTGGTGGCCATGGGGCAGGGAGCATGTCATGCTTGGACACTCGCTGCCCAGCTTCAGCCCCATGAGTCACTGAAGCTCAGGGGTGTGGTGCCACCCAAAAAAGAGCCCATCACAGTGGGAACACACTGCCTTGCTCTGCTCTGTGATCCCCAGCACGGGGCAGCCCAGAACTGCCCTGCCGCATCCTTCAGAGAGTCAAGGCCATCTCAAGGCTGGGGAAGGCTCGTCTCACAAGCAGCTGACCCCAGATCAACCCCAGCGCCACATAAGTCCCCTGAGCCCTGCCAGGAGTGAACCCTCAACACCACAAAGCGTGGCCCAAAAACTAAAATAATTTTAAATTTTAAAAAATAAGAATTTTTTAAATGGCTATATCAGATTCAAGAGAATCAGACATTACCCATCTCTTTTTTTTTTTTCTTTTTTGGCTTTTAGCCCATACCCGATGGTGTTACTCAGGGATTACTCCTGGCTCTGTACTCAGAATTACTACTCCTGGTAATAATTCAGGAGACCATGTGGGATGCTGGGGATTGAACTCAAACTCAAGTTGACACAGCTGCAAGGCAAGTGCCTACCCACTGTTCTGGCCCACCACACCTCCTCCTCTTTGTTGACATAATTCTCCATGAACCCCTATAGTTGAGTCTTGGGAAGTCATTCAAGCACATAACATCCCCCCACAAGCCCCATTAATATTCTATTGAAAAAAAAAGCAGCCCACCTGAAGCCAGCCTTTTCCCTTTATTTAAAAAAAATTTTATTGAATCACTGTGCGATAGTTACAAGCTTTCATGTTTGGGTTACAATCACACAATGATCAAGCACCCATCCCTCCACCAGTGCACATTCCCCACCACCAATATCCCCAGTACACCCCCCTTTCCCACCCTCCCCCTGCCTCCATGGCAGACAATACTCCCCATACTCTCTCTCTCTACTCTTGGGCATTATGGATAGTAACAGACACTGAGAGGTCATCATGTCTGGTCCATTATCTATTTTCAACACACATCTCCCATCCCGACTGATTCCTCCAGCCATCATTTTCTTAGTGATCCCTTCTCTATTCCATCTGCCTTCTCCCCTCCGCTCATGATAGCTTCTTCCCTTTGCTCATCCTGAGTTCTAGGAGTTAGGGAAAGGCTGTTTAACCACCTTACCTGCTGCAACCTCAAGCTCTCCCCTCTTATCTCAAGCCCGTGTGAACTTCACTAATGCCCAGGACCAAAGCCCACCACACACCTAGGACTGACCTTCACCACAGCCAAAGTTAGACCCAGCCTCGCTCTCCTCTGTCCTTGGCTCAAAGCAGCCACCCCCAGTGAGATGAGGCTGGATTCTACACCCCACCAACAGCCTCCCAACCTTGACTGCTGTTTTCAGCATCAGTAAGCCTAAGCTGAATTATGTAGACCGCCCTTGTCATCAATGACAACAGCAACTGCAGGCCCTGAGCCTGACAGGGGGTGTCACCATGGGACTCCTCCTCATCCAGACTTGGGGACCAGGCCCTTTCTCACTGCAGGGGCCACCTCAGAGCCCTGGCTTCTGTCCCACTTCCAGTGCCCTCTACCCAAAACCTCATCCCCTGTTCCACAGGTTCTTCTGCTGCCACCCCGCTGGGGGTAACCTCATCAGAGGACTTCCCTGGGCATACAGCAAAGGGCCCCATAGGAGGTAAGACAAACAAAGACTGACATTTCTCCTAGCCAAAACCAGGTGAGCCAGGATGCTTTCAGGGTTAACATATGGTGGAAGACAGAGCTGGAGTTGCAGTACAGTGGATAAGTCACTTGCTTTGCATGTGGCTGATCAGAGTTTAACAGTTCCATCCCTGGCACCTCAGATGGTCCCCTGAGCCTGCCAAGACTGATCCCCGAGCACAGAACCAGGAGTAAGCCATGAGCATCACTGAATGTGACCCAAAACCAAACAAACAAATATGGTGGAAGGGGTTAAAGATGCTGGAACAGCACTTGCCTTGCACATTGCTGATCCTAGTTCAATTCCCAGCACTGCGTAGGGTCCCCTAAGAACCACTAGGAGTGATCTCCAAGCACAGAGTCCGGAGTAAGCTCTGAGCCCCGCAGACCCAAAAAACAAAACAATCAAGTCAAATTTAAAAATCATGGAGAGGTAAGGCCAGGATTTCTTTTCACTCAGATAAACGTGATTTGCCCCACAGATAGATACTCTCTAGCTGCCCACCAGGAGGCAAAGATCCTCTCAACTATGCCACATTCTTAAACAAAATCCCCAAGGCCCTCCCTAGAGACAGCCCAGGGGGTCATGACTCACTCTCACCCAGTGGCCCTGGAAGCTCTCCATGCCCTCCCCCACCAGCAACCCTTCCTTTGCAACTGCAAAACCTGCAGCTGACAAGAAGGGTCAGGCGTTGGGCAGGACAAAGAGAGAGGAAGAGAGCAGGTTGTCCTGGTCAGAGGGGGCCCCAGAGCTTCAAGGATGAGCAGCATCCCCCGACCCCGGGGGACCTTAAGAGCGGCTGAGCTGAGCATCTGAGCTGGGGGCTTAGAGCACGTCCACACTTCCTGCTGCTAGGGGCCTTGTCTGCGTCTGATTCATTCCTCACTGTGCCTGCCAGCTCCCCCATGCTCTGTGTGGACTCCGTGCAGTCCCCTGCAGGCGGCTGACACAGGGCTGGGCATAGGGCTGCTTGTAGCTTCAGGGATAGGGGGGGAGACAGAAAGGGCCTGGCATCTGGACAGCTGGTGATCAACTTGGAAGGTGGGGGCAGAGGGAACAGACGAGGGCTGGGCGTGTGTGTGCTGGCCCACAGCCCACACTGAGCTCCGAACCGCCTGGAACAGTGACAGCCCCAAAGAAAGCGGGTGTCTTGCTAGGGAGCACAACAGCCAGTGGGCTACCCGCAGGCCAGGGAAAGTGTGGCCCCCAAAGCAGCGGAGATGAGGACAGAGAGAAGGGGGTACAAGGTTCCTCAAGGTACTGGAGACAGAGAGCCTGGGCTTGGTTCCACGGACCTCGGAGGCTATGCTAGGGACCAGGTGCTGGGAAGGTTCTGGGAATGCAGATTTGTGACCCTTCCAGGCCGGACTTCTCCCAGAGCTGCCCCCCCACCCCACCAATCCAGGCTCAACCCCCATTCCCCCTAACCACCCAGAACTTGGTAGAAACGCAGATGCTCAAGGCCCATTCCAGAGCTGCAGAGTCAGAAGCTGGGTGTGGAATGGAGTTCCTGGGTGAGCCCTCTTTGTGAAGGTTCCGGGAGACTCTTCCGGGGGTGGCAGCGGGGGCACTGAAATGCTCCTTCCCTGCAAATCGGCCCCAGACAATGCTTGCCCTCTGCCATGTCACCCTGCTTCTCTTCCCAGTCTGCAACTCCGAGTCTCTCCTTCCGCTTCCCACCCCCGTCCCCACCTAGAGCTCAGTCTGCCCAGCAACTGCTCGGGCTCCCCCTCCAAGCTCACCGCCCACCCCCCCACCTCGCCCCAGCCCTGCCAAAAGTCTCCGTTTCCTTTCCCTTTTGTTCCTGCTAATCATTTAATTGGGCAAGGCATTTTGGACGCCAATGAGAGGTTGGCTTGTATGGCAAAGCCTTTGAGAGAAAATTGGAAAGTTCTGAGAAACGTTATGGAAATGAGAGATAAACCCGGAGAAAGAAGACATCTGGGCAAAGTTTAAAAGGAGCAGGCACGCTCTGCCTGGAGCGAATGTCAGCGTGGGGAGCCGTGGTGACAGTTTCCTAATGCATCGGGAACGTGCCTATGAGAAAAGGGATCCGTTTCTCCACTCATCAACATCAGCGAACAAGCGGGGCCAGCTCAGGTTTCAGCCGAGCAAACATCTGTCACGGGTCTGAGCCCTCACAGAGGAAGGGCTGGGAGGATGAGATCATCCTCTCCCCAGACGCTCGCTGGAGATGAGGTCACAGTGGCCAGGTTGCTGTCTGTCCCCGCCCCAGCCACAGCAGTGGCGAGTGGACCCGGTGAGGCTGACGCCCACCCCACTGAAGGGGCAGAGCTCTTCCTGGCCAGGGCAGCAGCCAGCAGGAGAGTCCTGCACTAGCTTGATGCAAGGGCTCTGCACAGCCCTCCGGGTTCCTGGGCACCTACAGGCGGCTTTTGTTTCCCTGGGATGGCCTCTTCCTCCTAGGCAGGCCTCTGATCTCTGCCTTAGCAGCAGCAGCAGCCACATGGGGTGGGGGAGGGGGAGTTTGGGGTGGGTAACAGCTCCTGAGCTTCTGCTCAGGGCCCAGTTGAACAACGCCCCTCATACCTTCCTGTGACCTTACACGAAGAAGCAGGGGCTCAGAGCACAGACCCGACCCCCAGCTCCTCCACCTCACCAAGAACCCCATATGCACTTCAAAGGCAAGGACTTGATCTAGCTAGGAGCCCCCTACCCCAGACCTTCCAGAGTCAGCAGAATCTGCTGACCCACCCCAGTGCCCCCTCCACATCATGTTCAGCAAGACAGAGAATTCGTTTCAAAGGCCACCCACGCTGTGTCCCCTTCCCGCCACCCCACCCCCACCAACTCCAGATCAAGTGACATTTAAAACCAAGTGTCTCTGACAGCCTGTGCAAGGCCCTTAGTTCCACCCCAGGTTCCTAACAGCCCCCAAGTACCGTCAGCAGGGGCCCTGAGGCCCCCAAGTACTGGCAGGCCCACATCACTGGGCTGGCCATCCCAGGGAACTTTCCAGTTGCCCCTAGTGAAATGAGATGAGCAAGCCTCTCCGGAAGCCGCCCGCTGCCCTGGCCTGACAAAGTGATGGTTTAAGTAACGGTAACAGTTACTGTGATCGTGTCAGCAGAATCCCAGCAGCAGCCTCAGAACGCTCTCGGGGCCTCGGGCAGAGGTGACCTCCCTCACTCACTGTTTCCCCACTCCCAGATGAAGGTGCAGGGTTTCTGCCTAGCCTTCACCCTGGCCCGCACACAGTCCCCTGTCTTCCTAGCATGCCAAATGCCGGGTGTTCTCCGGAAGCATCTGACTTTTCTCCCTCCTCTACAATGCAGTCCTAGGCTCAGACGGATCCCCTCCTTCTGCCTCTCCCTTGAGTCCTGAAACTGGATGAAACATTTCTCTTCTAGACTGGAAGGAGTAACCATTTTCCCCTGTGGCGTACCGACCTCCCGGGGCCCCTCCAGCCCTCGGCACCAAGCTCTCCCGGGCCACCTCCATTCAGAGATGCTTCAGCAAAACCAAGAGGTGCAAGCCTGTGACAGGTGGCTCACAGTCACCTTCCAAGAGCATGGGACACCAGGCCTAGGCAAGTGTAGAGGCAGCGCTGGACACTGAGTGGGGGTGTCTTTAGAGACCCAGCTATCCACTGCAGGGAAGGTGCTGACCACACAGGAGGTACTGACCCAGGGCAAGCAAGCACAGGGCAGGGAGACACACAAAGGGTTGGAGCAAATACTGCATGAGGGTGGCCCGTCCCATAGTCCCGAGCACCGGGATGGAAGCAGCCCCCAAAGTACTGCCCCAACAACAACAAAGCAAATGAGTAAAGGGTTCTCCTTTGCAGACAACTTCAAGCTGGTATCAGGCCTGGAGTCCAGCGGTTCACACTCCTTCGTGGTGAAAGAGCTGGATCAAGCCACAAGTGTACAATCACACACTTCATCATTTTTCTTCCAGCTTCAACAAACTCAGTGGAGCTCAAAATAAGCTTTTCCATCATGCAGAGACAAAGGCCCTAAGGAGGAGAGGGCCTTCCGGAACTCAGATCTCCTGGCAGCTCTTGCAGAACCAATATATTGAGACATTGGGGGGGGGGGGCGGGAGGTGCAGAAAGCAGAGACAGTATCTGGAGGTTGGACCCCAACCTGTGAGATGAGGTCACCCCAAACCACCTTGTGAATACCATCGTTTCCCCACGACCTGGCTAAGACACACAGCCTTGGTGCACATTGAGTCAGTTCTTCGCTGAATCTCCAGCAGACATGTTTATTCTGAATGACCTATTCTCGCTGGGTCATTTCTATGGCTCTGTTGCCATGGTGCCCATGTTCCTCGCCCCATCACCAGCAGTGGTGTCATCTGGGATGCAGATGGATAGGATGCCTTGGTGAGAAGGTGCAGAAATGTTCTCTGGGTCTGGCCAACCGGTACCCCCTAGCATCTCCCCAGGAACCCTGGTCACGGTACAGCAACCCTCGCTGCAGACTCAGCTCCAGGTATGGTTCGATGCCCCGCTCAGAACATATACATAGGGAATAAAGAGGGAACTTCATGCCACTACCTTCATGGAGCCCATGGCTTGGAAGGTCACAGCTAATCGTGTGGGGGTCAGCGCTGCCAGCATCGCATTGAATCTTACACTCGTGTTCTTAATCGGAGAATGGTACTGCCCATCTGGAGCCACAGAACCAAACCTGGAGTGGGGAGTGGTGGGGTTCACAAAAAAAAAGGAAAAAGAAAAAGGAAGCATGAAGTCAGACATCTCCTATCTATACACATCTGTAAGTCACATCTGTACACACCTGCAAGTCCCACAGCTTTCTGCATCCTGGAACCTCCCTCTGAGACAGCCGAGCGGGGCCAGGGAAAGGGTCTGCCCAGGAGATGTGTAGGAAGACTCAGCTCATTTCCACAACTCCCAAAAGGCGATGTAGCAGTGGCCCTGGTAAGAAATGCCTGGGGGTCGCCACTGGGACCCTATACTGGGGCTGGGCTCACAAGCCAGCCCTGTCTGAGCCATAGATCTCACATAACCCTAAAATCTCTCTACTGTGTCAAGGGCTTCCTTTTAGAACCTCATGACTACGAGACTCTTTATTGTTTTATAGTATGCAGTTTATTTGTATAAGCTTCTCCTTTTTTCTTTATTTTTGCTTATCACCCTTAGAGTTCTCAAAGCTTTCTAGATCCAGGTTCCAGGGAGAGATTGTTTCCCATTCATTTCAGAGAATTCTCAGGGACTGTTATCTTCAAATGTTTTGCCTGCCCTCACCAACCTCTCCTTCTTTTGGGACTCTACTGTTATGGATGTTAGTCTGTTAGATATTTCCATTTTGCCCCACAGCTCTTGGGCATTCTGTTTTCTTTCTCATCTTCTCTCACAATAATTTTCATTTCTTTATTTAAGATAAGAACTAAAGTACAGTGTTCAATCACTTCTATGATGCTCCTAGTGTTTTATAACCATGACTACCCTCTAGTTGGGATACATGCCATCGCCCTACAAAGAAGTCTCTTGCCACTAGCACTATTCCCCTACCTTCCAGTTCAGGAAACATTTACCTACTTTTTCTGTCTATTGATCTGTCTGTTCTAGACATGTAACATAAAATAGTATCACATCCAAATAGGACACTTTTGTGCCTGGCTTCTTTCACTAAGCGCATTGCTTTCAAAGTTTTTGGATGTTGTTGCATGCATTCACATTTTATTCCTTTGATATGCCAAATGAAAGTCTCTAGTGTGGATAAGCTACCTGTGCTTATCCATTCACCACTTGGCAGATATTTGGGTTGTTTCCATTCTTTTGGATATTATTAATAAGTATGCTCCAAGCATTTGTGCACAAATTTTTAGTGACATGTATTTTATTGCCTAGTGGACAATATGTGATGATACTAGGAATACTCGAGCCCGCTCGAGCCAATCGATGAACAACAGGATGACAGTGCTACAGTGCTACCTAGGAATAGAACTCCTAGATGGTATAAAAACTTTAAACTTTTAATGAACTTCCAAACTATTTTATAAGGGAACACCAAGTAAAGGGTGTTAGGAGGACCTGCTTGGGAAGGGAGAGGCATGCTGAAAGTAGACTATAGACCGAACACGATGGCCACTCAATACCTCTATTGCAAAACACAACACCAAAAAAGGAGAGAGAAAATAAAAGGGAATGGCCTGCCACAGAGGCGCATTGAGGTAGGAGGGGTGGGGTGGGGGTGGTGGGAGGGATACTGGGACCATCAGTGGTGGATAATGGGCACTGGTGGAGGGATGGGTACTCGACCATTGTATAACTAAAACACAAGCATGAAAATTTGTAGGTCTACAACTGTACCTCATGGTGATTCACTAATAAAAATTTTTTTAATTTGAAAAAAATTTTAAGTAAAGAACTTGCATACTCTTTTACCAACTGAGTAACACTGCTTTACAATCGCACCAGCAATGAACAATGGTACTAATTCCTCACATCCTCACCCACATTTGCTATTTCTAGTCTCTAGCTAAGTAAGCTCAATGTGGTGTTTCATTTGCAGCTTGGGCTGGAATTGCCATATCTTAGTGATGTAGCTGCAATTTTTTGCCATTTGTATATCTTCTTTAGAGAAATGTCTATTCAGAAGTTTCCCCATTTTTTTAATTTTTGGTCTTTTACTTTTGTTTTTCACTTTTAAACTGTGATGGTTTCTTTTATATTCTGGACATTAAATCCTTATGTTACTTATAAATGTGTTCTCCCATTATTTGGACTGTCTTTTCAGCATTTTCCATAGTCTTCTTCAAAGCACAAATATATATATATATTTCAATTTCAATGAGGTTTCAAACTGTTTTTCCCCTACATTTGCTGTGCTATTAGTGTTACATCAAACTATAAATCATTCTTACAGCAAGGTCATGCAGACTTAAACTTATGTTTTTCTTCTGTGAATTTTAGAGTTTCAGCTCTTAAATTTTGATTTGTCATTCATGAGGTTGATTCTTGTATAGAGTACAAAGTAGAGTAGAATTTTGTGCTTTTACCTTCAGATACTCAGTTGTCTCAGCACCTTTTGCTGAAAAGACCATTCTTTGTCTATTAAATTGTCTTGACACCCTTGATGTATTGGTGTCGGGGAAATATCTATGCACATCTATGGTTGCCTTCCCTCTTGCACAGGTCCCAAGAGAATGATGCTGATGAGTGGTGTGGAATATATAGGCACCTCTTGGGAGTGTTGGTGGTCCCAAGACTTGCTTCGACAGACACTGGCAGCTCCCACGGACTCTGAGGGTTTTTGCACCCACCAGAATAACAGCAAAGATGCTCTTATTTTTAAACAGGAAAAAAACAGCTTCCCAATTTACTAGTTATGCACAGGGAGGCAAAATAAGCAAACAGAACGTGATATATCTGAAGTTTGCTTCCCACATATTTTTCTTAAACTTTTGGCATCTATGACACTTATCTGTTGACAAGAACTTGCCAGAAATCTAAAGAAGAAAAGTGTGAAAAGTGACTTTAAGAAAGCAAGGAGGGGGCTGGAGTAATAGCACAGCAAGTAGGGCGTTTGCCTTGCATGCAGCCAACCCGGGTTCGATTCCCAGCATCCCATATGGTCTTCTGAGAACCACCAGGAGTAATTCCTGAGTGCATGAGCCAGGAGTAACCCCTGTGCATCGCCGGGTGTGACCCAAAAAGCAAAAAAAGGAGAGTAAGGAGCTGAGTGTGTGGGATCTGGTTGCCTGCTTGTCACAACTTAAAGATGTTTTGGATGTCCACTGGATACAAGAAACACTTCTGAGAAGGTGAATGGTAACTGGCACATCTTAGCCTTTGTAAAGGACTTTGTGAATCCCTGGAGAACCCACCCTAGAATGCAGCCGAAGAAACCACTTGCACCTCAGTGTTAACACACTTACTCTCATTGATGGGTGCTGGGAAATGACACTAAGAACCTCTGACACCACCTGTGCTCACAGCATTGGTTATTACAGCCCTGAAGCTGAAAAGTGGTTCTTTCTCACCCACAAAGGAGGCAGTAACACCATAACTGGCTTATAATAGAAAAAAATAATTAAACACCTTGAAGATCCTTTAATAACTTGGTTAATTAGATAAGTTACAGAACCTTATTTAATAGTCTCTTATGGAATAATTAAAAAGAAAATGCACGTGCAAAGTTGTATAGAAACACTGGACACATAATGCTAAACAGAAATTATAAGCTATAAAAAAACAAAATTTATAAGTGGCTCTCAGTAAAAATCAAACACATCTCTGTCTTTAGAGAGATAATCATGGAGGCCATAGAGATAGTAGAGGAATTAAAGCACATTCCTTGCATAAAACCGATGCTGGTTTGATCCCCAGATATGATCAGGACCCCTGAGCAGAGCCAGGAGTAACCCCTGAGCTTGGCTGGGCTTGGCTATAAACACACACCAAAAATAAATAAATAAATAGAAATATCATCATGAGAAACATCTAAGATTATTCATCAAAATGTAACCAAGCATATGTATGAGTAATAGTGTTTGCAGAATTAAGTTTCTGTCTTCTATATGCATCTCGACATTTCCAATGAGTTGCTCATAGACTCACAGAAGTGGCTGGCAGAAGGAGCTCGGACACACAGGCATGGGAACTCAGAAACGAGTCCAGGTTGGACAGCGGCGAGATGGCTGAGATTGCAGTGATAGCGCAGTGAGCTCACAGTAAGACAACTGTGAGGGTGCAACGAGATCACTGTGAGATGTGAGACTGCAGTGAGGTCGCTGTGCGACTGTACCGAGATTGCGGCGATGTTGCAGTGAGATCTGTAAGAGTGAGGTCACTGTGAGGTCGTTGTGAGTCTCTGTGAGATTGCAGTGAGGTAGCAGTGAGGTCACTGTGAGGTCGTTGTGAGTCTCTGTAAGATTGCAGTGAGGTAGCAGTGAGGTCACTGAGGTCGTTGTGAGTCTCTGTGAGATTGCAGTGAGGTAGCAGTGAGGTCACTGTGAGGTTGCTGCAGAGACTGCAGAGAGGTGCAGTGAGACTGCTGGGAGACCACTGTGAAGTGAATCCAAAATTGCAGTGAGATTGCCCTAAGATTGCTGCAAACGGAAAATCTGAGTGAAATATAAAACTACTCACTTATCCAGCAGATTCTCCCTTGGTATCCGCACCTTGTCAAATATTAAAATCCCATTATCCACACCATGCAAACCTGGAAAAAGCAGAAAAGAAATGAAGCTGCAACAGGTCAAAACTCAGCTTCCTGACTGCACTCATTTGTGGAATATAAAGCAACAGAATGGGAGACTAACACCCAAGGATAGTAGTGATAAGGACCAGGATTGCTTCACGGCTTGGAAGCCCGCCTCACATGCTGGGGGAAAAGGCTCAGATACAGAAGGGAACACCAAGTAAAGGATGCTTGGAGGGCCCGCTCGGGATGGGAGATGTGTACTGAAAGTAGACTATAGACCTAACATGATGGCCACTTAATACCTGTATTGTAAACCATAACACGCAAAAGGAGAGAGAGAAACAGAGAATAAAAGGGAATGCCTTGCCAAAGAGGTGGGGGATGGGGGGTGGGAGGGATATTGGGAACATTGGTGGTGGTGGAAAATGGGCACTGGTGGAGAGATGGGCACTTGACCATTGTATGACTGAAACGTAAGCACAAAAGTTTGTAAGTCTGTAACTGTAGCTCACGGTGATTAAATAAATAAATAAATAAATAAATAAAAATAAAAGTGATAGAAGAACATAATTTATCTGTGCGTCTCAAGAGTTCCTGAAGCCTTATTTTCACTTCATAGTAGGTGCTGGGTTTCTCCGAGATAATTAAAGAAAAGGCATGCACTCAAAAGATAGTTTAATTGTGAATAAAACTTGCATTGTAAACAAAGTAATACACAATATTCACATTCTAAACAATTTGAAAAAAATCACCTAAATAGTGAGTACATAAAAGAGAAAATAACTGTGTAGCATATTGTTCTTTCTTATTCAAAGACAGGACAGTGAAGCCATTTAAGACTTCCAGATTTATTTTCTTATTCTGCACACTGTCTGGCTTTCCACAATCCAGTCTGGTGGTTGCTGCTTCCCAAGGAAATGTTCGGGAGGGCAGGGGCCTTGGAGATAGGTCACCAGGACTTCTCTGCATTGTACATGCCCAAAGAGACTCCAGGTGAGAGGCCACAGCTGCCCAGGGGCCTCGGCTGGCTGTGAGACGTAGTCCACTGCAGCACGCAGCTCTGCCTCTGAGCCCCAAGTTTCCTTCGGCTGTGGTTTTAAAAGATCAACAGACCTCTACTTAATAACTACAAGGTAATAAAAACTAAAGTTAAAAACCAAAAAGGATCAGTGTTTCTCTAAAAGTGTTTCCTTACCGTAAGTTTAAAAAAAATCAATATTTGTGATGCCAGTCACTTTTAGTGCATTCAAAGGCATTCACAACGAGCTGCCATTCTCAAGCTGAATTGAAGGCAACAATACATGAAGGCAACACGTATTGCAAATACAGCCAACATACTCAAGCACATGCAGATGCATAGGAAACTAACCTCTGGATAAGCTGTAGTCTTGAAACGTATTTAAACTAATTCTAGCAACCAGATACCTTCACTTGTGTACCCTACAAATTCTAAATGTAGGTTTAATGCTGCATGCATCCCTATGCCCAGCCCAGTATTGCAAACTACATAAGAGCAATATATATATATATATATATATATATATATATATATATATATATATTGGTTTTTGGGTCACACCCAGTGATGCTCACGGGTTACTCCTGGCTCTGCACTCAGGAATTACTCCTGGCGATGCTTGGGGCACCATATGGAATGCCGGGGATTGAACCCGGGTCAGTCGCGTGCAAGACAAACACCCTACCTGCTGTACTATAGCTCCAGCACCCACAAAATTCATTTTAAAATTTAAATTCTTAATTAAAATTAAAATGTTTAATTTTTTTGTTTGTTTTTTGGGTCACACCTGGCAATGCACAGGGGTCATTCCTGGCTCTGCACTCAGGAATTACCCCTGGCGGTGCTCAGGGGACCATATGGGATGCTGAGAATCGAACCCAGGTCGGCCGGTTGCAAGGCAAATGCCCTTACCCATTGTGCTATCACTCCAACCCCTAATTTTTTTAAATTTAAAACTACACTTTATAAACTTTTTGTAGTAGGAAAAACGGCAAACTTATTTTGGGTAATTTTTCTACTATATCTAATTCCTAAGCTAGCAGCATACAATGTACTAAAAATGCTGAGATGTTCTGAACAACAACAACAAGAAAAAAAAAACCGATTTCAATCCATACTTTTCAAGTACCAGAAAAGAAGTAAGAAGAAATAGCTACTCTGTATTAGTTTGAATTCTTTGATCTGTAACTACTAGCTAACTGGAGAATCTATAAGGCTAACAAGATGAAATAAGACAACTGATAAGAAATTTCACCTGGCAGGTCCATGAAACAGTTTGGAAAAAAACTTTCTAAACTTATAAGATTAAATGTATAAATTTAGGTATTTTCAACAGCTATCTCCAATTCCCAGTCTTACTTTTTAACAAGTAAAAGTGGGAAGGAAAGGAAACACTAAAGGCAGGGTAAGTTTTTACCGACTTTACACTCTCTAGTCATCCATTTTCCCATCAAAAATTTAGGCTAAATTTATGGACCCAGTGCAAACAATGGTTTAGACGTCTATGTTAAAAAACATGAGAATAGAGTGAAAAAGATACTCTTCTTTCAAGTCAATACCCAAAGTTAGGAGAAAAAGCTATCTTTAAAAAATGGAAGACTTCTCAAAAGTATGAGTGGCAGAAAGGCTTTGCTTTGAAAATAAAAGGAAAACAGCTCTCTACTTGAAGACAGATATCAAATTCTATGGCCTCCCAAGTTCCTGTGAGTCATTTTAGAAAAAGGAGCCACCCGAGGAACACCACTGTTCCAAGGGCGTGAATGACCTTGAGTCAACCTTTCCTTAACTGGGTCTTTAAGTCTTGGGTTCAGGTCTACTTGTGTCTATGAACATCATTTTAGAATAGTTCGTTTGACATAAGCAAAGACAGAATACTACACTGAAAAATATATTTACATAAAATAGTGTGGGCAGATAGAAGTAGCAAAAAAAGCAGTCAAGCGAGAAATTTCATAAACCTAAGTTTCATGATGAATCAAGTAATTTGCATAAGCCACCAAGGACGCAAGTCTGCTTTTTACAAGAGAGTTGAAAATATTTCGGTGCAGTTCGTTCACCTGTTGCTCAGATGTGGCAAATCATATAGCCCCACTGTTCCCAGTTGTATAAAGAACTGATTGATAAAATCAGTGGCATCCTATGAAGGACTTAACAGTGGTAAACTGAGTCATTGCAGTAAAATAAAGCATCATCACAGAACAGTCATACATTAAATGAGACGCACAGATAAATTATCTGAAGTAATATAAAGTTCGAAAGAGGTCATATTTTAGTTGGGGTAGAGGAGAAGGGCTTTCTGATAGATAAAACTGCTGAGTTGTCAGCAATGGAAAACAAATTATCAAATGTTTCCTTATCAGCAGGTTTGACTTTGGGTGGGGGAAACTCCAAACAATAATAGTGAGTTTTTTGTTGAAATATTGAATATAATCAAAGTAAAGAGAAAGTAAAGTGAAATTTATCAGCTACACAGGCGGAGTAGGGAGCTGGGGGATTGAGGGGGTGAAGGGTAGGTATACTGTGATCTTGGTGGTAGAATATGTGCACTGGTGAAGGGATGGGTGTTCGAGCATTGTATAACTGAGACTTAGGCT
This sequence comes from Sorex araneus, assembly GCF_027595985.1. Classification (NCBI taxonomy): domain Eukaryota; kingdom Metazoa; phylum Chordata; class Mammalia; order Eulipotyphla; family Soricidae; genus Sorex; species Sorex araneus. The sequence goes on from NC_073313.1 coordinate 316,021,807, forward strand.
TGAAAGCTTTGTAACTTTCCACATGGTGATTCAATAAAAAAAAATTGCTGAGTTGTATTATAGGTCTGTAGCACTACTGGCCAAAGAAGGGATCTGATTTTTAATTTTTTAAATATATATTTTTTACTAAATGCAATTATGTAAAGATTGCATTCTAATTTTGTGCTAAGAGCATGACATACTTTATCTTACAAAAATTCTATGACATAGATGCTACTAGGTTCAGTTTACAGATATAAAAATTACTATCAGAGCAGTAAGGACTTCTATAGTGCTTAGCGCGGAAGAGTAGAAAACAAGAAACACAGAAAGTAGTGATGCTAGCAGTCATATTTATGTGGAGTTCCTGGTGAGTCTCAAGTGTCATAAGTCTCAAATGTTAGCTTAATCTAATAGAATATGTACTGTATTCACTCTCATTGGCATTTTAGAATTGGTTCAATGTTTCCTTACCAAATGAGGCTTATTCTCCTTTTTTTCCTATATCAGGGCCCTTTATTTTAAATTCCCTCATTTAAGACCAAATTTAAGACCATGTTCAAGGCCACTCTCCACACGTTTGGATGAGCCTTATGCAAAGGAACCAGCAGAGGAACCCAGGTGTGCCCAATCCGGGGCTGAGATCTCCAAACCTGCTCGGATCAGGACTGGGCCTCTTCTGCCCAAATCTCCCATCTTCCAGTAGCTATGCAGTCACACCCAGAAACTGTCCCCAGCGCCGTGTAATCCCACCAACCGCCAATATCCAGAGACTATAAAACCAAGCTTCAGGGCTGGAGTGATAGTACAGTAGGTAGGACATTTGCCTTGCACACGGCCGATCTGGGTTCAATTCCCAGCATCCCATATGGTCCCCCGAGCACCGGCAGGAGTAATTCCTGAGTGCAGAGCCAGGAGTAACCCCTGTGTATCGCTGGGTGTGACCCAAGAAGCAAAAAAAAAAAAATAAAAATAAATAAAACCAAACTCCCAGAATGCGCAGCTGCAATGCAGCCACACATCTGATTACCTAGTTCTCCCTCTTAGAGAACCTGGCAAGCTACTGAGAGTTTACAGCCCACACGAGAGAGCCTGGTGAGCTCCCCGTGGTGTATTCATATGCCAATACAGTAACAATGATGGGTCTCATTCCCCTGACCCTGAAGAGCCTCTAATGCAGCACCACTGGGATGGACGAGTAAAGAGAGGCTGCTAAAATCTCAGGGCTAGGATGAATGGAGACATTACTGGGCCCGCTCAAGCAAATCATTGATCAACGGGATGACAATGTCAGTGACAGTGACAGAAGAACATTAAAAAAAAAAGCCCCCAGCTTCCTTCTCCTTTCTAGGCCTGGCTTTTGCCGATGCCTTCTATCTGGGGGATCCAGTGCAGATGCCTTTCATTGGTTTTCCTGAAGACTTGTGATTTCTAAAACTTGTGATCTCTAAAACTTAGTTGAAAATCTGGTGAGGGGAAACACCTTCCTTGCCCAAGCAGTTACTAGGACCATTAAAGGCAAAGCTCTGGGCAACTGGATACGCACAGAAAAGACAAAAAAAGCCAGCAACTCTCTCAATAACACTAAACTCAATTCCTCCTGCTGCTCCTGCTCAATGCAGGGCTGTCTTAGTGAAAGTAAATGCCTATAAGAAAAAGGGAAAAGGCCACAAAGACAGAGGGAGCCGGGGGCGGCGGGGGGTGGGGGGATTGGAATTAGGGCTGACCAACACACTGGAGAGTTCCCGAAATTTGCCAGACCCATTTTTCAAAAGTCACCTGACAGGGCTGGTGTCTACTTTCTCTTCATGTGATACTCCAGGAGATTTCATCTTCAGTTAGTCTTTATTTAGAACATCAGCCCTTGACAAGGACACTCTTGCACTTGAGAATTTACAAGGAAACCAGAGCAGACTTTCTGAAGCTGTCAGTGTTTTAAATATCTGGCACCACTTCACAGGAACAGGGTCCACCCCTCAGTGCTCAGCCACACTTGACATGTGAGGTGCTTTAAAGAGGCCAGAGCCAGCGAGGCCCTCAGTCACCCCTGGTCAGATATTTAAAGCACTCTCATGATGACTTGTAGCCACAGTGGCCAATAAATGCTCAGAAGCAAGGGTGACATTAGTCCATTTGTCCAAGGACCATCTTCTTTCCCTTCTCTTCTCCTAGTTTTTCTTTCTCCTCTTTCCTTCTGTACCACCTTTTTCTTTGACTTGCCTGGCCTTGGCTGGGATGACCAATGGAGACTGCTAGACAAGGTTGTTCTCACCCAATATTATCCCTCTACATTGTATGTTCCTCAAATTCCTCCATCTCAATCCTAATCCCCCATATCAGTGAATGTGACATTATTTGGAGACTGGACTTTTATAGAGGTCAAGCAAAACTGAGGTCAGTAGGGAGGACTCTACTCCATTATGATATTCTTATTAAAAGGGGATATCTGAACAGATTTGTGCATAAAGGGAGAAGACCGAGTGAACATGAAGACAGCTACATGCAAGCCGAAAAGAGAAGGTTGGACAGACAGCGCCCTGCCACACCTTACGTTGGCTCTAGCTCCAGTACCTGGTCTCTGGTACCACAACAGCTCCAGCTATTAGGCACAATACTAGATTGGTGGCTGAAGAGCAAGGACAACACATCACTACAATGCCCTCTGAGAGAGAGCCCACAAATCCAAGAAGGAGAAAGGAAGACAAATCACCCAGGGTAAAAAGCTGCCCCAAATCACTCAGGAGAAAAAAAGCTTCTGGGAATACAAGCAGCAGGGAGACTCTGAAACCAAAGCCTGTTCATCAAAGGCAACTGCAACATTCTCTACAGCTCTGCATAAAAGACTCTACCAGACTGCAGAATCAGTCTTGTTTGGGCTGTTTCAATGCCGCCACTGCTTAGAGGAGGCAGCATAGCTTCTTGTTGGGTGGGGTGGGGGGAGCAGCCAGAAGCACAAACGAGGGTAGCAGAGGCGTTACCTGCAGACTCACCTTCTTTGTGCAGCATATCAATCGCTGTCACTCCTGGGTACAAGTTCCCATTTTCATCCCGGACAGGAACAATGAAACAGTGTGGCCCTAAAGAAGGCGAAGTGATAGTTACTCCTTTTTAAGGTAGAAAGAAGATTTAAATGGGATTCATTTCCTGAAACAACACAAAATGATTCTGATCCTGAAACTTGCTCTGTTCTACAGCTGTACACTGCACCAAATAGTGTAGAATGTCAAAAGGCAATGAAAAATTTTATCACTGTGGATATTCAGGAGATAAGCTAGTATCAAACTTTCACAAGATTAAAATAAACACACCCATAACATGGGTTTTGAGTATAAAGTACTCATTGAAAATAGCAATAGTAAAGATATTTTCTCTAGGTTTCTGTGACCACGACAAACCTTGAGATTTTCCACGGATGATGAGCTGAGCAAAGACGGCTGCATAGTTCCCATACATTGCATTTCCTATGTACATCTTCTGGGCATTTTCACACGGCGTGTCAATTATGAACTCCTATACAGAAACAGCAGAGTGACATGGTGATCATTCCAAGTACTTGACTCAAAGCAATGTCAATGAACACAGTGAAATAAATCCACAGTTTGCAGCATGGTCCACTCGGGTGATTCCACAGCTGAACAGACAACCCAAAATTCAACAGTGGGAGGTCAACACTACTATACTATCATCTCATCTGCCTAGACTTTCAACTTTTTCAAAGAACGGAAAGTCCAAGGACTGGCCAATGAACGATCCAATCAGGAAAATGAATTGCCAATTTTCAGTGAAAGAAAGGTGTTAGTTAACTCCTTCCTGTTCCTTCTTATTTATTGCACTGGGCTATTTGACTGAGACTATAAGCATCAGTGCATAAAATTGTGAATGATCAATCTCTTTGTCTCTAAACTACATCACACATTGACTTTTAATTAATCCAGATGCTAAAATAATAAGGCCCCTAAATGCCCTTGATGATATATACTCAGTTCTACACACACATACACACACACACACACACACACACACACACACACACACACACACACCCCTTCCTGCTAAGTGATGGAATAACCAATGACCTGGGGCCCCTTGCTAATGAGTCCACATCTCTGTAACTACTATGTCTGCTGGGTACAGCCCAGCTGGGTCCTCATGCCATCCCCCTTACTGCCCTCCCCATTATTGCATCAAACCCCGTGACATCAAACCCCTACCTCCAAGGTTTGGTTCTGTTGTTTAAACAGTACCCAACTAACTCAGAGCCAATACTGCAGGCTGGGTAGCGAGCAAGGCTGCCATGACCAATTTTCACCATTGCTTAGTCTCTCTCAGCTCACACATTTTGATTTTTGTAAAAAGTCTTTGAACTGTTTCTCAACCTGCCTCTTTATTTTCCCATCAATACAAATTTCCCCCAAAACTTGTATACATATATCCTTAAATAACAGCACTAATCAATGATCCTATTGATTATTGATATAATAATCCCTATAAGGGAAAGAGTCTTACAGTTTGTCGTATAGTTTATGAACATTATATGACCAAGAACTCCAGCTCAAAACAGTGTGAAGCTAACATTAGTCAAGAAGAACAGATGTTGTTTTCAGTCTCTGCTCAAATCTGGTCTGTTTTTCCTTCCTCTCCAGAAGCCACCCCAGAACATAGCCGAGATGTTCTCCTTCTCCTCCTCCTTCTCCAAAATACTGCTGACCACCTGAGTTACCTTTAGATCTCTGGTGAAGTAGGGGCTGCCAGGAGGTCAAGAGGAGCAGGGAAATGGCAGAGAAACAGAATCACCAGTTTAATTGGAGCTGACAATATCGAAGATGTGGCAGAACTAAACCAACAAGCTATTGATCTTGTAAAGATTATCTCAAATTTCAGATTTTAAAGTGTATAGACTCTACTTTCCCTCTGGCCAAGAAACACAATCTTGAAGCCTAAGAAAACACTCCCTGACATATGTTTGCACAAGGGAACTTTGGACATGTGCAAGGGCTTTCCATAAATGGACAAGCTAATCTTTTTAAGAGAATTCTCTGGAGGCAGCCCTTGTCTTATCAGGCCAGCCAGGACTGCTCAAAGAAAGGAGTTCTTTGAGGCTAGGTGCAGTCAAACAACAACAGTGAAACAGCCCATAAGGCAAGAGGATGCAAAGCCCTCACAGGAAGGAAGAGAAGTAGCAGGGAAACATTGGCAGAGCTGAGAGAGCAAATGGGGTGGGGAGGAGATGGGAGGCCAGGGGTCTCCATAAACATCTGATACACTTCGAGAAAGGAGGTTTGTCACTTCTGGCAAAAACACTTGAGTTGGAACGTTTGCATCAGCCCAACTGCTGGCGTTAAAGCTGGATCTAAATAATGCACACCATGTGTGTCAGTTCCTATTATAACTATTTGTAGAAGGCCAGCAAGAGGGTCAGTGCTGTAAGCCCTAAAAAAAGATGGCTTTGGCCAGAGAGCTTGAAGCCACATTTCTTGTTGCCATTTAACATAAAGTGTAAAATTCAAACTCTCTTTGACCTCTAGGCATCCAGAGCACAACTCAATCCTTCCTCCAAAAATAAAAGCAAAACACCCAACCCATAGAAAGGAATAGCTCAGAAACATTCAAGCTGGAAATAGTCCTTGAGGGAAAGAGGGCTCATTTGATATGCTCGACTTTTTAAAAGGGAAATGAAGGGGAAAACACGTTAACCAGTGAAGGAGAAATCCATTCCCTGCTCTGTCAGTCCTCAGTGGCTGGAGTTTATGATGGGCTCAGAGGGGAGGGGAAGCGGGCACCAGAGTCTCCTCATCATTATGGTTTCAGCCCAGCAACCCCCTGCAGAAAACAGCAGCTGCTGAGACCCAGGTAGAGAAATCATTTACGCTGTTTGGGGAAAATGGGACCAACATAGGAACTGACTTGGAGTAATAATTGCAAGAAGAAACAAACAAATAAGTACTGAGACTGAGGTTTTCTTCCTTTAATGACAACAAAGTGACCTTGATTCCATCAAATCAGGAGAGAAAAATGAGTATTTTTTTCCTCAACCCACAGGAAAAAGGGATAATTGGTGGGATACTAACCTGGGTTCAGGCCCACTTATGTACATCACTGGCCAGAGTGAATTTCCCCTTCCTTCCTTCCTTCCTTCCTTCCTTCCTTCCTTCCTTCCTTCCTTCCTTCCTTCCTTCCTTCCTTCCTTCTTTCCTTCCTTCCTTCCTTCCTTCCTTCCTTCCTTCCTTCCTTCCCTCCTTCCTTCCCTCCTTCCTTCCTTCCCTCCTTCCTTCTTTCCTTCCTTCCTTCTTTCCTTCCTTCCTTCCTTCCCTCCTTTTTTCTTTCCTTCCTTCCTTCCTTCCCTCCTTCCTTCTTTCCTTCCTTCCTTCCTTCCCTCCTTTTTTCTTTCCTTCCTTCCCTCCTTCCTTCTTTCCTTCCTTCCTTCCCTCCTTTCTTCCTTCCTTCCTTCCTTCCTTCCCTCCTTCCTTCTCTCCTTCTTTCCTTCCCTCCTTCCTTCCTTCCACCCTTGCTTCCTCCCTCTCCACCCTTCCTTCTTTCCTTTCTTCCTTCCTCCCTTCCTTTCTTCCATACTTCCTTCCTTCTCCTCTGCTACCAGGGATTGAACCCAGGTCCTTATACACAGAAAACATGTGTTCTATCCACAGTCCTACAGTCATTTTTTAACTTCTATGAATCTCAGTTCCATTCCTGTGAAATAGGAACAATAATAACTCTCCAGAACTTAAGAGATAGTACAGAGAGTAGGGGGCTTGCTTTACACACAGTCAACCTTCGTTCAACCCCACCCCCACCCCCACTGCCAAGCCCTGCCAGGAGTGATCCCTAAACACAGAGGCAGATGTAATCCCTGATCACTGCTGGGTGTGGACCCAAAACCAAAAATCAAGAAGAGTAACTCCCTAGAAGATTAGTGAATGCTCTACACAGTCCTCCAGGTAGAGTACCTTGGCTGGTGCCTAACACATATGTGCTCAATTAACAGAAGCAGGTAAACACTATGGGGTTTAAGGGATTGTCAAAAGGGACAGAGTGTAGTAGAGAACAGGAGTAGCATATGGAGCCCTACCTGGAAGAGGACTCAGTAAGGTACAGTCCTTCCTCTTGTTCTTACCATGACTTGAGATATCACTGGACAGCAGAGAACTCAGGGAAGCAGGCCTCTCGCTAGCACAACGACAGCCTGAATCTGTCATTCTAAACACAGACTCCCTCCATGAGTCAAGAAAATCCGATGACAAACATTCAGATTTGGCAAAAATGAAAGGTAGACCTGATAGCCACATCCATCCTCATGCACATGATTGTGTACATAAAATTACACAAACGCCTTTCTAGAAAGAACTTCACACTTTATCTATGACTACCCAACATGAAAGAAGAAATGAAAAAGAGAGTGGAATAAGGATGTTAGTTGCTTTCTGGGGCGAGAGGGGAGAGTTAGAACTGGGGGAGGGATTTACAGATTTACGTGGATTCTATACTGCAGGTTGTGACCCATAAGTGGAGAAAGAGCTCAGTATACAGGGTCTTGACCAACATTTTTAATCAATTAGAAGGGAAAGGAAATTATTCCGATTTATCACATGTAGAAAAGAGAGTAAGAGTATGCATATCTTTCAATTTTATTGAATCACTGTGCGATAGTTACAATGTTTGGGTTACAATCACACAATGATCAAGCACCCATTCCTCCACCAGTGCACATTCCCCACCACCAATATCCCCAGTATACTTTCCCACCCTCGCCCTGCCTCTATGGCAGACAATATTCTCCATACTCTCTATTTTTGGGCATTATAGCTTGCAACACAGACGCTGAGGGGTCATCATGTTTGGTCCATTATCTACTTTATCTACTTTCGGCATGCATCTCCCATCCCGACTGATTCCTCCAGCTATCATTTTCTTAGTGATCCCTTCTCTATTCCATCTGCCTTCTCCCCTCTGCTTATGAAGCAGTCTTCCAGCAATGGGGCAATCCCCCTGGCCCTTGTATCTACTGTCCTTGGGTGTCAGCCTCATGTGATGCTATTCTTTAGAGTATGATTTTTTGATGACACTTTCCGATGTCATGTGGATTTGGATTCAGGTGACAGCAAGTAGCCTGGGGTTAAGGAAGTTTCAGAGGGGTTAAGGAAGCCTGGCATATTCTCCTGTTCAAGGGAGAACTCCAACAAAGACATCTCTTCTCATTGTTTATCTGTTACCGCTAGGAAAAACAACAAAACAGCTTCAGTTCCGTCCTCACAAAGTGTCAACAAAGGTCAAGTTCATGAATGCACACAAGTTCTGGGTGCAGTGGCTGGCACAGAGTGGGTGCATCTCACGTGTGGGCTGGGATTTGATGTGTCAGTACTGAACACATATCACCTACATTAAAACCACTAGATGTTCTGAAACTTGGTTCCTACAAGCCCAGAGCCCACACAGAGGGGGCACTGGGACTTGGAGGGAAAAGTCTGATTCTGTAAGGTGACCTGCCACCTGGAACCACAGAACAGGGGTACAGCAACCTTACCTGTGCAGAGAGGTCAAAAGTGGCTTTGGTCTGGATCCCTCTTACATTGCTCCCGTGGCCCCTCTCGGTCATTGCAAACATCCCAGTGTATTTCTGCTCCTGTAGTTTAGCAGATGGTAGAAGGGAATTAGCAAGTCTGAGTGTTGCTTCGACTATAGTGATTGAAAGATCATCATAAAAATTCAGGTGGGTAACAGCTAATAGAATAACAATAGCAGACCCACTCTATCATCAAAAAATTGCATAATCTTGAAATTCTCATTCTGCACAAACTGTGACTGATACTGATTCTTTCATTTCTACTTTATTTTCCTGTGCACACATACACACTCCTAACACACACATATACACACACACGCATGCATGCACACACACAGAGCTACTATGAATTGCTAAAGATTTCAACAGAAGAAGATATCTATTGATATATGTCAGACTATGTCATACCTGCAATGGCTGAAGCCATTTAGTTACATGTGCTTGGCTTCCAAGATTCCTGATGGCACCCCCAAAGAGCCAATAAATTATTCCACACTGGAAACAAGAATAATAAAGACCATAGTTATCAACAGTTAACAGTAACAAACTCAAGGCATTTATCAAACTCCATCTCAGGAGAACATCAGGTCAGCCCCTCAAATTCCATACAAGCCACACAAGTAGCAAAGCGGCCTTGCTCTTGTCCCTTTGCTATCTGCCAAGTCCCAGTTCCCCTCTACAGACGTGGCTCACTGTTCACTCTTTCAAAGTGGGCACTCAATAGTTCAGAGACCTGGTCCTACAACCTCACTGCTGTTTGGTTCCCATCTCAGGTGTTCTGAATGTCCACTCTGCCTTGTCCGCATGGGGGGCCCATAACCAAGAGTGAGTGTGTTGAGTCCCGGCAGAAGAAACAGAAAGGCTGAGGGAAGAGTTGATGCAGCACAGAGCAGGTGCACAACTCAGGATAACGCTGCCTGGGATCTAACACCTATCCAGCTACCTAACCACTGGCCAGAGGACCTTGGACAAATAAGAGTTGCCTCCATGGTTCCATCTGGCAAATGAAAAGAATGAAGAGCACCCCATTTACTGAGCTTCCTCTTCCAGGCCCAAGCTCCCTACACTCAGCTGATTGATGCTCAGAATAACCCCAGGAAGAAAACCTCACATATATTGAACAGATAAAGGCACTAAGGTTCAAAGAGGGAAGTGGGCAGTCCACGGGTGCGCCTGAAGAATGGGGGCAGGTGTGTTAAATTCAAGCTGCCTAAAGTCCACACACACTGATGAGGTTTTAGTGAGGGTTTGGTGAGGACCAGATGCCAAGTACTTTGGTCTTTGGTTTTGTTTGGTTTGGGGGCCACACCCATCAGTGCTCAGTGTTTACTCCAGCCTCTGAGTTCAGGGATCACTCCCAAAGAGGACCATACAGGGTGCCAGGGATCAAACCTGCAGGGGAGCATGTAGGGTGCTGGGGATCAAACAGGTTGGCTGCATGTTAAGGCAGGTGCCTTTCCCAGTGAACAGGCTCACTCTGGTCTTTTGTAAACCCTGTGTAAGTGTTGATGAGGAGGACAGACGGCTGGAGCAGAGCCATTCAGAGCGAGCAGAAGGCTACAAAGAGAGAGCTCTCAGGAGCACAGACCTCTTCAATAACTGCAGGGAAGCCTCCCACCCCCAAATGTGCCACACAGTCCCTGGTTTCCTCTGGGGAGTTCTCCCCAGTCCAAGTGTTTGGGGGTGATGGTGACTCACACACACACACACACACACTCCCATCTTTAGGGGGCACCTAGGACCCAGGTAATGGACAGTCTGCAGAATCTGAAGGCCATGGGATGACTTCATGGTGGGCCTGTGTGTGAGCTAGGGCAGGCTTGCAGCCCTTTGCTGGTGAGCTGTCAAGGAAGTGAAGGGAGAAGAGAAGCTGACTGCTGATGATTGCTCTTACCATAACAAGACCTAGAGATAAAGCCAACACCTGGAGTTAAGGTGTGCAGGTGCCAGAGCCTCTGGATGAGAGAGCCCAGGTCCCACATGGCCCCACCTAAAACCTGCTGTCCCTGGACTCACAGCACAGCAACCTATAGGTACCCTCTCTGCTTAGGCAGGTCGAATTACCTTTCACTCTGAGGTCACTGCAATTGAAGGGGCCCCCCCGGAAGACTAGCAGAGACATAGCGGGAATGACATCTGCCAGCCACCTTTTGAAATAATGAGTCCCTGCAATATCGGTGTGTGATAGACAGGCACCAAGTGCCAGAGAGGGCACATTACCGTCCTCGACAGCTCAGACTCGCCCAACAGCTCAGAGGTCACGACACACTCAGAGGCCAAAGAGATAGTACAGTGAGTAGGCCCTTGCATTACATGAAGCTGATCTGAGTTTTATCCCTGGCACCCTCTGTGGTCCCCCAGGCTCCTGAGCATAGAGCCAGAGAAAGCACGTGATGTTTCCTTCAGCCTTCAAGTTTTTCTGCATTGCATTCACGTATCTGACAGAAGCCCTCAGTCTGGTGACCAAGCTCCAGAGGATGACTCAGGTCCAGTCCTTTGCTGGCATCTCTCTCACATTCTACCCCTGGCACATCATTGTCAGAAGCAGCACTGGGCTGTGTTTGATCAGGGAGTGCAGGGACACCCAGAGCCTCAGTGGCAGAGCCAGAGTGAGCAGAGCAAAAAAACTCTGATGGATTGAGGCTGATGGCCCCTGGGAGGGATAACAGCCAGCTCTTGTGGAGGTGACAAGGACAGCCAGCGAAGCCTGCCAGCTCCTCCTGACCTGGCAGTGAAATCTAGGCACAGCTGATCTACCCAGAGATCACAAGAGCTGCTCATCTCCATCCTGGACAGCTGCCCGACAGTAACCCTCCTCAACCCGCTCAGTAACACAAGCCTCATATTCTTCCATCTCTGAGAGCCATGCGTGAGATAAAAATCATCCCGAATTGGGGCCGGAGCGATAGCACAGCGGGTAGGGCATTTGCCTTGCACGCGGCCGACACGGGTTCGATCCCCGGCATCCCATATGGTCCCCCAAGTACTGCCAGGAGCAATTCCTGAGTTCAAAGCCAGGAGTAACCCCTGAGCATTGCTGGGTGTGACCCAAAAAGCAAAAAAAAAATCATCCCAAATGTCTGGTGTGTGAGAAAGCAAGCAAGGTTAATGATGACTTTTGCTCAATTTTTTAAAAATTTTGATAAAATTGCTAATATAAAAGTTGCCATTCTAGCCTTTCTTTGAAGGTACAGTTCAGAGGTTGAACTACATGTAATTGTTGTCAAACCATCACCACTATTTCTAAGTCTTTTCTCATCCCAAACAGTCTTGCTATACCCATTAAACATAATTCCTATCTTCTCCCCCAACCTCTGGTAACCTCTTAGTCGCTTCTGGTGGCTACAAATTGGCCTGTTCTTTAGGTGAGCTCATGCAATACTTGTCCTCCGCATCCGCCTTCTTTCACCTAACTTGGTGTTTCCAAGGTCCACCCATGTGGCAACATGTGCCAGAAAAGGCTGAATAATATTTCATCAACTTTATATACCATATTTTGTTTATTCATTCATCTATGGATAGATGTTTGGTTTCTCCCACTTATTACCTATTGTGAATGATGATGCAATAAATACTGGCATTCAAATTCCCCAATATTTTAGTGTATGGGCATTGGTGGAATTGCTGGGTGGCACGGAGTTCTGCATGCAGCCTTTGGAGTCACCACTCTACTCTTCTGATTCTCTGTATTCACTTAGCACTAAGGGATTGAATCCAACTATGTTTCAAGGATATAGGGGATGACAGTCCTCAAGGAGTGTTCCTACTAGTGATGCAAAGAGATAGACAATGGCTAGTCACAGGAATAAGTGCATCAGTTCACAATGGGTCCGTGCTTTGACACAGACCATGAAGGTACGAAGGCTGATGACAACATGCAGAAGGCATTTAGGGCACAGGCTTGACAGACACTTTCCTGAGGAAAGGTCACTAGAGCTGAGACTTGAAGAACACACAGATTTCAACCAGGTGAAGGAGGCACAAGATCATTCTAGGGTGGTGGCACATTGGTGCAAAGGTGAATAAAAGGAACTAAAAGAAGGTCAGTATAGCAGAAGTCTGAGGGAGGAGTTTCAAGAGTTTCCCAGAGGTAGAGAATGCAAGAATCCAAGGATAAAAGGGTTTTCCTAAAGGATAATGGGAAGGGGCTTCAAACTGAGGTTTCTCTGGAGTGATGAGAGAAGCATTTTAAAAGACCCAGCTCTTAAACCCATTTAAATTTCCTTCTGCAATACCCAGGAGTAAAACTATTTATAATGTTTTCTATGATGAAAATTCTCAAACCAAATAGAAGAATTTAATGAACTCAACACTGAGCAGATCACAGTTCCATTGACTTCCACTTTCCTCCCATCCTTATCCTACTGTAAACCCATCATTCTACCTGATCCACATCTTAAAATTTATCCCAGGCATTCTATCATTTCATTGCTAAATTCCCCAATACATCTATAAATGATAAAGACTTTTCAAAAAAGCATAACCCTGAACCATTATCTCACCTAAAATTGAATCTTTTTTGTTTCGTTTTTTTTCTGGTTTTGGGGCCACACTCAGCTTTATTAAGTGATTATCGCTGGATTTGAGCTCAGGGATCAGTCCTGGTTGGGCTTGGAGGATGATCTGTTGTCCCTGGGACTGAATCCAATTTGGCTGTATGCAAAGCAAGGGGCTTACCCACTATACTATCTCTCTGGCTCCAATAAAATTATTCTTTAATTGAACTGCTGATTTTTTTTTATTTTAGGCACCACAGTTTACAGTACTGTCAATGGTAGGGTTTTATGCATGACACAATCTATATCACATTCCGCCCACCCCAGTGTGTCCACTTTCCTTCACCATAGTCCCAGTGTTAAAGGTCCACATGTTGCAGTCAACTGAAATGTTCCTCCGGTCTGCTTTAAACCATAGACTGCCTTTCCATCGTTCATTCAAACACCCCCTATGTTGCTCAATCCATGCATCAGGCTCAAAGCAAGATGTTGGCATAGCAAAGGAGGAGGTTTTCTGATGGCGCACTAGAATAGCCAGCATCATTTCCCCAAAGTAACATCCCAGCAGTGGCTTGCTGAAGACAGGGAGAGGTCAATAAGGGACGAGCACAAACTCAGGATCAAGACTAGACCAGAGTTGAGCAACGTGGCCGGAGAAATGCTCCGGACCCGAAACCGGGCCAGCAACACTGGGGATCCAGACGGAGGAGGTACAGCCAGCACACCTTCTCCAGATGGAGCCCTGGCGACACTGAGCAGCAACTAACACGGCTCTGGGTTGCGGGACTGGAACACATCCGAACTGCGCGGCCACTAATGTGGCCTCACGACCTTTTCTAAAAACTGAAAACATACAATCTTTTAATGGAAAATCAATTATCAAATGCTTCCTTAGTAGGGCTGTCTTTCTTGGGGGGAAACTCCAACAACAATAGTGAGTTTTGTTTTGCAATATGGAATGTAATCAAGGTAAAGAGAAAATGAAGTAAAATTCATCAGTTATACAGTTGGGGGTGGGGGGCGGGGGCAGGGGGTATACTGGGGATTTTGGTGGTGGAATATGGGCACTGGTGAAGGGATGGTGTTTGAATATTATATAACTGAGACATAAACCTGAAAACTTTGTAACTTTCCACATGGTGATAAAATAAAAATTTAAAAATAAAAAAATAAAAAATAGAAAAGACTAGACCAGAGTTCTTTAGTTAGTTTCAAATGCAAGGGTGGGGTGGGGGATCCTATTTGTTGCCTTGGTTGCCTTCTTCTCTCTGGGAGTCACAGTTAACTATTTCAAAAGGAAGAGGCCAGAGGAAAAGGCCCTGTCTAGCTGAAATCTTTTTCTTTTTTTAATTTTCGTTAAAGAACAATGATTTACAAAGTTACTGATATTTGTGTTTTAGGCCGACAATAATTCAACACCAATCCCTCCACCGGTGTTCCCATATTTCCTTCCCACCCCAACCCCCACTCCACCCCCATCTGTCAGTTTGACAGGCATGAAGGTTTCAGTGGTTGTTGCTTAGGTCTCATGTTTTCAGTTCTGTTGAGTCTCTGTTTTGGATATAAGGCTATACCTATCACTCATATCACCGGTATAAATCTTGAAGAAGTCAATCTCCCCATAATAACCTAAGAGTTAGCCCCTCACAGATTTTTTTATTCCTACCCACTTTTAAATATGCGGAACAGAAATAAATACAATCAATTGACAGTTTTCTGTTTGATTGTTCTCTTTTTCAGATTCTAATTATGATTTCTCCCCCTTAGGGAATATCAGGACTAGATGACTAGGAACTAATTCTGAGGCCTAGTGGTGACCAAGGAAAGAAAAGAGTACAGAGACTGAGGGAAATAGGAGGGGCTAGTAGTCTTCACACACACACACACAGAGACACACACACACACACACACACACATCTTCTGTTCACTACTCTTGATGCGCTAGTATATACAAATCAAGTCTATGATATAATGTCACATTCTATGCATTTGATCAACAAAAACTGAGAATTATAAGTGCTATGACATTTACACAAAGGAATATTAGATAGAGATCACTCATTTGTATTCCATTTATACATCATTCTCAAATGGCAACACTGTAGAGAGAGAAAGAGAGACTAGATTACTGACTATCAAAGGACAGGGACAGGAAGGGGGCTAGAAGGAACTGGGGTCATGACCTGGATTGTGGCAGTACTTGCCTTAATTCATATATGGAATGGATTAACTGTTCATGAAGGTAAACTGCTCAGAACTATGCGCAAACACATGACAAGTGAGCTCAGGGAAGACTGGTGAAATCTGATCAGGGCCTATAGTGTGCTAACAGCAAGTTACTAAGCTAACCTGCGGGATTCACAGTACACTACAGGACATATACTATCTCCACCTAAGGAAGTTGCATGAGGATTCCTCATGTCGCTCTACACTTTATACAACTTCCTATGAGAATTATTCTCTCAACATAAGAAAAATTTTTGTTTTTTAAAAATTCCAGGTCTGGGCTAGAGCGACAGCATAGTGGGTAGGGTGTTTGCTTTGCATGTGGCCAACCCGGGTTCAATTCCCAGCATCCCATATAGTCCCGTGAGCACCACCAGGAGTAATTCCTGAGTGCAGAGCCAGTAATAACCCCTGTGCATTGCTGGGTGTGACCCAAAAAGAAAAAAAAAAGGAAAAAAATTAAAAATTCCAGGGCTGCTATAAGGATATCCATGGCATTTTTCAAAGAAATAGACAAAACACTTCTGAAATTCATATGGAACAAGAAACCCCCACAAACAGCTAAAGCAATCCTGGGAAAATGATGGGAGGCATCACTTTCCCCAACTTCAAACTATACTACAAAGCATTAGTAATTAAAACAGCATGATATTGGAATAGAGACCACTAGAATAGAATTGAATACACTGACACAAACCCTCAAATATATGATCACTCAATCTTTGACAAAGGAGCAAGGAACGCCTCTTCAACAAGTGGTATTGGGACACCTCTGGACAACTACATTCAAAAAATAAACTCAGACCTCTGTCTAACGCCAGGCACAAAGGTCAAATGAAAATGAGTAAAGACCTCAACATCAGACCTGAATCTATAAGGTACATGGAGGAAAACATAGGCAGAACCCTCCATGACACTGAAGCTAAAGGCATCTTTTTTTTTAAACACCAAGTCCTTTTTTTATTTTATTTTTTTCCTTTATAATTTTTTCTTCTATTGAATCACCATGTGGAAAGTTACAAAGCTTTCAGGTTTAAGTCTCAGTCATACAATGCTCGAACACCCATCCCTTCACCAGTGCACATATTCCACCACCAAGAATCACAGTATACCTCTCCCCTCCCCCCACCTACCCAGCCCCCAACCCCGCCTGTGTAACTGATAAATTTCACTTTACTTTCACTTTAATTTGATTACATTCAATATTTTCTTTAAAAAGTCACTA
This sequence comes from Sorex araneus, assembly GCF_027595985.1. NCBI lineage: Eukaryota > Metazoa > Chordata > Mammalia > Eulipotyphla > Soricidae > Sorex > Sorex araneus. Next base: position 316,038,290 of record NC_073313.1, read on the forward strand.
CTATTGTTTGAAGTTTCTCCCACTGACCAAGCAAGTGGAAGCAAAGATAAACAAATGAGACTACATTAAACTAAGAAGCTTCTATACCTAAAAAGAAATGGTGAACAAGATACAGAGACAGCCCACAAATGAGAAAAAGTATTTATCCATACCCATCAGATAAGGAGTTAATATCCAAGATATGTAAGACACTGGTAGAAAGTTTTAAGGAAAAAAACTCCAACTCTATTAAAAAATGGTGGGTGGGGAGGAAATGAATAGAAACATCCTCAAAGAAGAAATACAAATAGCCAAAAGGCACATGAAAAAATGCTCTACATCATTAATCATCAGGGAAATGCAAATCAAAACAACAATGAGATATCATCTTACACCACAGAGACTGGCACACAACAAAAAGAACAAGAACAACCAGTGCTGGCATGGATGTGGGGAGAAAGGGACTTTCATTTATTGTTGGTGGGAATGCTGAATGGTCCAGCTTTTTTGGGAAAAAATATAAGCATTTCTCAAAAAGCTAGAAATTGAGTTTCCTCTTGACCCAGCAATACTACTTTTGAGAATACACCTCCAGGGTGCAAAAACACACAGGAGAAATGACATCTGCACACATATGTTCAGTGCAGAATTGTTCACAGTAGCCAGAATCTGAAAACAACCTGAGTGCCCGAGAACATTCAACTGGTTAAAAAAAACTATGGTTCATCTACACAATGGAATACTATAAAGCTGTCAGAAAAAAAATGAAGTCATGCAATTCGCTTATAAATGGATGGACCTGGAGAGCATCATGCTAAGTATAGTAAGTCAGAAGAAGGATAGAGATATAATGACTGCACTCATTTGTGGGATATTAAAATAAAAACAGCATAGTATGAGACTAAACACCCAAGGACAGTAGAAACAAGGGCCAGGACAAATAGTCCACAGTTGGAAGCCTGCTTCAGAGCTGGGGGGAGGGGAGTTGGGATAGATAAGGAACCATTATGACAATGATGGTTGGAAGGGATTGCTCCACGTGGGAGACGTGTGCTGAAAGTGGGTAAAGGACCAAACATGATGGTTTCTGAAAAAAATTGCCTGCCATAGAGGCAGGCTGGCAGGGGAGGGGTGCAGGGAGGAAAGTGGACAGGGGGGAAAGAGGTGATATTGGTGGTGGGAAATATACCCTGGTGGAGGAATGGGTGTTAGAACATTGTATGACTGAGACTCGATTATGAAAGCTTTGTAACTGTATCTCACAGTGATTCAACTTAATAAAAAAATTAATTACAAATTTTTTTAAATTCCAGGCTGGAGAGATACTACAGCAGGTAAGGCACTGCCTTGCATGTGGTTAACTCAGGGTTTGATCTCAGGCACCCCAAGTGGTATCCTGAACCCCACCAGGAGTGATCCCTGAATGATCCCTGAGTGCAAAGCCAGGAGTAGCACCTGAGCATGGGTGGGTGTGGACCCGAAACTGGGAGGAAAAAATCCAAATGAACGAATATAGCAGCAGACAACCATATGACTCAATCTTAGCAGTAATATATAAAGAAGTAAATCATGAATGATTCTGATATGGTTTTTATAAAAATTAGGGCCAATGAAAGTAGTTGATCCAAAGCAGAAAACTGTGAAACATGAGACTACATGAAAACAAAGAGCTGTACAAAAAGCAAAGTGATGGCAAACACAGGACAGACTCAAGTGACTGAAGCAGGAGCCAGGGGCTCTGGCTGAGATATGTACCACTCACAAACATCAGTGTTTTCTCATTTCTCATTTATTCTTGGCTTTCTCATTGTTTCCTTCCACTCAGAACTCTCGGTTCAGGGAAAATTTGGGAGGAATTTGGGGCCTGTGCCTCTCACCTTGACACCTGTGGCCATGTCTGCTGTAGAAATCACTTCTCCTATGACAAGGCTTCGACTGACAAAATTCTTTGTTTTCTCCACCTGAAAACAGGACAGACACAATGTCAAAGTTTCCTGAAGGTTCTCTAAGCTTTCAAATCAACATTTCATATAAAAATCAATGTTCCTTTACTCATAAAAACATCAACACATTTTTAAATTAAGAAATAATTCCACCATCTTGGCTATGTAAAAGTTCTCATGAGAAAAACAAAGGAATAAAAAGGAAAAAAGAAAGCAAAGAAAGATTAAAAGAAAGAAAGGAAGGAAGGAAGGAAGGAAGGAAGGAAGGAAGGAAGGAAGGAAGGAAGGAAGGAAGGAAGGAAGGAAGGAAGGAAGGAAGGAAGGAAGGAAGGAAGGAAGGGAGGGAGAGAGGAAGGAAGAAGAAGAAGAAGAAGAAGAAGAAGAAGAAGAAGAAGAAGAAAGAAAGAAAGAAAGAAAGAAAGAAAGAAAGAAAGAAAGAAAGAAAGAAAGAAAGAAAGAAAGAAAGAAAGAAAGAAAGAAAGAAAGGAAAAGAACTGCCTCTACTCAGAGGCCACTCACCTCCCAGACTCCCCTTCCAAAGGCCCATCGTGGCTTTGACCCTCTTTGGCCCTCTTGGCTCCCCAAGGCTCCCAGACTTTTCCCCTGTACAGGGGCACACCCTGATTCTACCCAGTGATGTCACGTGCAGAGCTGCAAGGTGTCTATGCTGCTCCCAAGATCCCAGGAATCGTGATGCAAAGACAATCTTGAGGTGAGGACAGAGGGCCAACAGGTTCAGGGAAATTTTGGGCACAGGAAAAGCAATATTCTTCACTTTCCCTTCTACCCATATGCCCTCTCCTGGTCTTGATTTTTCAACAGTGCAAGCTCTGATCCCTTCCTTGTTCATTTCTCACTGGCTGTACCCCATACACTCACATCCAAAGCTTTGAGAGTACCTCTTCTTCACCCATGAGGAATGGGAGGCCAAGAATACACAGCTCTTGGTTTTTACCCCTTTTCTGGTTCTAGGCACCGTGATGATGTATGGGCTTGGGAGGGGGACATCATGCGTGTCCCTGGCTATAGGACATGCACAGTGTAAGCTGGGATGCATGTAGAGGTCACGCTCTTTAGTTGTGTGGCTTGAGCACATTCTGATTGTGATGCTCAGTGAGGGTAACTGTGGTATTCAGACAGGCTGACCAGCAGGTGCTCTTCCTGGTCATGGTGCCCACACATCAGGGGCAAGCCCCTTTAGTCCAGACCAGAAACTGCTTGCAGAGCCAGAGATTATGGATAGCAGAGCAACCAGGACTGCCAAGTCAATCCGGGGGTCACCAAGCATTGAATACCAGTGTTTGAAATTCTATCCCTATGCTTGCAATGTAGACACACTAAATCCTCTGTGCCCTACTTTTTCTTTGGGAGGTGGGAGATGTTGGACCAGACCCGGCAGTGCTCAGGAATCACTCCTTGTAGTGCTCCGGGGACCTTATGTGGTGCTGGGGATAAAACCCACGTCAGCCACATGCAAGGCAAGAGTCTTTGCTGCTGTACTATCTCTCCAGTCTGCCCAACTAGCACTTTTTTTAAATTCAGGAATCAAGTTGCCTTAGAAGGTTGTGTGGCTTCAGTGTATACACAGCCATAATCCATTGTGGGAAATAATTCTAGTCTTCTCTAGCCACCAGCCTCCTTGGAGCTAGCCAATAGAACTTGAGCTGTTTCCCATTGATGTGTATGTACATGCCATGTAGTAGTGTAAACTTTTGTGTGTGCATGCTCTCTGCATGTGAAAATCACCCCAAAAGCAGGACAACAAATGATCTCAGTTTCCACATGGGCTTCCTCTCTCCCAACACTCCCCTCCTGTAGGTTTTTACAATACTTTCTCTCAAACATTATTAATTTTATTGAATAGCAGACTGTCAAGACTTATGAGTCTTACTATGGCTCCAACCCAATGCATCTTGTATTGGTTATTTCCCAAAATATCTCCAGGCTTGAGTCGGAACCATTGCGTGGCTCTGGCCTCAGTTCACTCTGGTGAGTTAGTTACCATTAAATAATGAAAAACAACTGTAGCGCAAATGTGTGGACTCTTTTCAGAGCTCCCATGTGTCCTCTGTCCCCTGTCTGAGAAACTCAGTCCAAGGACGGACTCCATGCAAAAGACGGAAAAATATGCTCAGCAAGGGTTAGTGATTGGTCCAACCAGGGTCACCAACCATGGCAGAGAAATGACCAGAGACCAGATCTTCTGATTCCTCACATGAACTTTGGTTGTACCCTCACTGCCCCCTCACTGTTAAGGTGGACAAAGGGGGGCTGGAGTAATAGCACAGCGGGTAGGGCATTTGCCTTGCATGCGGCCAACCCAGGTTTGATTCCCAGCATCCCATATGGTACCATGAGCACTGCCAGGGGTAATTTCCTGAGTGCAGAGCCAGGAGTAACCCCTGTGCATTGCTGGGTGTGACCCAAAAAGAAAAAAAACAGGTGGACAAAGGTCTGTACTCCAGAAGACCCATCCTCCAGCACTGGCTCATAACTAGTTAGCAAGACCAGCCTCGTCTCTAAGAAGCACTGGACATGAATGCACCTTAGTGTCCTGGTGAGTTCCTAAAAGTCATCCACCCAGCATCTTCACAGCCAGACCTTCCTCACCTTGACCCTTCTGCTCTGCCCTAACTACACCTAAGCCAGCAGGAGCAAGTGAAGCCTTCCTAATCTCCAGCTGCTCATCATTTTCTTCTGATTTTACTCTATAATGCCAATGCAGAGTGTAATTGTCATTAATATTATCCAGCCATGGTCATTTTTACTTAGTTTGAAATAACCATTGTCTTTGATGAAGAATCAACCCTCCATTTTGCCCTCTTGGAGCATAAAAATTGTTTCTGACAATTATCTTCTTCCCCCAGTCTCTGCACCAGACTGTGATCTTTTCTACTGTGTCCTCTGGAGAATGCCAATAGGAGTTAATCTCCTGACGTTGACTGAAGCACTCCTTAGAATCAGTGCATCTCAGGAAGTCAAACAAAAGTCCCAAAACTGAGACTAAAATTAATTTGATTGACAACCTTGCCAGCACATATTTTTAATCATTTCTCCACACATAAGTTCTTTGTCTTCAATTTTCCCCATTCTTCTTTCCTTTCTGATTGACTAGTTGTTCCTAGCTGAGAACTCCAAAATTAACAAGGGTTCCATCTCACCCAATTCGATATTAACTGGCTGTCTACATTGATAATGGTTCATCATTACCATGTTCTTCTGCACACATTTTTTTGCAGTATTTCAACTGTATCGCTAACTTGCTTTGTTTATGCTTGAAATATTCAAGCCAGATTCAATCCCAAAACCAGTATGTTACTTTGTAGTAAGTTAAATAATAATGATTCAATAAGTATTATGAATAATATATTCAGGCTTTTATTTGGTCATACATTTCTTTCCTTTGGTTTTTGGGTCACAAAAGTGTTCAGGGATCCACTTTTCCCTCCAGCAGCATGGTGGCCGCCACCGTCTCAGAGCCTATTGGACAGCCAGGTATGAGATTGCAGTGATGACTCACGGGGCCTTATGAGATGGGAGATGGAACCGGCCCCTCTCCCCGCCCTGACGAGGCCCTGAGTCGCCACCCACAGATGGCTCCTCTGGCTCCTGAACGGCCATAATCCCAGAGACACACAAACCAATCTCGGAACCCAGAGTCTTTTGGCAGAAATCCCTCCGGACTTATTACTAAAATATCAGAAATCCAAAATTGCGCCACTGCTTCACTGCCGCATGACATCATATGCTCTTCATAACCAGCAGTAGAAAACAAATTATCTAATGATGCCTTTTCGGCAGGTCTGATTGTTGGGGAAAATTCCAAATAATAATGGTGGGTCTTTTGTCGAAATATTGAATGTGATCAAAGTGGAGAGAGAGTAAAGTGGAAATCATCTGCCACACAGGCAGGGGGAGGGGTAGGATGGGGGTTACACCGGGGTTCTTGCACTGTCACTGTCTGTCATCCCATTGCTCGGCAATTTGCTTGAGCGGACACCAGTAACGTCTCCATTGTGAGACTTGTTGTTACTTTTTTTGGCATATCGAATATGCCACGGGGAGCTTGCCAGGCTCTGCCATGCATGTGGGATACTCTTGGTAACTTCCCAGGCTCTCCGAGAGGGACAGAAGAATCGAACCCACGTCAGTGGCAAACGCCCTACCTGCTGTGCTATCACTCTAGTCCTCTGGGACTTGGGTTCTTGGTGGTGGAAAATGTGCACTGGTGAAAAGATGGGTGTTTGATCATTGTATGACCGAGATTTAAACTGGAAAGCTTTGTATCTGTTCTCACGGTGATTCAATAAAAAAATAAATAAAGTGTTCAGGGATTACTGCGGACTCTGTCAGAGATCACTTCTGGCAGTGCTTGGAAGACGATCAAACGGGGACCAGTGGTGCACAAGGCAAGTGTTCTCTGTACTCTCTCGTATGTTGTACTCTCCCTCTCTCCAGCCCCCTTTGTTTAATCCTAAATTACTTTCTATACTATTGACATGTCTTGGTAAATCCAGCCTCAAACAAAAGGAAGGCAGTCCTCCCTTAGATCCCTCCCACTCTTCTGCAGCAGACTTTTGTGAAACAATATCTTATTTCAAATCACACTCTGCAAAAATATTTATTTGGCGTCTCATCATCCCAGAGCCTTGAAAAGGCAGATATACTAAAATTAACCAGAAGAGCAATGAAGAGGACTCTGTGGCTAAAAGTACTTTTGACCAGTAAGCATATGGGGGAGAGTTCAAATCACCTTTGTGTCTAGTGTGAAATAGAGATCAAGGTCAATGAATTTTTTCCATGTTTTTATCTGGTTTTTTCACACCATTTATTGAAAAGTCTTTTTCTTTTCACACTTAATTGCTTTGGCAACATGCTTGTATGCATGGGTTTATTTTAAAACTCCCGCTTCTAGCCCATTAATCTACTTGTATACTCCTAATGCATTTATGCAAATGCATTTTATTGAGTAGCTTTACTCTAATCCTAATTTCAATGCATCTCAAAGTATGCCAATTGCTTCAAATTTGTCCTTTATCCAAATTGCATTAATTATTCACAGTCTTTGATAGGTCCATGTACATTTTCTTTACTGACCTATAGATTTGATCAAGAGTTTAAAAATAAGCATCATATGATGCGCTCCCTCTTTCCCCCACACCCAAAGCATGGTGAAAACCTTCCACTGACTCTAGTTACCTTTGCAAGAAAACCCAAACTTCTCACTAAGGCCTTCATGTCAAATCCTTGTTCTCTACTGATTCCAAAAGAACAGGCGCATGGCTTGCTGCCTGAGCAGTGTTTAGAGAATTCTGTAGCAGAGGCTATAGACAGCCATTGTGCTTCAGCTCTCCATTGAAGCCTTGACTCTTGCATGGAAGTGCAGGAATGATGAAAGGTACAGGGAAGATGAAAGCTGACTTTCCCGTGATTCTGTCTACTGACATTTTTCTCTTCACAAAACCATGCTTATAGTATCCTGGCAGTTTTGGATTTTCTGAATTCTTGCATGAAATTGAATGCTTTTTTTTTCTTGGCAATTCATACTTCCTACCAAATTCCTAGCTGCTTTGACATATTTTTCCCTGAGTATTAGTATGAGCACATAATATCAATATTGATAAAATGTAATATTGACAGCACTAACTTGACACATGAGCTTTTATAAACATCAAATCCACTATTCTACACACTTCTTAATAGAAAATAGTGGTTGGTTTTGTATCTTACAATTTTGCTGAATTTTCTAGTTCTCATGGGTGTGTTCATAGACTTTCATACTCTTTTAAGTATCTTCATAAAAAGGCCAAGCCATCTGTGAGGAGAGATAAGTTTGGCTCTCATCCAATTTGTCATGCTTGATTATTATTGTTATTATTTTTAGTTCGGGGGCCCCACCTGGTTCTGTGCTGAGGAATCACTCCTGGCAGTACTCAAGAGACCAGATGGAATTCTGGGTGGAATTCAGACGAAGAAGCCTGCTGTATATGACTGACTTCTCCAGCTCTATCAGGCTTCATTCTTTGCCACAGCAACAATCACTACCTGACATTCTGTAAATTTACTTATTAGTCTGTGGTCTAACTCCCCCTAGACCAAAAATGAAGTTTCAGAAAGGTAGGTATGCTCTACCTTCTTTGTTCACTGCCTCTCGAACAACGCCTGGCTCAGAATCAATATCCAATAAATAATTGGAAAATGACCAAATCCCTTCACCTGGTACACAGAAGGAATTTAACAAAAGCACAATGGCTACGATATAGCAAATAACAATCATTATTATTTTTAACATAATATTTCATGGAAAGGCAGCAATTAAGCCTTAAAATGACACGTTTTCATCATACAGAATGGTTCGCAGGACCATCAATAAAGAACACCAGCACCTCAGTGGCACTGTAGTCCCTGGGCAGGGTCCAACTCACTCAAGCCAGCCCTGCAGCCATCACAGATGACAACTAGGTTTAAGTGCCAATCTACACAGAGAAACTTCTGTAAACAGCCACTCTACCCTGTCAGTGCAGCTCGGATCCTCAAGGCAGCTTATAGGACAAGGCTGGCCTGGTCTGAGGACTGGCCAAGTGGCCAGTGTCCAAGTCCAAGGAGCTGGAGCTGGGACCGGGATGCCTGCCAAAGGCAGCATACAAGACTAAGAGCCAGGGTCAGCCTGTCACAGCCCACTAGGAAAAACCTGGGTTCCAGTACAAACAGAAGCCAGAGGGCCAGGGGCAAAGCCAAGGCCAAGGTGTAGGAGCCAGGAGCTCGTAGTAAATTAGTCAGGAATAAGTGCTGGGATGGTGGACTGGGTGATGAAGAGAAGAAGCAATCAGGACTGGCATTGGGTTTTGAGGGCAACAGGGCAGGACTGAGTAGGATGGTCTGGCATTGACCAGCAGTGGAGTAGACTTTCTCAGCCTTTTGGTCCAGCCTCTGCCCAGCCTCTTTTCTGCAGCACACCATTGCTTCCCAGGAAGGCTGCCCCTTTGCTGAGGACTTCATTAGAAAAGCAACACTCCCATTCTCAAGGGTCTTCCAAGGTGTGACCATAGAGGGATGGAGAGACAGTACACAGGTTGGGGCAGTTGCCTTGCTCGCAACTACCCAGGTTCAGTCCCCAGCACGTCAGAGTACTCCAGGCACTGCAGGGAGAAAATCATTCCCAAGCACAGAGCCAGAAATAGGCATTGACACTGGCGGAGAGATGGGTAAATAATCACTGTATGAGTGAAATGCAAACACAAAAGTTCATAAGTTTGTAACTGTACACCACAGTGATTCTCTAATAAAAATTTTTTTAAAAAAACAAGTGGGCATTGAGTACTGCCAAATGTGGCCCTCAAATCTAAAACCAAAAGTAAGCTGGCCTTAGAAACATTACATTTTATGGGGGCTGGAGTGATAGCACAGCGGGTAGGGCGTTTGCCTTGCACGCGGTCGACCCAGGTTCGATTCCCAGCATCCCATATGGTCCCCCAGCACTGCCAGGAGTAATTCCTGAGTGCATAGCCAGGAGTAACCCCTGTGCACAGCTGGGTGTGACCCAAAAAGCCAAAAAAAAAAGAAACATTACATTTTATATCTAATCATCTACCAGGAATTCCTCTAAATGCGCAATTAAAAATCATTCTAAGCTGAGACTACCTAATATTCTTATTGAAACAATACTTACTAAAGCCATCAAGCTTCTGCCAGTTCCTCAAGCTTATCTGATACTGGGCTCCCTGAGAAAATAAAGCATGATTTGCATCAGCAGTTCTCAAAATTCATAGTCTCTGGACTGCTATACACTCTTTAAAACAATCATGAATTCTGAATTCCAAAGGACCTTAGTGTATGTGAGTTATATCTATCCATTTATCATACTAGTAATTAGAATGGAGAACTTATAAAATATTTATCATTTAAAAATAATAAACTCACTACATGCTAAAATTATTAATCTTATGAAAAATCACCTTAATTTCCAAAACAAAAGTTAGTGAAAATAAAAGGCTTTTTAATATGTATTCTGCAAATTGTTTGGGAAACTGACTCAATAAGAGACAACTGGGACTGGAAATATAACACAGAGGTTAAGGCATTTGCTTTGCATGTGGCCAACCCTGGTTTAATCCATCATCATATGATTCCCTAAGCAACACAAGGGGTCACCTCTAAGCATAGAGCCAGGAATAAGCCCCAAGCACCAGCCATGTATGTGTCCCCCAGCCCCCAGACCCCCAGTGACAAAGCTAGTTAAGAGACAACTGAGGGGCTAGAGTGATAGCACAGCGGGTAGGATATTTGCCTTGCACGCGGCCGACCCAGACTCAATTCCTAGCATCCCATATGGTCCCCCGAGCACCATCAGGAGTAATTCCTGAGTGCAAAACCAGGAGTAACCCCTGAGCATCGCTGAGGGTGACCCAAAACAAAAAAAGAGAGAGAGAGACAGCTGAGCACTCATGGCTGCTTTTCTGCACTGTTTGTGGTACTCTATTGTTCTGGTCCAAGGGTAAGGTGACAATCTGGTGTCAAGGTCATAAGGGCGGGACAACAACTCTATTCAGGTAGAACTGGAAAGAGTCCTAGGGAGTGCAAGGACCCTCAGATCTTCCTGTGAGACGGAAGATTCTAGCCAGTTTCCTGCCCAAGTGGACAGTGGGCAGGAGACTGAACAGAAATCAAGACGAGAGTAGGTGGTTAGGACAAACACCCAAAGAGCCACCCCCCATGCTCCTACCCCAGGGTCAGGAACGGAAATGCCAGGGTGGTGCCCATGTATGAGTTTGTCTCCAGTGCTCCAGGGTACTCGGGGATCTGCAAGGCACTGCAGTTCTCAGGTGGATCCACCTGAATCACCGGGAATACTGAGATGCTGAGCACGCTAGCCTGAGCTACAGCCTAGTCAGCAGAAACTCCGCAAGCCCCCACCCCCAGGAGACCCAAATGGGCCGCCTGAGGGGCAAGGCCACAAGATTTAAATCAGAAAGAAAACCCAAGGTTTGAATCTCTACTACACTCACCATCTCTACAACTCACTGGTCGGGAACCTGCCCACGGGCCTATCACTCAGCTCCAGCTTACACACCTACAAACGAGGCGAGTTGGAATGTTGAGAGCTGGGACAGGTATGAAACAGGCACGCGGTACGTTTGTGCTGAGCCAGGCCATCTCCTTCAGCGCACTGCTGGGGACAAAGGTCTCTGAGAAGCTGCCAGGTCTGTAGGACACGCCCCTCAAGGAAGGGGCCTCATCCCAGCTCTTTTTCAACAAGGGACAAAAGCTGGGCCTCTGTTTCCTTATCTGGAAATATAGGAAGTCAGCAGGAAGCAAGAAACTCCAGTTTGGAGGAGAAGCTCCAGCGTGAGGGGCCCGGCTGTGGTGTCACTGGAAATAGGCGGGGCAGAGCTAACACAGGTGCAATAATGGTGTCCCCACCATATATGTGTGTGTGGAACATATGAGTGTGTATGTCAGTGTGTGTGTCAGTGTATGTCTGAGTGGGTGAATGTGAGCATGTGAGAGTGTACTTATGAGTATGCGAATGTAGGCATGTGTATGTGTGAGAGCAGCAGCGGTTTCTGGGAGGGTGTGTATATGAACGTGAGCATCAGTGTATATGTAAGTGCATGAATGTATGAGTTCATGTGTGAGGGTGTGTGGGAGTGTGAGAGTGGATGAATGTATGAGTGTATGTGAGTGTGAGTGTGTATATGAATGCATCAGTGTGAGTGTGCATGTGGGTGTATGAATGTCAGCCTATGAGTGTGTGTGAGTTTTAGTGTGTGTATGTATCTGAAAACATATATGTGTGTGAGCATGTGTGTGAATGTGAGTGTATGAGAGAGTGTTGGCATGTATATGTGTATGTGAATGTATGAGTGTGTGTACGTGAGCATGTGTGTGTGTCTGTGTACAACTGTAGTCAAATTCAGAGATCCTTTTCCTTTTGAAAATTATTGGAACATCTCAAATCTGTTACAGATGGCAGAGGGGAAAACACTGAGTGGAAATATTTTAATGGCTTGTTCTTGGCATGTGGAGTGTCCATGGTGATCCAGAATAAAGGTGGCTCACCCTGGTTCGTCCTTGAAAGCTTTATCATTGCCATGTCACAACACATTCTGCCTCGAAGTGCCTCAGACCCGTCACAAAAGTGAATGGTAACACGAAACAGGGACATGGGGAGGGAGGGTTGCCTGGAACATTCTCCCAATAAGCAGAATAGCCATGACTCAGTATTTTTATCCTGAGGCCAGTGAATCATGTAACATTTCTTCTAGAGTTACTGGTCATAGACCGCTGCTGCAGCTGTTTACCCAGTGGCTTTGGAACTGCCCACAGATGTGAGCCTCCGGACCCATCTGTCCCATCTCTTTGGGGTTCACTGCATGAAACACCCAAGCAGCTGAAATAGCCCGAGGGATAAACCAAGGGGCCATCCTGGGCCAAGCTGGGGCCTAGGGGAGGCATGAGCACCCAGGGTAGAGCTGCCAGACTGTCCCAGCAGGGACCACAGCCCCAAGGTCATCAGGTCAGGTGCAGTGTGATTATAGAAGCTAATCTTTTCGGTGAGCTGGGCTGTGAGCACTTAGCAAACCCTGTGCAGGTGCATGGATCTGAATCTAGGTCCAGAGTTAAGTCCCAGACACACTGATGGAGGGCACAGGAGGCTGCCTGGACTCAGGGTCCACCTTCCCAGCTGCCTCAGGCTCTGGGCCTCGGAAGCCCAGAATCTGCTGGGAGTTGAGAAGCTCACGTGTTTGTGGTACTTTCTTTCTGGATCAGCGAAGTCTCAGTTCTCAGTACACATTCCCTGGAAAGGCAATTCACAAGCTTGTTCAACGCCCTTGGCCACAGGGTTTGGAATGCAATGATTTTTCAGACTGGCCCACTTGCCACTCTCTCAGGTGGCAGTTCTCCCTTGAAGCCTCTTTATCCAAGCGTGACCAGGTCCCCTGTCCTCAGGAGGTAGCATCAGAGCCTCTACAGAGACAGAGCCTAGAATACTGTCCTGCTGGGGTAATTTGGTTATTATAATATCGAATAGAATCTCCTGTCCCTGCGACAGTCTGTCTTCACTAGGGCCCCCTCAGAGAGGGGCGGGTTGAATTTCTCTCCCTGCCCCAAGCAGAGCCCCAGCAGTCAAAACCCTCCAGAACCCAACCACAGCCATGCACCAGGCCACTCTCTACACACTCAGACAAGCCTCATGTGTGAAGGAACCGACAGAGGAATCCAGGTATGCTGAGACCCATTGCTGAGATCTCCAAGCCTGCTCAGATTGGGACTCAACCTCCTCCACCCAGATCCCCCGTTTTCCAGTAGCTTGGCAGCCACACCCACAAACTGCCCCCGGGGTCATGTAATCTTATCAACAGCCAACATCCAGAGACTATAAAACAAAGCTCCCAGAAGAGAGCGATGCAGAATCTCACACAGCAGAGCCTGGCAAGCTATCCGTGGTGTGTTCAATATGTCAAAAACAGTAACAATAATGGGACTCATTCCCCGACCCTGAACGCAACAGGGACAAACAGAGATGTTACTGGCACCCACTCAAGCAAATCGATGATCAACAGGATGACAGTGATGCATTGATAATATGTGTATATATACAAATATTCATACATAAATACATACATATGTATGTTTCCTTCCAAAATAATGAAAACTTCTGATGCATTAATGATTTAAATAAATGTGATTATTGCTTACAAAAAAAAGATACTGAGTTGTTCTTGCCCCATCTCTGCTCTACAAAAAAAACCCAGCTCACCTGAATGGGAAAGACCCTGAACCATGGTAGTCCGACTATCCTTCCATAGACCCCCTGTACCACAGCATCTTCTAAGCATCTGCTGTGTCCAGCTCAGGCCCTTCCTACCCTTGTGAGCCTCAGAATGAGGCTTGGGGGATTTCCAGATGATCTAGTCAGGGTAAAAGAAACTATGAAGCTGATTGAAGGAAATGGAAGTAGATGTAAACTGGGCTAAGAGATCATCATCATCATCATCATCATCATCATCCCGTTGATCGTGGAATTTCTCAAGCAGTCTCAGTAATGTCTCCATTCGTGCCAGCCCTGAGATTTTAGAAGCCTCTCTAATCCTTCCCAATGGTGCTGCATTGGAGGCTCTTTCAGGGTCAGGGGGATGAGACCCAGCATTGTTACTGGTTTTGGCATATGAATACACCATGGGGAGCTTGCGAGGCTCTTCCATGTGGGCAGGGAACTCTCAGTAGCTTGCCAGGCTCTCCCAGAGGGAGAACTAGGCCATAAGATGTCTCGTGGCCTCGAAGCTGCCATGCGTTCTGGGAGCTTGGTTTTAAAGTCTCTGGTGGGATTACAGGACACCAGGGGCAGTCCCTGGGTGTGACCTCCTAGCTATTGGAAGATGGGGAATCTGGGTGGAAGAGGCCCAGTCCCATCCAAGCAGTCTTGGAGGTCTCAGCCCCGGGTCCCACACACCTGGGTTCCTCTGCCAGTACCTTCATGTGTGAGGCTCGTCCAAATGTGTGGAGAGGGGCCTTGAGCATGGCTGTGGCTAGGCTCCAGAGGTCTCTGGCCGCGGAAGCTCTGCTCGGGGCGGGGAGGGAAACTGGAGCCCACCCCCTTCGAGGGGCCCTGGGGAAGACAGCCAGGCGTGGGGGCAAGAGACTCTCTTGGCTAAACTGAGCTAAGTGATCTAGCTCCTAGTTTCTGCCTCTCAAAGGAATCCTCAAATACCATGTTCTTTCTTTGCTCCTTTTTTTGCAGAAAGCTAAGCTGACTACAATAATGGAGCTGAATTCCAAATGACAATATTTCAGACCATCAAGACTCATAAATTCTGGGCAGGTGTAACATGCTTTAAGGTTCTGTAAAGTGAGATGTTTACATTTCTCCCATGCTTGAATTTTATGCCTAAAATTATATATATATTGTGAACGATTGCTTCCTTCCCCTGATTTCCTATTCCTGGGCCTGTGCACTTCAGAGAAGAGTCTGCATACTCACACTCACACACACACAAACTCACACTCACAAGCATCACATCAAGAAAATGAACACTGAAACTCACCTGTTCCTGAACTGCACGCTTTAGCAGGGGCAAACCCATGGTAAACGTCGTTCTCTGAAATGTCAAAGCTCTCATTTCATCCAGACTTAGATCATACCTGTGACAAAAAAGATGGCAGATAAGCCATTAAGTCATCAAATTGCTAGGGTCTGAGCTGAACCTTTGAGATGCTTTGCCTGAGGGTGTGACAAAACCCACATCTTTGCTGCATTTCACTGTACTCTTGATCCACACTGTGAACCCAAGTAGGCCACTGCAGAGTATAAGAGAAACTACATGACACTATATGATATGATACTATATGATACAGTAAAATGGAATATCATAAGAAAATATATGCACAAGACCATCCTCTCCTCTGAAACTTCTAAAGACATCCCCATGTTTGAATCCAGAGCAGCAAATCGGTTGCTAGTGGAGAAGAGAGTCACCTTAGCGGGGTGGAGACTGACTGCAGTGGCCAGGAGACTGTCCTTTATTGTCCTTCAGGGGACCCCCCCCCTTTAGGGAGCTGAGTTTCCAAGCAGCCTCCCACTCCATTCCCTTGGAAAGCACTGGGGTTCAGCCTATGCCCCTTTTCCCCAGTTGGGGCTGCTGCTAATAGAAAGGGGTCAAGAGCAAGGCAAGCTTCCTGGCCATGAAAGTTTCTTTGACATTCAGGTACCAGTAGACTTAGGACTGGAGTGGTAGAGCACATGTCTAGCATGTGTGAGGTGCAGAGCTGGATCCCTGGCACTGTATGTCCCCCATAAGCACTACCAGGATATCTCTGGTAACTCTCAAGTACAAGCACCCCCAGGCCCAAACATCACTAGGAATGACCACAGGTTCCATGAGCAACCCTCGGGCTGGCACCTACTAAAAAGACATATTGGGGGCCGGAGAGATAGTATAATGGTTAGGGCATTTGCCCTGCACACAGCCAACCTGGGTAAATCCTTGTCACCCTTGGGAATGATCCCTGAGCATCACCAGGAGTTATCCCTGAGTACAGAACCAAAACTAAATGTCAGACACTTCCAGGTGTAACCCCAAAACCAAAAAAGAAACATACTGACAGACGAGAGGTGCCGTGGCTATGGGGGTGCTTCCCTTCCTCTCCTGCTCCTCTGGCATTCTCCTGGTAATATGCCCCAGCCAGCCGATGAACAGGCCCAGGCTAGCTCCCTGGGGGTACCGCAAGGAATACAGAGGAGGGCTCACAGTGTCTGTTAAAATCATTCCTAACATGTCAAAGATCCCAGTCAGGATCATATGAGCTACCTGGACACCCTATTGCTCACCAGATTTGTGAGCAAAGCCAGCAAAGATCAGGCCTCTCCACCACCCATGGACACTTTATCAATAATAACCAACCATTTTTTGCAGTCACTAGGTTTTGCATCATAACTAATTGATCCAACATGACTGCATGCCCAGAAGCCCCCAAGAATAAACAATAGGAGTTGGCAGGATCTGCAATGAATAGGAAAAATAAATCAAGAGTTTTCATCAGATACACAAATCATCAGAAAACATATGAAAGAAAATATCCCTTTGCATGCCAATAAAGCCAATAAAAGCAAATAAAAGTATGATCAAAACACTTGCAAATGGAGATAACTTCCACTGACAATATTAAAACACCCCTGAAGGACACTCGAGAACAGTTGGACAAAGAGAAATATGGGACATATTTTAAGTAGGAAATAATATCATAAATCAATTCTGAGTTAATAGGATTTTAATAGGATTTGAATCATTAATTCAACTGTCAGTCTTCTGATGGGAATTGATCCACAGTGAATAAAGGTTGAGAACCACTGATCTAAATTAAAATGCTGGGGCCAAAGGGATAGAAAAGTGGTTAGGGCTTTTGCCTTGCATGCAACCAATCTGGATTTGATCATTGGCACCCTATAAAGTGATAGTACAGTGGGTAGGGTGTTTGCCTGGCACACAGCTGACCTGGGTTCAATCCCAGCATTCCATACGGTTTCCTGAGGCTATCAGAAGGATCCCTGAGCACTGCTGGGTGCAAAGTAAAAAATTTTTTACTTTGACAAACAACAAAAAAAAATGCTGTTATTTTGGAGAGTATCATGCTAAGTTTGGAGAACCTGGCAAGGTACCAAGAGCATCCTGCCTGCATGGCAGAGCCTGGCAAGCTCTTGTGGCGCATTCAATATGCCAAATATAGTAACAATGATGGGTCTCATTCCCCTTACCATGAAAGAACCTCCAATGCGGCACTGCTGGGAAAAACAAGAGAGGCTACTAATATCCCATAGCTAGGGCGAATAGAGATGTTACTGGTGCCAGCTCAAGCAAATCGATGATCAACAGGATGACAGTGTTACAGTGATCATGCTAAGTGAAATGAGTCAGAAAGAGAGGGACAGACATAGAAAGACTGCACTCATTTGTGGAACATAAAGTAACAGAATGGGAGACTAACACCCAAGGATAGTAGAGATAAGGACCAGGAGGATTGCTCCATGGGTTGGAAGTCGGCCTCTCATGCTGGGGAAAAGGCAGCTCAGGTAGAGAAGGGACCACCAAATAAAGGATGCTTGGAGGACCCGCTCGGGATGGAGATGTGTGCTGAAAGTAGACTATAGACCGAACTTGATGGCCACTTAATACTTGCACTGCAGACCACAATACCCTAAAGGAGAGAGAGAACAGAAGGGAATGTGCCTGCCACAGAGGTGGGGGCGAGGGGGCGGGAGGGGATAAAGGGAGGGATACTGGAAACATTGGTGGTGGAGAATGGGCACTGGTGGAGGGATAGGTACTCGATCATTTATGACTGAAACATAAGCACGAAAGTTTGTAAGTCTATAACCAGTTCATGGTAATTCATTAAAAAAATTTAAATAAATAAATAAATGCTGTTATTTTTGTTAATGACCCATTTGCTCCTCCCCTCTGTTGATGCGACTGTTATGACTGCTGTCTCATGTATGCGTGGTCGTGGGGCTCACCATTTTAGCATTGGTGTTCTCCAGGGCACACTATCCCCCGGCTTGGACACTCAGGCACATGCTGGCGGATGGGGCTTCTGGGAGTCGCTACTGTATTAACACAGTGCTCCCAGAGGCCTGACTCCTAATCCCGGTGCTGAGACATATTTTTGTTGTTTTCTTGTTTTTTCGTTAAAGTGCTCACTGCAGGGATCACACCCTTTCATTTTAATGCTTGAAAATACTCAGCTGAAGAGAAATCAAAATTGTTTGCTGTGCCAAGGATGGCAGAGAAGAGCTACCAGGAACACACAAGTCATCTGAGGTGGCATGGGGACCAACTCGACACCTGTAAAGCAGGCACTGTAGACACCAAGCCATTTCTTGACCCCTACCACCCATTTTTTCCTATTATCATTTTTAAATGGGTTTAAGAATTCATACATCAGGGGCTGGAGCAATAGCACAGCAGGTAGGGCTCTTTGCACGCAGGCAACCTGGGTTCAATCCCTGACACCTCGTGTGGTCCCCAAGCCCATCAGGAATAATCTCTGAACACCAATGGATGTGGCCACAAAACAAAACAAAAAAGCATTCACATGTAAAAGTAGACAAAAATATAAAAAAAACCCTAAATGTAAAAATAAGGGGCTGCACAGATAGTACTTGATATTAAGATACTTGCCTTGCACAAAGCTGACCTGGGCCCCACCAGGAGTGATCCCTGAGCACCAATGGGTATAGTCCAACCCCTCAAAAAATATCTAAAAATTAGGATCTATAATTTTTGTCATGTAATAAGTAAGATATGGCCTTGAACTGGTGAAAACAGGCAAGGAGAAACCAGCGGGATGAAATGGAATGGCAGGCAACAGAATTAAATAATCACGGAAATTTAATATATGCAAGACAAACTTGGAATATCAAGTCGTTGATAAAACAAAGAAGTATTGATCTACTAACCTACTTGAAATTTATTCTGGTACATAGTATGAGGTAGGAATTCAACTCTATATGTTCCGTTTGGCTATCCAAATAGAACTTCTCAATAATGCTTTGTTTGGTGGGAAAACAAAGCCACAAAGTACTAAACATGAAAACATCCTTTAATAATCCTAATGGGAAAAAAAATCTTCCTATTTATGATATGTTTGGAAGTCAAAAAAGATATTTATAAATTTAACTACATAAAAACTTTGCCTGACCAAAACAACATAAGAAGAGTCAAGCACAAATGACGAAGCAGACCAAAATATTTTGTTGCTGATATAATTAGAAAGGGGCCATCTCCCTAATTAAAAAATCCTCTGATTCATTAAAAAACAGAGCAACTGTGGGGAAATGACTTGAATAGACAGTCCACAGAAAAAAATATATAAATGACACTTAAAACTAATTTTTAAATCCCAGATATCATGTGCTATGAACAAGAGAAGCACAAGTTGAAATGACAGTGAAACGCCAATTTTTGGTTTGTATCTGGGTACTTCCCAATGGTGCTCCATTGGCCTCCGGGCTCTTGCCTCGAAGTTGCTCCTGGCAGTGCAAGAGGACCATGTGCTGTTGATGATAGAACTGACTCCAACAGTATCAAGCATGTTCCCCAGCTCTTCCAGCCCTGTAATGCCAAGTTCCACCTACAACAACAATAAATCCCAGACCAGCTAACAGAACACTAAGTTGCAGTATTCTGAGGCATAGACTTGCAGTATTCTGAGATATAGACTATCTCCTGGGCAGGCTGGCAGACAAAAGCCTTGAACTAGCACAATCTATGCATGTGGCAGTTTGACACTTCCTATCAGAATTTTAAATGAGCTGCCTTTCACATCTCGGCAGTTTCACGTCTAGAAACATACTTTTATAAAGGGGGCAGGGAAGTTGGGACCCCACCCAGAATGGCCCAGGGATCACTCCCTATGGGGTATCAAATCTGGTCAGTCACATGTTAAGGAAGAGTTTTCCCTGTTGTAATTTCTCTCTCTGACTCCCCCCCCCCAAAAAATATCATATTATCTTCTGACAAACTACAGCATTTAAAGAAAAATGTGAAGCAAGAAAAACTTTAAATTACTAACACTAGGCAGTAAAGTCTATGGGGACATCATGAAAGGTTATACAGTCAGAATTCTAAAACTTGATTCACTTTTTTCTTTACACATCATGGGCTAGAGAGAATACAGTGGGCAGGGCTCTTGACTTCCATGTGGCTGACCTGTGTTCAATCCCAGTACCCCATCTGGCCACCTGAGTTCTCCCTGAGTGATCAGAGCTCAGAGCTAGCAGTAAGCCCTGAGAATTACAAGGTCTGCTCCTCCCACACCCCAAAAAAGAATTATATGTCCATTCCTGTAACTTTTAATGATTGTTAGCCAACTCCTTGGGGGGAAGTGGGATGCAAAGCCAGAGATGCCCAGAGATTACTCCTGGCTCTATATTCAGGAATTACTCCTGGTGGTTATTAGCCAAGTCTCTAAAAGTCCAGATTCATTCCTACCTTCACGTTACATTAAGCTCCTTGCTCATGCTGACACCAGGCATTTCATAGAATTCAAATTCAATGAATAAAAATGGATGAAGAAAGAGAACAGAATGCAAAAATTAGAGGAGGGCTAATGAAATAATGGTCAATGAAACAGAGACATTGATTTTTTTTTTCAAAAAATCTGGGGCTGGGGAGATTATGCAAAGGGTTAAAGCACTTGCCAACCCTGGGTTCAATCCTGAGCACCACATATGGTCCCGCCATATGTAAGCCTTGCCTGGAGTGATCCCTGAGCACTGGCCTGAGGATGGCCTCAAAATTTAAAACAAACAAGCAAACAAATAAACAAAAACAAAACATAAGATCCCAAGAAAATTCAGTTGGGCTGTTACTAAATACTTCTGAGCTAGTAACATTCCTTTCATGAACGTTCTCAACAGAAACAAATCAGACATTTCAATTACAGCATTATCATTCCTGTTCTCCTTCCCAACCTCAATTCCAAAAGACCCTATTAGGGCTCGCGCAATAGCATAGTGGGTAGGGCGTTTGCCTTGCATGCAGGCCCACCCAGGCTCAATTCCCAGCATCCCATATGGTCTCCTGAGCACCGCCAGGAGTAATTCTTGAGTGCAGAGCCAGGAGTTACCCCTGTGTGACCCAAAAAGAAAAAAAAATAAGCACAATTAGAAATTAACATAATCCAAAGAAAAAGAAAAGAAAAAAAAGAAATTAACATAATCGATAGAAAAGTGAATAGAATAAGGCATAATGGACCCAGAGATATAGCACAGGAGTTGAGTGCTTTCCTTACATACAGCCAACCCGGTTCAATCCCCAGCACTGCATATTGTGCCGTGAGCATCCAGATATCTGTCCTGATCACTGAGTCAGGAAAAGCCCCTGAGCACGACTAGCTATAGCCCACCTCACCCCCCACATAAGGGAAAACCAAACAATAGAAAATATTCTATTAAAATAAAACTTACTTATATGTTGGGGAGATGTCAAGGAACATTTTTTTCCCATTTTATTTAAACACCGTGCTTTACAAAGTTGTTCATGATGTATTTCTTTCAGGCATTCAACATTCCAACCCAATCCCACCACCACTGTCACCTTCCCTCCATTACTGTCTCAATTTTCCTTCAAGACTGCCACCATAGCAGGCCCCAAATAATTTATGTTATATTGCTTGTTACCACTAAACGGCTAATGGAATGATTCAAAAATACTTCAGTAAAAGAAAATTTGTGAAAATTGTTGTATCTCACTATGGGGATGTTAAGTCTTTGCCTGAAGGTTTACTGAACTGTTGTTGCTAGTTGAGCCTTCTGTGTTAATAATAGTCGAGCTTAGTTGGCTTGTATGTTACATTCCCATCCAACTTGGTAAGTTCCTACCCAGATGTTAGTATGTAGAGTTTAGAGATTTCACTCCAGCATATCCAGGTTATTTAACTGGGCAGTGAGCTTACGTGGCAGTGGCAACAGAAAGTGGGTGTGGCTGCCGGGACTTCCAGAAGTAAGGGGAGGTGGGGGGAGGTCGCCCACCCCAAATCCAAGAAAGCTTGGAGATTTCAGCCCAAAGAAGCCAGTGTACCTGATATTTTCGTCAGTTTAGCATCTCTGTGGAGCTTAGTCGAGATGCAGTGGAGTCTGGCCATAAGCAGGGTGGCAGCTCCTCAAGGAACATTTTTAATTTAAAAGGCAAAGTGTAAACAAATGAACATATTACTGTTGCACTAAATGCTTTTGGTTTGTTTGTTTTGCTTTTTGGGTCACACCCGGCGATGCACAAGGGTTACTCCTGGCTCATGCACTCAGGAATCACTCCGGGCAGTGCTCGGGGACCATATGGGATGCTGGGAATCGAACCCAGGTCGGCCACATGCAAGGCAAACACCCTACCCACTGTGCTATCACTCTAGTCCCTAAATGCTTTTTTAAGTGAGCAAAAACTATATATTGTGTTTGTTGCTGGGTTTTTGTAATCTCTTAAAAAATACCTTTATAGCAACTAACACTGCTTACCTCTTACATATATATACATATATGTAAAATATATATATGTAATCTCTGTCACTGTCATCCCGTTGTTCATCGATTTACTCAAGCAGGCACCAGTAATGCCTCCATTTGTCCCAGCCCTGAGATTTTAGCAGCCTCTCCTTACTCGTCTTTCCCAACGATTGGAGGCTCTTTCAGGGCCAGGGGAATGAGACCGATTGTTACTGTTTCTGGCATATTGAATACGCCATGGGTAGCTTGCCAGATTCTGCCCGTGCCGGCAGGATATTCTTGGTAACTTGCCGGGCTCTCTGAGATATATATATCTATATATATCTATATATACCGAGATATATAGATATATATATATTGTTTATATATATAAACTATGATTTGTTGCCTACTGTCTGAATATATGTATATATAGATATATTTGAGGTATATATGTAATACATGGATATATTTGAGGTGAAATAGGGGAAACTAAACAGGCCAATAGAACTTTGTTTCTTAAATTTATATTTTATTTGGGTAGTACTAACTTACAGGAGCTTTTATTTGTTTGGCATTCATGTTACCATATCAGTTGATAGAAAGTGTCTATCTCTCTCCTCCAAGTCCACTGGATCCTTGTGGCCCACCTCTCCCCCGTCCCACAGCCTTCCCCTGGAGACCTCAATTCTGTGGTCAGGCTAAAGGTTTGTTTTCACTGGACACTGCCTCTTCCCTTGCTTTGTTCTATTCTATCACACAAGCATGAGATCATCTGGCATTGGTCTTTCTCCTTGCAACATATTTCATTTAACGTGATCCCCTCCAGCATTAGCCAAAGTATAGCAAAACGCATACTTCTTCTCTTAGAATTGGAGTCTTCTCTTAGAATTGAGTAGCATCCCTTCTGCATAGATAATGTGGTTCCTTTTGTTGGTTTTGGTTTTGGTTTTCAACTTGAGTCCAACTCTGGACTCAACGGGACCGGACCCGGAAGCAGAGATCCTCTGTCTGCTACCTCCCGATCTCCTGTGACCCAGGGATCACACCCATAAGCCACACCCTGCCACACCCTGCCAGCACCAGATAATCTCATCAGCCACCCTCCAGATCTCAATGACTACTCATTGAGACAGGAGTATAAAATGAGGCCCACATAGCCATGCCACCATACTCTGTGCCAGCCTGTTTTCACTCGGGGTGCCCCAGAAGGAGGCGGGTGAGAACCGTCCCCAGCCCAAGGGACCCAACCCCGGCAGCCAACCTCCACTACCCAACTGCTGCCACGCTCCAGGCCACTTTCTGGACTGTGTGGCCACACTCCACGCAACTTTTGACACATTATAAGACACTTCCTACCCATTTTCCATAATTACCACACCATGTTTGATGGAGTAAAGACAGTAGGCAACAAATCATAGAGAGTAATATACATACATACACACACACACACATATATGTATATATATATATATATACATATACATACACGTATGCCTCTTGGAGAGCCCAGCAAGCTATCAAGAGTATCCCACCCACACGGACAGAGCCTGGCAAGCTACCTGAGGCGTATTCGATATGCCGAAAACAGTAATGATAGGTCTCATTCCCCTAACCCTGAAAGAGCCTCCAATCATTGGGAAAGACGAGTAAGGAGAGGATGCTAAAATCTCAGGTCTGGGAGGAATAGAGAAATTACTGGTGCCCGCTCGAGTAAATCAATGAACAATGGGATGACAGTGATACAGTGATACGGTGAACTTGGAGCCACACTTGGCAGGGTACCATGTGATGGCTTGTGATAGAAACTAATTCCACCATATGCAAGTCTTCTTCGTCACCTCCTGGCCTGAAGCGTCTTTATCCACTTACCTTAACCCACCATCTTTATCCTCTTTACTGGGTGATGGGGGAGGGATAGAGCCAGCGGGTAGGGCGTTTGCCTTGCACATGGCCAATCTGAGTTCGATCCCCGGCATCATATATATAGTATCCTGACTACCACCTGGAGTAACCCCTGAGCTTCACCAGGTATGACCCAGAAGGCCAAAAATTAAAATAAAATAATATCCATTTTGGAGCATTTGTCTTGTTTGCAGAGCCTGGTTGTCATAAATGAACATAGGTATGCATATATCTTTCCAAATTATTGCACTTTGTGTTCTCTGGCTAGATTGCTAGAAGTGAAATTGCTGGGTCATCTGGTAATCATAGTTTAAATTTTTTGAGAAATCCCTGTTCTGTTTTCCAAATAGATTGAGTCAGTTTGCATTTCCACCACCACCACCACCAACAACAACAACAAGATGCAGGTTTCTTTTTCTTCATCTCTGCCAGCACTTATTGTTTCTGGCCTTTTTGATCTAGACCATTGTTGTTGGTGTGAGATGGTAACCTCATTGCCGTTTTGATTCACATTTCCCTCTGTGACAGAAAATACTTTAAATGATATGCTTAAAAATTACCACCAGATGGCGCTTATAGTCTTCATGTGAAGTGCCAACAAGAGGCCCTTCTTTAACCAAGCTGTACGGGTAAGGTATTAGCAAAGGTTTGCTTGAAATCTTGAACATTTATTTTATAGACATGAGCCTGAGGACATCTCGGCAGTAGAACACTTGTTTGGCAGGCCTGAGGGTGCGAGTTGATCCCAGGTGTTGCCCCACATCCTTTGGGAGGCCAGGTCCACAACTAAGAATGTTCAACCCCCACCATCACCACAACCGGCTGCAAAGGGAAGGGGATAAAGGAAAATAGAAGAAAAACATATTGGTTGGGATGCAGTTCAATGGGAAAGTGCCTACCTCAAATGTGTGTGGCCCAACCCTCCAGAACCAAATCACCACCACCCTCATGACCACCTTCACAGTCTAGTCCCGAATCCCCAACACAAGAGAATGAATCCGCTGAAAATCCCAGATATGCAGGACCAGTGACTGAAAACTCCAGCCCTGAAGGAGCCCAAAACGAACTATCACTTCCCATCTCCTCACCCTTCCAAGGTCCTGGTTGTCACGCCCACGAACACCTCCGGGCGTCATTTTAGCACATTAACAGCCATGATCCAGAGACTCACAAATGGATCTCAGAACCAACCAGCTCACTGCGGAGATGTATCCGGACCCCAGTTATTTAAGATTTTAGAATTCCAGGGGGCTGGAGCGATAGCACAGTGGTAGGGCGTTTGCCTTGCATGCGGCCAACCTGTGTTCGTGTTCGATTCCTCCACCTCTCTTGGAGAGCCCGGCAAGCTAACGAGAGTATCGCACCCACACGGCAGAGCCTGGCAAGCTACCCCTGGTATAATCAATATGCCAAAAACAGTAACAATAAGTCTCACAATTAGAGACGTTACTGGTGCCCACTCGAGCAAATCGATGAGCAACGGGATAACAGTGACAGTGACAGAATTCCAGGAGCATACTATTTTTATTTTACTTTTTTGTTGAATCACTGTCAGGTAGACCCTTACAGGAGACATCTCATACTATTCATAACAAGCAATACAAAATAATAATGGTGGTGGGAAGGTGTAATGATGGTGGGACTGATGTTGAAATACTGAATGTAATCAATTATTGTGAACAACTTTATGAAAATAAAATTTTAAAATAAAAAAAATGTGTGTGGCCCTGGGTTAGATCCCAGGGCACCACAAGAATAACAAGAATACAATATGTGTGTGTGTGTGTGTGTGTGTGTGTGTATAAAGATGTAAAAATCAGAAGGTTAGGAATGTTGCGGAAATCTCCAAATCCCTACACAACATGGGCACTTTATGTATCTAAATGCGAACCTACATTTAGTGATCTCAATAGACCACCTCCAATATGATTTTTATTCAATCACTGTCACTGTCATCCTATTGCTCATCAATTTGCTCGAGCGGGCACCAGTAACGTCTCCATTGTGAGACTTCTTGTTACTGTTTTTGGCATATTGAATATGCCACAGGTAGCTTGCCAGGCTCTGCCATGTGGGCGAGATTCTCTGGGTAGCTTGCCAGGCTCTCTGAGAGGGACAGAAGAATCAAACCCAGGTCGACTTCAATTCTTGCCCTACCCACTGCGTTATCGCTCCATCCATGGGGCATAAATCATGAATAATAATGTGTTTTTGGCGTCTTGACAGACAAAACTCCTTTCTTATTTTCTTAAGTTTGTAGGAGACCGGATATGGCAATGTCACTGTCTCATGTCTCAAATTTCCACAACAATATCCCATGGCATGGAGAGACGCAGCATGTCCTGGACGGAGGATGGAGTATCGATATGAGGTACTGGGCCTGGGGCGAGACCCCTCAAGGACAGCTGTGGAAGGGGTGAGGTACAGAGATGGCCCAGTTCTACTAAAGCAACTCCATCTCTAGGTAGGGGTTAGAAGGTAAAAACCATAGTGAGCCCCTCTCTATGTTGAGTCTGCAGGCAGAGCTCTCAGGGGTACCACAAGCAAGGAAGGGTGCAGAGGAGCTAGCTTTGCCTTCCCTCCTTCACATGAGGGGCTGGGTGTGCCCACAGGGAGGTGGCTCCAGGAAGTCTCACACGCACAAGCAGACCAAACTACAACTTGGGTGGAGAAGAGGGCTGGGGAGATAGGACAAAGCGTGCTAGAGGGCATCCTGGCATGTCGGTGGGGGGGCTAGGAGCTTGGTTTCTGGGGCTCCCCTGCTGACTCCCAGCACAGCCGAGTGGAGCAGCCACACATTGCTAAGTGCAGTTTTTTTGTTTTGTTTGTTTTGTTTTCAGGGTGAATCTGATTACGGTGCTGTGAGCCCTAATCACAGAGATGCTAACCAGGAGTCATGTGATCTCCAATAATCATATTCTATCTGCCTCTTTTTTTTAGTATTCTAATTTTTTTCTTTTTTTTAAATTTTTATTATGAATCATCGTGACGTATAGTTACAAACTTATGAACTTTCATGTTTGCATTTTGTTTACATTCCTCCACCAGTGCCCATTCTCCACCAATGTTCCCAGTATCCCTCCCACCACCCCCACCCCATCCCCCACCACCCCACCCTGGCTCTGCAGCACTGCATTCCCTTTTGTTCTCTCTCCTGTTGGATGTTGTAGTTTGCAATAGAGGTATTGAGTGGCCATCATGTTCAGTCTATAGTTTACTTTCAGCACACAGCTTTCAACCCAAGTGGGTCCTCCCAACATTCTCTACTAGGTGTTCCCTTCTCTATCTCAGCTCCCTTTTTCCCCAGCATGTGAGGCCAATTTCCAAGCTGTGGAGCAGACCTCCTGGTTCTAATCTCTACTACTCTTGGATGTTAGTCTATCTGCCTCTTAACTGAGGAACAGGGGAGGATTATCCTACCTGACAATCACTAAGTGACGTGTTTAAACTGTCCAACCCACAAGCCAGGTGATACTCACTGGGAGGGGTCCCTAAGTACTGCTGGGGAGACACTGATTAATTCATTAGTTAACAGCTATTAAAATGGCTAAGATTAGAAAGGGGCCGTAACCAGCAATCCTTGGGTTCACTCCCGGCTCTGTGCTCAGGGATCACTTGCAGTGCTTACAGGACCCTAGGATCAAACTGGGTGCAAACAAGGCAAGCACCTTAATCCCTGTACTGGACCAAGGTTTTTTTTTTTGTTTTTTTTTTGTTTTTTTTTTTTGCTTTTTGGGTCACACCCGGCAATGCACAGGGGTTACTCCTGGTTCTGCACTCAGGAATTACCCCTGGCGGTGCTCAGGGGACCATATGGGATTCTGGGAATCGAACCCAGGTCGGCCGCGTGCAAGGCAAACGCCCTACCCGCTGTGCTATTGCTCCGGCCCCTGGACCAAGGTTTTGAGGGGTGGGGGAGGAGCATGGAGGCTCACCCAGTGGGGTTCAGAGGCTATTCCTGCAGGGCTCTATGCTTAGGAGCATTCCTTAACGTGCTCAAGAGACCACATGTAGTGATAGAAATCCAAATCAGGATCAGTCACATGCAAGGCAAGTGCCTTAATGCCTGTACTATCTCTCTGGCCCTTAGGAAGGGTAAGATTTCAAATACAGACAATACTAAGTGTTAAGGGTAACAAAATATAACAGCATCTCTTTCTCTGACGGTGGGAAGAAAAAACAATACCTGGAAAATTCTGGGGGGAAAAGGTCTGGAAAAGTCTGACAGTATCTGATAAATTCAAACAAATGTTTATCACAAAACAAAACTAAAAAATGTTTTAGAAATAATTTCTTAAATTGAGGAAAAAATTAATGACCAAATGCTTATCATAAGTCTTAGTCATTCCAGTCTTAGGTGTTTACCTTTATTGCAATAAACATTTCCATGTGAACACTTACATAAACTGTGTTTGTAACTGCCAAAAAGCGCACAATCGCAACATCCTCCAGCTGGAGAACAGAGAAACTGTGATGCATTCATACAATGGAATACCACTCAGCAATAAGAAAAATAAGTGAATTATTGGCACACACAATAACTCAGATATATTTCAGACTTTCAACAAAACAAAATAAGACTATCTCAAAAGTTACATACTGTATTATTCTCTTTGTATTATATTCTCAAAATGACAAGACAATAAAAATGAAGAACAGATCGGTAATTTTGCCAGGGGCAAGGGCTGAGGCAAATCTGACTCTAAAGGGGGCATACAGGAAGCATCTTTGCAGTGATGAAAAAGTTATATATCTTTACTGTGGGGTGGTAACACAGAGCTATACACGGGATGAAATTTCAAAGAACTACACCAAAAAAAGGAGAGAGAGAGAAAGAGAGAGAGAAACAAATGTTTACAACAGACATTTTACAAAAGGCATACAAATGGCCAATAAGCATCCAAAGAAAAAGTGATCATTTTCCATCATGGAAACACAAACTAAAACCACAAAGTCATACTACCCTACAACTACCTAGATAGTTAAGAAATTAGTTATAATGCCTAGTGACAAAAATGAATGTTAACAAGGATATGGAAAGCTGAATCCCTTATGCTTCCTGTGAAACATAAAAATGAAACAATCATTTGGGAAGAGGTCTGTCAACTTCTCAAAAAACTAAACATATACCTACTCTAGCATCTTGCAGTTAAACCCTACTAGAATTTACCAAAACAAACAAAATGTGCACCAAAACTCATGAAGAATGTTAACTTTATTCATCACTGTCACTGTATCATTGTCTTCCCATTGTTCATCGATTTACTCAAGCAGGCCCCAGTAATGTCTTCATTTCCCCCAGTCCTGAGATTTTAGCAGCCTCTCCTTACTCGTCTTTCCCAATGACTGGAGGCTCTTTCAGGGTCAGGGGAATCAGACCTGTTACTGTTACTATATTTGGCATATCAAATACACCACGGGGAGCTTGCCAGGCTCTTCTGTGTGGGCAGGATACTCTTGGTAGCTTGCTGGGCTCTCCGAGAGGCACATATATATATGTATGCATATATATTCCCCTTTATGATGATGTGTCCAGGAATATGTGCTGGGTCCAAGGGTGTGAAAAGCGGCCTAGAGCATGGCAGCAGTTGGCTAGTGGTGGTCGGCTACAGGGGCTGGGTCCCTTGGGGCAGGGAGGGCTTTCACCTGTCCCCTTCTGCGGTGCCCTGAGTGAAAACAGCCTGGTGTGGAGTCTGGTGGCATGATTATGGGGGCCTCATTTTATGGTCCCTTCTGGAGAAGCAGCCATGAGTTCTGGAGGGTGGTGAACTTTATTCATAAGCATCCCAAACTGGAAAAAGAAGAGGCATAGATCTCTAAAAGAACAGACAAAACATGTCTAGCCCTATAACCAAGCTCCAGCATGGCAGTATAGAAACCCTCTAATGGGTTATGGAAGGGCTTCCCTTCCCTTTGTGATATTCTTCTCCCAACTTTGGTCTATAGAGACATAGGTCAGAATAAAACAAACTGACGGGCATTCAGCAAAATACTGAGCCCACACTCTTTGAAAGTGCCAAGGTTGTGAAAATCATGAAAAGACAGAAACCGTGATTATACTGAGGAGAGTAAAAAAAGACATGGCAACAAAACACAGCAGGGGGCTGGGAATAAAAATAAGACCCCCGGAGAACTGAATCAAGTTTAGAGTTTAATTCATGGTGATGTCCCAAAAGCTGCTTTCTTAGTTTTGACAAATGCACCGGGGCCCTTAAGATGTTAATAACAGGGCCACTGGCAGAAAGTGTGTAGGAACCGTCTTTGCAGTTGTCCTAGATACTAGAAATTATTCCAAAATAAAAGATTCATTTGAAAAAGAGACGACAGAGGCCAGGAGAGAGTACTGTGGATAGGAAGTTGCCTACTTTGAGACTGACGCAGGTTTGACTCCTGGCACTACCTGGTCCCCTGGCCATCACCAGCTGCAGCTCTGGAGGCCCCAGCACTATTGGGGGAGGCGGGCAGGACCCCAGCAGCATCACAGCCTCCGGCCCTTGCACTGAAGCACCAGCCTGGTTGGCTCACAAGCATGGCGGGGCCCCTTGAAAATCACTTGGGAAACCATCTCCCCCACCAAAAAAATAATTGATTAAACTAAAAGAGACACTTAGGAGGACAACAACAAAAAACAGGAGCTTTGTGCATTCAAATAATATGTAAAACAATCTGTCACTGTCACTGTCATCTGTCACTATCATCCTATTGCTCATCGATTTGCTCGAGCGGGCACCAGTAACGTCTCCATTGTGAGACTTGTTTTTACTGTTTTTGGCATATCGAATACGCCACAGGTAGTTTGCCAGGCTCTGGCATGCAGGCAAGATACTCTCGGTAGCTTGCCGGGCTCTCTGAGAGAGGCGGAGGAATCGAACCTGGGTTGGCCGCATGCAAGGCGAATGCCCTACCCGCTTCACTACCGCTTAGAAACTACCGGCAGGGGCCAGGGACACAGCTCAAGTGAAGCACGTGACTATCGCATTGGACCCTCGTAGCATCTGGTCCCCTAATACTGTTGGAGGAGGCCCTGGTGAGCCTGAGACCTACAGGCAGGAGCACTGAACCACCCCCCACCCCCACCCCGCAGCCCCGCCCCTTCCACCTGCCCCACCCCCAGCACCTTGCTGGTATAAGTGACCCTGAGTGTTCTCAAAATATAAATTGGGTTTAAAAATCATCTTACAGAGGCTGGCATCCATGTGATAGGCTCTGGGTTTGATCCCCAGACCCTGGGGTGAGGGAGTGAATATCAGTCTAAAGAAAACACACACCAGTGGCCCAGTTCCTCATGACTAGGCCTGTGGCCTGTGGCCCCGAGATTCTAGGCAGCTAGGGACCCTCTGCCAAGAAACACTAACAAGCACCTGACCTGGGGGGATATACCCGAGATATTGGTGGTGGGGAATGTGCACTGGTGGAGGGATGGGTGTTTGATCATTGTGAGATTGTAACCCAAACATGAAAGCTTGTAACTATCTCACAGTGATTCAATAAAATTTAAAAAAAAATTTTAGAGCGATAGCACAGCGGTTAGGTGTTCGCCTTTCACGCAGCCGACCCATGTTTGATTCCTCAACCCCTCTTGGAAAGCCCGGCAAGCTACCGAGAATATGGAGTCCGCACGGCAGAGCCTGGCAAGCTACCCGTGCGTATTGGATATGCCAAAAACAGTAACAATAAGTCTCTCAATGAGAGATGTTACTGGTGCCCGCTCGAGGAAATCGATGAGCAACGGGAAATAAAAATAAATTTTAAAAAAAACAAGAACCTGACCAGCACCCTGACTCCACAGCTGTCCACTACACCTGGGCCTCGGGCTGGTGAGGGGCCTCCCCTCAGTCTTGCTTCTGAAGACCCTGAGGGCATGCTCCAAACCCCCTCGTCCCGAGCTCCTGCTGAGGACAGAAAGAAAGTCAAGGCCCTGTGAGAAAAGCGACATGCCACCCGCTGCCCAGCAAGAGAGCAGACGGACGCTGCTGTGAAGAGCGAATCCCAGCAGGCAGAGAGTGAGAAACGAGCACCTTCTAGAAAACACCGCAGCTGAGATCACAGCTCCACCTCCTACCCCCAAAGCGCGGCAAGGCACCGCCCGCCCGGGAGCCCCACGGGCCGGGAAACAGAAACCGTTGAGTCATCTTGTGGTGGCTGTCAAAGACCAAGGCCCGGCACCATCAAGGTGCCTGAGAAAACGCGAAGGGAAGGTTTTCTAGGTACTGCGGTTGGGTTTTCATTCTCAAGATCACTCAACCACAGAGGTTACATTTATTGGTAATCCAGCAGCGTCCCCTGAGGTCGAAAAAAATAGGAAAGTGGGGAAGAAGAAGAAGAGTTCCCTCCAGCTGAGACAGCATTTGAAAGGAATCCCTGACCCAGGGACTTCCAGCCCAGGTGCGGCCGCCACGGCACCCCACAAGGCCCAGTGATGTACAGGGGAGGAACTTCTCTATCCTTACTTAGAAATCTCTTCCTCTGGCCCCCCTGTGCTCAACAGCAGGAACTGAAAGCACTTGAGGCCTATTTTCCTGCCCTCAGAGAGCTGAGAGACTCTAGCATGGAGGGAGGCGAAGACCCCAATGGCTCCGAGGGAGAGAGGAGGGGTCCGATGCTTCAGGGGGAGGAGCAGGGGGCTCTGACAGCTAGGAGGGAGGCAGGAGAGGGCTCCTGAAGGCTTAGTAGACAAGAGGCCTCCCAATGACTCAGAGGGAGGTAGGAGGGAGACCCCATCAGCTCAAAAGGAGGGAGGAGGGCCCCTCCAAATGCATAAAGGTAGAGAGAAGGGACCTCCCAACAGCTCAGAGGGAGGTAGGAGGGTCCCCAATATCTTACAAGAAGTTAGGAAGGGGATCCCAATTGCTCAGAGGAGGGTCTCTGACAGCATAGAAGTAAGAGGGGACTTCAATGGCACTATGAGAGGAGAAGGGCCCTTCGACAGCTCAGAGGGGGGAGGAGGGAGGCCCCCCGGACAGCTCAGAGGGTGGCACAGAGAGATGTGGGAGGGGTCCCCATTGACTCAGAAGGAGGGAGGAGGGGGATTCTGACAGCACAGAGAGAAATCTGGCCTCAAAAAAGAGGTGTGTGGGACTCTCCTGGTTATTTTCTAGAATAGAAAGCTCAGGCTCAGCAATGACGTTTACAGAGGTCAGGAGGAGGTGAGGGATGGTGAGGGATGGATGGTGAGGGATGGCTGCAAGGATGGTGAGGGAAGGTGAGAAGTCAGTGGCCTCTGCAGGCAGAGGAAAGTGTCTGTGGCAGACGGGAAATCCCCAGCAGGGAGAAGGGGAGGGAGGAAAGCAGAGAGGAAGCAAAGGGAGAAGCAATAATCAATGGCTGAATATATAGCAGTACTCCTACATTACAAATAACACTATCACTGTAATCCCGTTGCTCATCGATTTGCTCGAACGGGCACCAGTAACATCTCCATTGTAAGACTTGTTACTGTTTTTGGCATATCGAATATGCCACTGGGTAGCTTGCCAGGCTCTGCCATGCAGGCAGGATACTCTCTTGGTAGCTTGCCAGGCTCTCGGAGAAGGGCAAAGAATCAAGCCCAGGTAAGGGTTCTTCCACATTACAAATAAATAAAACAAAGGAAGAAGCAAGACCAAATGAGCAGAAAGGAAGAGGTACAGTCTACTAAGGGAGAACACAAGTTTTCACCCACCACATTCAGGAAAGCTTCTTTATGAGATAAAGGTATAAAGTGGCAAAAGTCACTTGTGGCTTTTCCACCTTCACTGAGGGCTAGCTTCTGATTGGTCCAGGCTATCATGTGACCTTCAAGCTCCAGGTCAGTGATTGGCTTAAAACCTCATACTTCATACAGATGGGTTACTTGGGGTGGGCGTTTTGGAAGTGCTGAAGAGTGGTAGACAGAGAAGTGAGTTTTAAAAAAAACAAGAGTTAAGTATGGTGATACCCAGTGTAACACCTAGTACTGTGGTCTGGGGTATAGTCAGACTGTGACTTCCTGGAAGGCCATAAACTTAGAAGAGAACATCCCAGGAAACTGTCTCAGGAGGAAGCATCCTAGGAGTGGCCAAGTCTGCTGGCTTGAGGGGCTGATCCATTCAACAGTGACGCACAAAATATCCTCAGTGGATCATACAACATACAAAGGCTCTAGGTCCTAGGCTGGACCCAGGGAGGCCTCTGGACCTCTCTGTCATTTTATAGGTGAATAAAACTGGCGAGATGAAGCTGAAAAGTTCCTCCAGGGCCGACTACAACCTGGACTTCAAGGCTTAAGATCTCTGAAGAGTCAAAGGAGATCGAGTGAAGGTTCCCTCTGATCTCCTGGAGGGATGGAGAGCACCTGGCAGGCCCCAGTGTCTCCGGTGATGTCTAGAGCACCCGGGTAAGTCCACACGGAGTGTGAGAAGAACCATGTGTGCACAGGATCCAGAACCCATGCTTGGGATGAGAAGGACAGGTGACCAGACTCACGGCAGTCACCGCTGGCTACAACAACAAATAAAAGCATTCTCAGCTGCTACAGGACCCAACCACTGTCAAAGTTTTATTTAAGGGAGAAAGAGAGTAAGTGCTGTTAGCTTTGACCTGGGAAAAGAGTGGATGGAGAGATGTGAATCAAAAAGTCAACTCCAGGGCGATGTCGAGAGCCTGACAGCCACTCCCGCAACCCCAAAGCCACTGCCATGCCACTTAACTGGGCCAGACTACCTGGTTAAATATTCTGGATTTTCTGTAGTGTGGCCCCATTTCCAAAATCTCTAACACTTATATCCCAGTAGTAGCATACCAGATTGGACGGGAATGTAATGCAGAAGTCAACCAATCTAAACTAACAAAAACACTAACATAGAAGGCTTAACTGAACAGCTTAGTAAATCCTCAGACAGAGCTTAATGTCCCTTGGTAGGTTAGAAACATTTTAATTCCGGAATCGAATGCAAAATTCTATGGTCAGTCCATTTACAACAATAGTAATAAGGATTTTCACAAATCCTCTTCTATGGAAATATTTTTTTGATCATTCTGCTAGCCATTTATTGGTAATAAGCAATATAAAGTAAATTACTTTGGGCCTGCTCTAGGGGATTTAGGGGTGGCTGGGAAAATGGAGACAGTGGTGGAGGGAAGATGACAGTAGTCGTGGTATTGGTATTGTCTTCCTGGTCTCTGCCCCTTCTCTCTGCAAGGGAGATTCTCCTTCGATGTCCTACAATAATATTGAGTGCCTATAATAAATCATTTGTAAACCATGGCATTTAAAGTGAGGGGGAATAAATAAAATGGGGAAAAAAACAAGTTAAGCAGTTACTAGTGAGATTCAACATGTTGGATCACTGTCATCCCGTTGCTCATCGATTTGCTTGAGCGGACACCAGTAACATCTCCATTGTGAGACTTGTTGTCACTGTTTTTGGCATATTGAATGTGCCACAGGTAGCTTGCCAGGCTCTGCCATGCAGGCAAGATACTCTCGGTAGCTTGCTGGGCTCTCCGAGAAGGGCAGGGGAATCGAACCTGGGTCAGCCTGGTGCAAGGCAATTAAAAGTATACACACAATTAGGACATCGAAGGAGAATCTCCCTTGCAGAGAGAAGGGGCAGACAAAAGCTATAGGGACCCCTATAGCTGACTTCATTCCCTCAGGCTCTAGGGAGTCTGCTAACTGAATCACTCCCCTGACTGGCGGACAGCCACCCTGTTCCAAAAGCTCATGCCCCAGGAAGGATGTTCTCATCTCAGTTGAAAGTGAAGCCATGCTTCCTCCTGAGGCTCTGAGGGACCCCTCTCTTTAGGTGCATACAGGTCTCTTGCATGAAGAACATTGCCTTCTAGAATCAGTCAGAAGTTCTACCTGGAAATGCCGCAGCGCTGACGATCTTCAAACCCACATTATGGCAAAAAGAAGGTGAAGGATACTTATTAGGCTGCAGTCACCTGCCCATTAAAGGCAGAAACGCCAGGCCTGGCATTTCTCCAGTGCTCTGCTATGAACTACTTCAATCCCTGCAACCACCCAAAAAAAACCCCAGAGACTCAGCAAAGGCCAACAGTGGGTACCTGTGGCCTTTGCCCCTCTGGCCTCCATGTCCCATTTCTGAGCCACATCATTCCAGGGTCTCCTCAGCAATCACCCACTTCCTCCTCCAACCACACGGTTCTGGCCCACCATGTGGCCATTTTGTCTAGGAAAGGGCAAGAGCAAATGCCAGCTGGAAGCCCTGAAGTCCCCTATCCTGCCTGGAAGGACCGCTGAGCTGTCCCACAGACACCCAAAGCACCAAACGTCATAAGGTGGGCAGGGCTCATCCAGACAGGATGAAATCAGCACTGCCTGGACACAGAGAGGGGATCCTGACAGGTCAGCCTCCACGCCTCACTCCAAGGAGAGCTGCATTTCAGTCTCTCCATCTGAAGCAAGAGCTGTTACATGTTTGCATGGGTCATTCTTGGTGCCCAGCAGCAAGGACCTAACTCGCCACAGAAGAAACACAGTCCTTCCTTATGGCACAGAGGCAGGACACAGCACCGGGTTCAGAGCAGCTCTGACTCCGTGGTTCAATGGGGTCTTCAGAACTTGGTGTCTCTTTGCTCTGCCTCTGTAGGGTGCGCCACCCTAGGGCTGGCTCCCTTCATGGTGACAAAATAGCTGCATCACCTGCTTCACATACAAACCCTACCTGAACCAATAAAAGGGCCTGCTCCTTGGGGAAAGCTTTCAGATCAGCAAGGAAGCATCTTTCTAGGAGCATCTGAAAACTTCCCTTCATATGCACTTGGTCAAATTAGGTCAAGTGACTGTTCCTGAACTGTGGCCAGAAAGCTGTCACACATGGTGGAGCACTCTAGAGGCACGATCCCTGACACCCCATAGGGTTCCCCGAGGCCACCAGGAGTGGTCCCTGAGCACACAGCCAGGAGTAAGCCCTGACCACAGGCTTAAACACAATGCTGGGAAGGTGAGCTGTGAGGGCAAATGCTTGGTTCACTCAAACTGCAACTATAAAGCAGCAGCAGAAGCTATCATTGCTTTTTGACTAATCTACAGGAATTTTTCAGATGACATTAGTAAATCAGATCCTAGAAATCCTATTTCTGACTTCAGGTCCCCTTCTTTTACATTTCATCAGAACTCTTCCCTATTTGAAGTTCCCTGTCCTCAACTTTTCTCTTAGCAAATTATGGATAACCAGCAATATTAAATATATTATTGAGGGCCTACTATGGGGGCAGGCTTTAGGGATGGCTGGGAAAACTGAAGACATTGGTGGAGGGAAGGTGTAATAGTGGTGGACTTGGTGTTGAAATATCAAATGCCTGTAACAAACCAAGGGTTGGAGCAATAGCACAGCGGTAGGGCATTTGCCTTGCACGCAGCAGACCCGGGTTCGATTCCTCCACCCTTCTTGGAGAGCCTGGCAAACTACCGAGAGTATCTCGCCCACACAGCAGAGCATGGCAAGCTACCTGTGGCATATTCAATATGCCAAAAACAGTAACAAAAAGTCTCAAGATGGAGACGTTACTGGTACCCACTCGAGCAAATCAATGAGCAACGGGATGACAGTGACAGTAGCAAACCATCATGAACAACTTTGTAAACCACAATGGTTATATAAAGTAGCACTGTAGCACTGTCACTGTCATCCCATTGTTCATCGATTTGCTCGAGTGGGCACCAGTAACGTCTCCATTGTGAGACTTGTTGTTACTATTTTTGGCATATTGAATATGCCATAGGTAGCTTGCCAGGCTCTGACGTGTGGGCGGGATACTCTCAGTAGCTTGCTGGGCTCTCCAAGAGGGATGGAGGAATCGAACCCGGGTCGGCCAATAAGTATAGGGGGAAGTTGGAATATATAAATTAATTAAACAGCAAACGAAAGAGAGGACTTTTTAATTTTTAAAAATTAACATAATAAATGCCCACATTCACAGAGCCATTGAGAATCCCCTGAACCAAGACCCTGCTTCCCAGCACACAGAGCATAAAGACCCCCAAATCTCCAGATCAGCTCACACAGGCCAGCCCAGCACTGGGAGCTTTCAAGCATTTTCAGCAAAAGGAAGTGAAACGTCTTGAGAAAAGAGCAGTTTTCCATACTTTAACTGAAATGTATTTGATATGTAGCATCCTGTAAGTTTACTCTGCAGAAACACTGATTTGCCCTCTTACACATTGCAATATGATTGCTGTGTAACTTAAGCCAATGCATCTGTCGCTTCACATGATTTGTGGTGGGAATAATTAAGTTCTAGTCTCTGAGGTATACTTGTAATATAACGTTTTTTTCTACAATTGCTGACTAGTGTGTTCCATCTCAAGGACATATTTATCTGCCAGTTGCAAGTTTGAACCTCAGATAACATCGGTTATTCCTCATCTCCCAGCACTTCATACTCAGTATCCACTATTCTCTGTTTTTATGTACTTGACTTTGTTAGATTCCACATTACTAGTCATCCCGTTGCTCATCGATTTGTTCGAGCAGGCATCAGTAACGTCTCTCATTGAGAGACTTATTGTTACTGTTTTTTGGCATATCCAATATACACGGGTAGCTTGCCAGGCTCTGCCGTGTGGGCAAGATACTCTCGGTAGCTTGCCGGGCTCTCCAAGAGGGGCGGAGGAATCAAACACGCATTGGCCTCGTGAAAGGCGAACGCCCAACCGCTGTGCTATCGCTCCAGCCCAAGATTCCACATTGAAGGGAAAATTTATTTTCTAACCAGCCCCTGAAATCCTGTTCGGAGGTCCCAACCCACAGGCACAAAGAACTAGGAGCTGCCCCTTATTTTCCAACAAGAGACTCATCACTGGGGAAATTAATCCTGTCCCCCAAATACTGATATGGCCACTAAAAAGATTACTCTCTGATCAGAGAACCCTGTGGCCAACCAGCCCCTTGTGATCTGGATCTGGGGTTACTAAAGTGTTTGGTAGACAGTGCAGTGATAGGATCAAAGCTGGGTTTCCTGCATACAATCCATGGGCTCAGTCCTTCAGGCCCTCATTTTATAGAAAAAAAAACACACAACATTCTTCCTAGTGGGCCACTTGCCTTATTCTTCCCAATCCAAGGAACCAGCATGGATCTTGAAATCAGATCCAATATTCACTTTCCCCCAAATACAGAAACATTTTTTGTTAGTCCTAGCCATCCCTAATTTCATTTTAGTTTTTCTCATAGTACTGCTTATTTAGGACACTTTCATATGCTATATCAGTGAAAATAAAAATTAGATTGTAGAGCTGGAGAGATAGTATAGCAAGGAAGGTGTTTTCCTGGCATGCTGACCCAGGCTCAACCCCTGGCACCCCACGTGGTCTCTGAGCAGTGCTGGGTGTGATTTTTTTAAAAATGGTTTAAGTGGTAAAACATTTTATGTAAAATTATCACAACAACTTGGGGGGGGAGCAGAACAGTTGAGGAAACTTTTGAGAGTTTCTTCTTATTTGACTTTCTACAATGAGAATGGGCTGGAGCAACAGCACAGCAGGCAGGGCAGTTTGCCTTGTACCCGGCAGACCTGGGTTCGATTCCTCCATCCCTCTCGGAAAGGCCGACAAGCTACCGAGAGTATCCTGCCCGAATGGCAGAGCCTGGCAAGCTACCTGTGGCGTATTTGATATGCCAAAAACAGTAACAACAAGTCTCACAATGGAGACCTTACTGGTGCCCACTTGAGCAAATCCATGAGCAATGGGACGACAGTGCTACAGTGCTACAATGAGAATGTCTTCATGAAACACTTGCACATATAAACAAGACAGTTTTGCGGGGGGATCATAGCTGTGAAAAAGCTAGGGAGAGAAATTTGCATTGCTCCAAGGAAGGAAAAAGAAAGAGAGTGAAGGGACCCAAATGATAGTATGGCCCATAAAGTGCATGAGGCTTTGCATGTGGCCCACCCCAGTTTTATCCCCAGCATCCCCCCTTTATCAGGAGCAATCCCTGAGCAAAGCCAGGAGTAAGCCCTTATGCACCTCTGGATGTGGCCCCCAAATCCAAAAATGAACAAAAAGTAGTGAGGAGAGAAAAGAGGGTTCCCTGAGCCAGCTCAGAGCAGGTCAGGAAGGAAGTCTGGTGGAAGCGGGTAGAAGAGGGTTAGGTGACAGGAAATGTCTAGTGAGGCTTGATGTTGTTTCTTGGGGGATGTGGCCATACTTGCACATGTACACAGCCACTCTCGGGTCAGACCCTTCCTGAGAGAGCTTCCGTTTGCCAAAGCAAAAACTCACACACATTTCAAAAGCTCGTCTCTTCCCTGAGAGCCAAGGAGCCACCACAAGCCTCCCCAAGCCCTCCAGCTGCAGAGTCAACAGCACGCTGACCCGCTGCTGGGGGCAGCGAAGACCCTCCACGAGCCAGGGGGTTCTCTGGACAGGGCAGTGAGGACGCAGTCGGTCATACTAGTCTCTGAGAGAAAGGTGAGCCAGCAGAGGAGAAGCTGGGCTGTGTCCACTCCACAATGGGGCTGGCCTAGGGCAGCTTGGAGGATGAGTCCCAACGAAGGAGAAAGATCCTAGATGTCTGCTGGATGCCGGGAAACAAAAAAACTGTTTGCTGGGCTCTTGTGTGGGCTGTTAATGTCCTGAGAGTGCCTAGCTGACCCTGTACAAACTTCCCACTTCTCTGCACACAGCACCCTCAGAACTGCCACATACACACACATACACATACACACTTGAACTTCAAAGGCCTGGGGAGGGGTAAAATGGAAATTTGTTCCTGATCTGCTATGGAGGTGCAGTATCCCTGCCTTCCCATGGAGGCGAAGATCAAACCCAATAGTACAATGAATATGAACTCTCAAATCAAGATCAAAAAAAATTTTTTATGATTGAAGGAGACATGGTAATGAAATTCTGTCCATACTATGAGTACAGTTTTGAAATTATGAAATTAATAAACATTAGCTACAAAATGGGGAAAGTGTTTATTAGGTCATAAAACTTTTCATTTGTTGGGGGGTGTCATAGCCAGCCAGCACACCAAATAGAGAATACTTTCTTTATTTAGCTTCCCAACAGCACAGTAGCAAACTGGCCCCCATTCCTGGGCTGAGCAAGTGTGTGCACAGTAAGAAAAGTCACACTGAATTTTTTTTTTAAGTGGTCTGCTGCCTTTTCCCATTCCTAAAGCAAGATGTACAATTCTTCCCCAAAATGGCTGCTTCTGGTGCAATCAGTTACTTGTTAGAAAGTTACAATTCTGTTCCATGTTTGAAACTGCTTTTTCCCAGCTGAAAAAAAGGCTTAGGGAAGGACTAGAGGGAAAATACAGGGAAGTTTAGGCACTTGCTTAGAACACAGGGTTCAATCCCCAGTACTTCATATGGTACCCTGAGCCATACCAGGAGTGATTCTGAGCACAAAATCAGGAGTAATCCCTGAGCACTGCCAGATCAAAAAATAAAAATAAATAAATAAAGGACAAAAGCCCTGGAAAAGTCCGGCAATAGCTGCCTAGAAACAAAACTGAAGATGAGCTGAAGACTTTATTTATTTATTTATTTATTTTGCTTTTTAGGCCACACCCGGCAATGCTCAGGGGTTGCTCCTGGCTCTAAACTCAGGAATTACTCCTGGCGGTGCTCAGGGGACCCTATGGGATGCTGGGAATCGAACCCGGGTCAGCTGAGTGCAAGGAAATGCCCTACCCACTGTGCTATCATTCCAGCCCCAAGATGAGCTGAAGACTGAAGGTAACAGTAATGGAGATGCATCCGAGGACTGTGGCAGTAAGTCCCCACCTTAAGTAACGGGGCTTCTCTATACTCTGAGCAACTCTTGTGCTGGAAGCCACACATAGATGCTTATCACTGTCACTGTCACTGTCATCCCATTGTTCATCGATTTACTCGAGCGGGCACCAGTAACATCTCCATTCATCTCAGCCCTGAGATTTTAGCAGCCTCTCTTTACTTGTCTTTCCCAACGATTGGAAGTTATTTTCAGGGGCAGGGGAATGAGACCTGTTATTGTTACTGTATTTAGTATACCGAATACACCACGGGGAGCTTGCCAGGCTCTTCCTTACGGGTGGGATACTCTCGGTAGCTTGCCGGGCTCTCCAAGAGGCATATATATTTTCAAAGTAAATGCTTCAGGCCCAGCGGGACATTCTGCTAAGAGCATTGCTAAGAGGCAAAGGGTGGGATTTTGGTCCATTCCGAATTTTGGCAAATCTGACTATAGCTGCTGTATGAATCTATGTTAAAAACATAGATGCTTGTAGCAGCTATAGTCAGGTTTGCCAAAACTCGGAATGGACCAAAATGCCAGTCAGTGGGTGAACAGAGAAACTGTGGCTCATCTAGATAAGAGAATATTAGTCAGCACCGAAAAGCAGTGCTTGAGCTCTCAAGGCTAGCAAGGCAGGAAGGAGTCCAATACATGCTTATTCTTTGCATGCACCTTCATAGCAACTTTTTTTACTTGGTAAAAGAAGTTGATATGAAAGACAAAATCTGATTCCAATTTTGTATGAGTCTAGAAATGCCAAAGGAAGGAGAAAATAAAAAATCTCAATGATTACCAGAGAAGGAGACGAATGAGCAGAAACAGGATTATCTAGGCAGTGACTATACTCTCTGCATGCCCTAATTATGAGTCCACGCCACTACACATCTGCTCAAACCCACAGCGTGCACAATCTAGGTGAGAGCATTCATGGAAACCATGAACTCTGTGTGATGCTATGTCAATATCATTTCGTTCCTGGGTGAAAAAAAAAATTTCTGGTCAGTAACATCAATAAAGGGGGAATTTGAGTGTATGGGTCAGGAAGCAGATGGGAAATGGAAAATCCCTGTAACTCCCTTTCAATTTTGTTGTCAACCTGAAACTGTTCTTTTTATTTTAAAAAAAAGTGAACTAAAATTGTTTTTATTTTTTCAAAGTTTCTTTCAAACTTAGATAGATGTGAGGAGGAGAATGAGAGAAATATGTGTTCAAGAGAGAACACAGGCTTGTCCAGAGGTGAAAAAGCCTGAAACTGTTCTTAAAAAAGGCAAAAGAACTCACAAAATTATTGAGGGCCAGTTCAAATATCTAGCAGTATTTACCATGTTAGTAAATATATTAGA
This sequence comes from Sorex araneus, assembly GCF_027595985.1. Lineage (NCBI taxonomy): Eukaryota > Metazoa > Chordata > Mammalia > Eulipotyphla > Soricidae > Sorex > Sorex araneus. The sequence goes on from NC_073313.1 coordinate 316,081,655, forward strand.
CAATTTGAAAATAACCAAAATAAACTCATTAAATTCTTTTCTAAAAATCTATTTTTTCAAAAGAAATAAGTTAGAGTATTATTTTGATTTTTTTTACAAACGCTTTTAACGTCTGTCTTAATAGATGACAGCCTGGTCCTCCTATCTGCTCTGCATTCAATCTGCTGAAATATCACATGAAATATCCATGTCGTTTCTGGAAACTACAACAATCAAGAGGAAGCAAGAATGGAAAGGCCAATATCCTCTTGGTTTCATTGTTGAAAAAAAAATTTTTTTTTTGACTTGTGAGTCACCTGAACCCCCACCCCGTTGCAGAGTGGGTGCCTCCATTGGGAGGACCCCACGTCTGTTCCAAGCAATAAAACTCACTTTTATTCATGGCACCTCCTCCCTCTCCACCCAGCTCATTCCTGAGACAAAGACTAAAAGCGGGCGTGAGGCAAGGATCCACCTGTGTCTGGAACAGATCCGCTCTTATTTATTTATTTATTTTTTCTTGTTTTGTTTTTGCCTCAAACGTGGCTGGGCTCAAGGTTTGTTCGTCAGGGGTGACTCCTGGCACTGTTCGGGGGCTCGAACCCTTGCTGGCTGAGTGCACGGCCTTCGCCCAGTACTCCACACTTCGGCTTGTATTTCTCCGCCCCGCAGACCCGCGTTTTAAAGACAGACTCTTACTGCTAACCCAGCCCAAGCACGATTCCAAGCATGGGTCTGGGATGGGGTCGGCTGGCAGAAGACACTGGAGAAGGACCCCCAGGAGTCTTCGCGCTCCGGTCCTGGCTTGAATCACTGGGTGCCCAGCCTTCCTCTCCTGCAAACTTGAGCGGTCCCAACCCCGCTGCTCACTCTTCAGGCTGTCGTGCAATCAACCGACAACGCTGGTCTCGCCCACCTGAGTCCCGACCCTCCCAGTCCCCCGCCCCGCGCCAACGCTGCTCGGCAACCGGCTCGGCTCACCTGGGCTCCGGGAGGACCTCGGGGAGCCGGGACGCACAGACGCGCTCGCCCCGCGCCCGCGCCGGCCCTGCCCCGGCGCTCCTGCCGCAGCCTTCCCCCACCGGCCGGGACCGGGTGGGGCGGGGACTCCGGACCCTGCGGCTCCGCCGCCCGAGCACCGCCCGGCCGGCCCAACCTGGGGTACCGGGAGGTCGGCAGGAGGCGGCCCCTGCCCACGCGCGCTCGGGGCGCAGCAGCAGCCTCGGGGGAGGCAAGGAGAGACCCAGCCCAGGCCCGGTGGGAGCGCACTGGGCGGAGCCGCCAGGACACACCGAGGATGAGGCGCGGGGGACAGGGCGTGGTTGGGGTCCGTGGCTGCGGCGGGGTACCTGTGCCGGAAGAGCGGGCAGCCGCCCAGGAGCCTGCGCAGCTCGTTCTTGAGGGTCCAGTATTCGCCGTCCAGGTAGCGGTGCAGGGACGAGTCCCCGAGCCCCAGCTCGAGCGCCGGCTCCATCGTGCGCGCGGGGCGCTGGTTTTCCGTGCGCGCCGCTGTCCTGCCGGGCCGGGGCGCGCGCGCCCTTTATACCCTCACCCCGCCCGGCTGGCCTCCTACCTCTTCACCTGCCCGTCCCCTCCGTGCCTCTCCTCCTCCTCTCGGTCCTCCCGCTCCCCACGCTCCCCACTCCCCGGAAGCCCGGTGAAGAGGGGGCCGTGCCCTTAGTCTCCTTCCAGCCCTGGTGCGTTACCCAGACTCCGGTGCTTGCCCTGGAGTTTTGAAATTCTGCTTCCCTTGTCTGTTAGCTAACGTGTCCATCCAGTCTGGGGGCTCCCAAGAAGCAAGTAGTAGAGTCCCAGATTGTAGGTTAAGCAGGTCTCGGAGTCCTGTCTGCAGGGAGCAGAGACATTCTGAACGGTATATCTCAGACCATGACAACTTTTTTGCTGTCTTCCCAAGACCCAAGGCAGTCTGGGCCATGTTCGTGCTCCAACTTATTTGCAGCTCAGCCCAAATCCCTGGGGTGGGCTCCAGGCATTACTTCCAGGGACTTTCATATTACTCTAATTTGGAGGGCGGTCTGGGTCTGTAGCCATCAAAATCCAGGGTAGTGGGGGATTCAGCTCCTGGATCTTTCTTTCCTTGTGTCAAGGAGAGAATGAGTTAGAAACTAAGTGACAGAGTGTCGCTCCCTTTCCTCCTGGTAACTCTCCTGCACTTTATCCATTCTCCTTTTCAAAGGGTGGGAAAGGTGAGCCTTTTCTATCCAAGGATCCGGCTGCTGGAGAAGGAAAATCTCGGGAATGTGGAGCAGTTGGGAGGAGGGGGCAGAGGATGTGCTGGTGGGGATGGGGGGGTGTCAGTAGGCACTATCTCTATCCGTGGTTCCTGTGGTTTGTGAAACAACACACATGGAGTGGCTGAAGAGAACACATATTTATTCTATACTTCTGGAGGCCTGAAGGCCAAGACGGATCTTGCAGGGCTGAAATTGGAGCTGGATTCCTGCTAGAGGTTCTGAAGGGAAAAAAAACCTTTATCCTCCCTGATTTAAGAAGCCATCTGCAAGGCTGGGTCCTGACCACCACATCCTGCACATTCAGACTGCATCGAAGGCCAACCATCGGGTTCCCTGGGCTTGTTCCACCACTCTGCAGGTCCACCATGTCAGGGCTGCTAAGTGTAGTTCTGGTGGCCCCCAATACTGCCTGGGATAGCCCCACAGTAATTTTTTATTTTTAATGTGGGAGTACTGCTGGGCTGGAGCGATAGCACAGCGTGTAAGGCGTTTGTCTTGCACACAGCCAACCCAGGTTTGATTCCCTTTGTCCCTCTCAGAGAGCCCAGCAAGCTACCGAGAGTATTCCACCCACATGGCAGAGCCTGGCAAGCTACCTGTGGCGTATTCAATATGCCAAAAACACTATCAACAAGTCTCACAATGGAGACATTACTGGTGCCCGCTCAAGCAAATCGATGAACAACGGGACGACAGTGCGACAGTGCTACAGTGCTGAAGGAGTACTGCTATTTATTTAGCCATTGATTAAGCTGATCGAATTGAGCATGAACTCCATACTACTGTTTTTTTTTAATCACTGTGAGATGCAGTTACAAAGCTTTCATGTTCGAGATTCAGCCATACAATGATCGAACACCCATCCCTCCACTAGTGCACACTCTCCACCACCAATGTCCCCAGTATATCGTCCCCCCATCCCAGTCCTCACCCTGCCTCCATGGTGGGCAATTGCCCCAATACTCTCTCTCTACTTTGGGGCATTATATTTTGCTCAAATTTTTCCCACCACCATTCAAGCCTGACTGCAAGGGACAGATACTAGATCATTAATTGTCCATTGCTCATTTGAATATCATGGGTGCCACAACCACATGCTTCTGGAATCCTGGATTGTAAATGGTTGGGTTCCAGAGACATTTCTGTAGGGCACTAATCCATTTTGGGATTCAATTGGGCGTCTCTGGACCAAGGCTGTTGGTGCACTAAGATGGCACCCAGAGGCACATTGTGGGGGTGACAGCCAGGCTGATGAGCGGGTGGGGAGCCAGAAGGGACAGCCCAGCGCCTCTGCTACCATGCAGCATGGAGATTTAATCCTTGAACCCGCATAGCTGGGCCTTGCTTGTGGAAACTCTTGGTCGCTGGGATTCCATCTGGAATAGGCAGGGAGAGTGCACCTGCTCCATCCAGGTGAAATTGGCTCGGTCTGGAGCCCGGAGAGATTTCTGGTTCTGTGGTGTCTTCCAGGACTCGCTGCTGTGTCTCTGGCTTTTGATCTCTTTCAAGATTTATTTATGGGTCTCTGAAGCAAGGCCAGTAATAGTTTACAGGGTGGAGCTGGAGTTGATTCGTGTGGGTGGTTGCCAGTGCTTCCATGTGTATTGGGAAGGGGAGGGAGGTGGCCTCCCCTCCAACTCCATGAAAGCCTGGAGATTACAGACACAAACTTGCATACATGGGTTTTCAGCAGATTATGTGTTGGTGAGGTCCATCCTGAAACGGTGGAGTGAGGCCGGAGGTATATGGCAGCGATTTTGGATTGTGGAAGCAAGTGGTTGCTGGGAGCTCTGCTTGGGCAGGCACAGGCCAACCCGCCCCTCCTCCGATTTATCCCAGTCTGTTCAGCCATGCGTGGGTCCGAGATTAACTGTGGCTTTTGGTTTCTTTTGAGATTTATCTATGGGTCTCTGAGATAAAGGAGTTTGTATAGTTGAGCCAAGGTTTGAGAACATGGCTCCCACATACCTAACTTTTGGCCATTTAATTTCTTGGTAAACTTGGTCCCAAGTTGTTGGGGTCCAGCCAAAGGCACAGTGAAAATTTGGGGGTGCCAGGAAGCCTGAAGGCATCATCAGGCTGCTGATGCCCTCGCCCGGCAGGTACAGGTTGACCTGTTGGCGGCATCATACCTCCACACATACCCCCACAGTAATTATTTTTTAAAATATTGGAAGCCAGACAGAGGGGGTGGGGAGAGAGAGAGAGATAAAGAGAGAGAGCACAGGCCCTAAGAATATGCCTTGTATGTGGCAGACAACAGTTCAATCCCTGGCACCACAAGGCTCTTATATCTGACCATCAGGTACAGTTCCAGAGCCTCACACAAGCACCGTGGTATGTGGCTCTGGAGGCCCCGGTGCACCTGGGTAATCCCTGTACCACAGTCAGAGAAGTACCACATCCTCAGGCCTTGACTTTGAACTGCCACCAGCTTGGCTGGGAACCACCGAGAAAGTTCAGGGCCTCTTGAGTATCGCTTGAGAGGCCATAAATAACTATGTAAATAAATAATAAGATCAAAACCAAGTGCATCACAGTGTTCCCACTATTTGTGTTCCACTCTTCTGTCTCTTGCTCTGACTTTGACCTTCGTGCCTCTTTATACCACTTCAGGGGATTACCCTGGAGCCACCCAGATGAATCCTTTCCACTTCAGATCCTAAACTTGTGACATCAGTAATCCATTAGCCGTGCAAGACCAATAGAGATTTGGGGGTCAGATGGTCAACACGTCTGCAGAGCCCCTTCTCATGGCACCATCATACAGCTGCAATAGCAATCAATGTCCACCACAGGTGATGAACAGGGTTGCATTTTCTCACATAATTGAAGTCTGGAGACAGGTGAACCCCAAAGGTTAAATCACTGGTTGTGCCCCCAGGACCCATGTTTCATTCTTTCTCTCTATTGACTTTACCTGGGGCATCAGCCTCATTTCCTCTCATTCCAGGTCCTGGTTGACAGAGAAACCTGGTGTGGTCACATTAACTTTAACATGCTCCTATCACTAAAAGGAGCACGTAACTTCCATTTGTAGTTCATATGCCAAAGAACTTCCACTGACTCTGTAAGAGAAGGGAAGGGTCATCTGGATGTGCCTGAAGAACAAACATCCCAAATCAGCTCTGAGCGGCACTAAGCCTTACTCTACTGGCCCATGTTTGTCTCAAAGCCCCACACCCACCCAATACCAAGTCCGAGACCCCTGGGCTATGCACAGTGGTTGTTATATCAGGCCAGAATGTAGTTCCTCAGGATTCCGAGACCTCTAAGCTAAAAACATGCCTTTATAACTTATATAACTTAGCATCAATGTACACATAGCTGGAGTGAGAAAAAAATACTTTTTTTATTAGCCAATTAGATTTGGGAAACTATTAGACTTGTCATCCAACCTACCCTATTTTGGAAGGTTCTAGAATAATGTTAAATAAATTAAAATCTGGGGTCAGAATGATAGTACAGCAGGTAGGGCATACCTTGCACATGATAGACCCATATGATCCCCCGAGCGCTGCCAGGAGTAATTCGAGTGCAAAGCCAGAAGTAACCCCTGAGCATCTCCAGGTGTGACCAAAAAAAAAAAAATGAAAATCCAAAGCATGACTTAACACACACTGAAAATATGAGATTCAAAATACAGCCACCAAACTTTAAAATGTTCCTGTCAAGATGGCAGGAGGGAGGTGGAGATGGGGCAGCAGGGAACATGGGAACACTGGTGGAAGGCAGCTGACACAGGTGGTGGGAATGGTGCCAGAACATTATATGCCTAAAGCTCAACTATCAGTAATTTTGTCAATCACAGCTCTTTAATTGAATTTTTAAAACTTTAAGCCAAAATATGTATGCTGGCTTAGAAATTGGGCAGGGCAGTAAGGATGCTGCTATCCATAGCTGGGGGCAGGGATGTGTGTTCTCCAGTAGTAAATATTTGACAAATTTGTCACCAATAGAGGACATACTTGAAAAACTAAGATTAATCTAATTGGTAATTTTAATCTCACCCACTTGGAAAGGCACCTAATAAAGAGTAGATAATGGGATAACTGGGGGTGAGAAATGACTAGCCAGAAGGGGAAAAAGAGAGATAGAAAGGAGGAAACCACTAGGAAACAGCAAAAGGCGGAAAATAGTTTGAAAAAAAATAATAGCAATATGAACTATAGGATGAGTTCAAGAGGAACAATATAAGAATCACTGGAGTCCCTAAAGAACAGGAAAGCAAGAGTGATCAAGAAGCAATAATTAAAGAAATCTGTCACTGTCACTGTCACACTGTCACTGTTGTTCATCGGTTTGCTTGAGCGGGCACCAGTAATGTCTCCATTGTGAGACTTGTTGTTACTGTTTTTGGCATATTGAATATGTCATGGGTATATGCCAGGCTCTGCCATGCGGGCGAGATACTCTCGGTAGCTTGCTGGGCTGTCCAAGAGGGATGGAGGAATCGAACCAGGGTCTGCCTCATGCAAAACAAACGCCCTACCAGTTGTGCTATCACTCCAGCCAATTAAAGAAATAGTTCATCAAAATTTCTCAGAGTTGAGGATTATAGGCACTGAGATCCAGGTCGTCCAAGGGTTCCAGTGAAAACAAAGTTAACCAAAAAAACTCCAAGACACATTGTACTCAAAATGACAAAATTCAAAGATAAAGACAGAATAAAGCAGCGAGACCCAAAAAGGAGCTTAGTTACAAAGGAAATCCAAAACAATGTATGGCAGATCTATCAAGTGAAACTCTGCAAGCCAGAAGCGTATAGAAGGACGTAGTACAAAAACTCCACAAAAAGAACATCTCTCCAAGAACCCGCGATCCAGCTAGATCCTAGCTGTTGGTGCCTATGGCTGCCCTCTGTTAGATTAAGAAAGATATGCCTACTCTTAGCTTGCTAAGGGATTTTATACATTTTCAATAGTGAATTGAAGTCTTATTTATATAAGACACTACACCCCAGACTCAGAGTGCTCATCCTCTCTGCCCACTGTGCTCTACTTCAAGGCAGAGCTAACTCTACCAGGCAGAAATACCACTTTGGTCCCAGCAAGAGCCTCACTCTTTTAGTTCTGTTAGCTGTAGGGAAGTATTTGGGCACAGGGGTGTGAGAGAGGGCGGTGGACTAGGTGCTCATGGGCCAGGTCCCCAGTGGCCAACTAAGTAGGGTGACAGAGAAGACTGCCACAAGAAATGACACAAAGACACCCTGACAGCTGCTCACACCAGTTGTCCTGGGAAGGAGGGGTCACCTACTACACAACCTCATCCAGCTGTGCTTTGTAGTATTTTTATGGAAGTAATGTTTGTGTACTAGGCTCTTCCCCCTACTTCCTTCTGGGCGGGACTTACATTTGATAGACATCTCTACCACTTCCTGAACTCCTTCCTCAGCCTTTTCCCCCTCAGGCACCAGCTCTGCTCCACAGTGAGAGAACCTGACCTGCATTCCACTCTCCAGAACCCTTTAGAGACTTCTGAACCCCATTTACAGTGTTACAGAGATGGGGCCTTTGGCCACATGTATTGGACACTAAACCAGCCCAAAGGCATAAAGACCTTTGAAACACTGGACCCAGCTGAGGAGACCATTGTAAAGTAACACGCAACCCGGAGATTCTTCTTCCAGCTATTTATTAAGAAACCTTCTCATGCAAACAGGAAAAAGGACGAATGAAGCATGGACTAAGGACGAACTAAGGAAAAGGAACCAGGGGGGGCCCTAGCTAGGCAGCTTCCCTCCTTATATACCTCTCGCTGCTTGTTTTCGCCCACGTGTCTGCATCTGATAGGTTAGTTACAGCTTATGGGCGTGGCAAGACATCCTGTTCCTTATTAGGAATGGTTTTCGAAGCACACAGGTGTTGTTTACCAAGAAAGGTGCAATTTACAAGCACAGTGCAACTGTTGTTGCAAAGCACGGTCCCGTGGAGGCTCTCCACAGACCATCTTATAAAATGTAGAGTTCCAGGATCAGAACATAACTGGTGCCATGGGAGGACAGACCCTCCTGCTGGAACAAAGGCCACACTACGAATGTCAAAGAGGACCATCAGCAATTCCACTCTGTTCCCCTTGACAGCATCCTAGCAACTGACTTTGAAGGCGCAGTTTGAGGAAATTGTATGAATGAATTTGGTAGACAAAGAGGCTCTCTTTTCTAGAGGCTCTGGTCAGCCGGGGAAGTGGCTGACATCTCTGTCTTAGATGTGCACTTTCTTACTCTATGGTTCTCATTTTCCTTCTTGGGGATTTGCAGCAGCTTTACTTAGGGTGTGTATTGGACTCCCTCCAATCTGAAGGAGTCTACACTCTCTCTCTCTTAAGCATGAAACCCTCTTTCTCTCCCTCATTTCCCAAATAAATGTATCTTGTCTCACTATTTTATCTCCTTCCTGAAATTCTGTGAGGAAAGGCAATGAACCTGAAAAGCCTATGTAAGCATTTAAGATTAACTTTCCTTTAAAAAAATATTTATTGAATCACCAAAAGATACACAGTTACAAAGTCATTAGTTATTAGGTTTCGGTCATGTAATGTTCAAACACCTGTTCCTTCACCAGTGCACATTTTCTATCACCAATGTCACCAAAAGTTTCCCTCTTGCCTCCCCGCCCTCAGCCTGCCTTTATGGCAGACACTTTTCTTTCTCTCTTCTCTCTCTCTACCTTCTCTCTCTTTCTGTCTTTCCTTTTGGGCATTATGGTTTGGAATACAGATACTGAAAGGTTATAATGTATATCCCCTTACCTACTTTCAACACTCAGTTCTTGTCCAGAGTTATCATTTCCAACTATTATTATCATACTGGTTCCTTCTCCGTCCTTACTGCCCTCTGCCCCCCCCACACACTTGTGGCAAGCTTCCAACCGTTGACCTGTCCTCCTGGCACCTGTTCTTTCCAGCCTTCAATATTAGTCTCATTTTTTTTATATCCCAAAGATGAGTGCAATCATTCTATATTTGTCCCTCTCCTTCTGACTTATTTCACTCAGCCTAATACTCTCCATGTGCATCCATTTGTAGGCGAATTTCATTACTTCATTTTTCTTAACAACTGCATAGTACTCCATTGTGTAAATGTGTCAGTTTCTTTATCCAGTTATTTGTTCTTTGGCACACAGGTTGTTTATAGATTCTGGCTTTTGTGAGTCGTGCTGCAGTGAACATAGAAGTGCAGATAGCATTTCTGCTGTGTGTTTTGGGCCCCCAGGGTATATTCCCAGAAGTAGTATTAGTGGGTCAAATGGGAGCTCAATTTCTAGTTTTTTTGAGGAATGTCCATATTGTTTTCCAAAAATCTGGACCAGCTGGCATTCCCACCAAGAATGAATGAGTGTCCCATTCTCCCCACATCTGCGCAAGCACTGGCTGTTCTTGTTCTTTTGGATGTCTGCCAGTCTCTGTGGTGTGAGATGATATCTTGTTGTTGCTTTGGTTAAAATCTCCCTGATGATAAATGATGAAGAGCATTTTTTCATGTGCCTTTTGACCATTTGAATTTTTTCTTTAAGAAAGTTTCTATTCAAAAAAAAAAGGAAAGTTTCTATTCATTTTTCTTCCCATTTTTTATGGGTTGGATTTTTTTTCTCTTGCACAGAGCAATTTCTCACTTTAACATGACTGTGTGGCTCCCCAAGACATCAGGTGGCTGGGATCATCTTCCATACTGGGCAGAACAAGGGTGAGTTGGGTGCAGTTAGCCAATTCTTGTGTAGAGCCTGTGAGACATCAGGTCTGTGTAGTGCAGGTGCTCAGTTAGATGTTCATTAGTCCTAAACCTCCTTGGACAATCCAGGTGAGCAGACAGGACGCTAAAGACTGCTCCTCAACAGCTGTCTCTCCTCTCCCTACTTCACATCAGTCATCTACAACAAAGGCATTCTGCTGGAATGTTCCACCAACACGTCAAGGAGACATCAACGGCTTAGGGTAGATGAGCTGGCTTCTGGGTCGACTCAGAAAACTCTCCCCACGAAGACGCCAGAAGAAGACCTGGAGAGAAAAGCTGGGGTAAGAGCCAAGGTCCTGATAACTGGGTCTCAAAAAGGAAAGGAAGGTTCCCCCATGATTCTAGGCCTCCGAGAAGCTTGAATTGATCACAGTGGATTGGAGAGGTGTCTGGGTTTGTTCCAGGGGCTACCTGTCACTGTAGACCCTTTCTCTAAGACTAAGACCAGAATATGTTCTGCTGCTTCCCGCTGTGGCCCTTATAAAAGAGGCTATCTTGCAACTATTGAGTCAACCTAGCTATTGAGTATAGATTCAGCTGTTGTAAGTGACTTGGGTGAAATGGGGCGTAAGAGAGGTAATCTTGAGAAAAGAATACTTCTGCCTCTCTGCTTGACCCAGCTCGGTCACCCGAGAAAGTCCCTAAGTTGGGCTAGGACTGGCAAAGTCCTACAAGCATCTCTGGAGCATGGACACTCCCATCCATCAGTCCTGTTAGGCAGCTGGTAGCTGCACCTCAGACTGCTTGGTCTGAATTGGTCCTTGTTACCAGAGTCCCTGGGGAACTGGGGAGCCACAGACTCAGGCTGGAGCCACGAATTGCTCTTTGTGGAAAAGGGAAAGTCAGTTCTGACTTCTACCCAGGTTTTCCAGAATCACCTTCCTTTAAGCAAAGAATTCCAGAGAGGAGATAGTGAGTGAAATGCAATATGTTTACTTGGCAAATGACCTGAAGTGTGGGGAATGGAGTTCTTTACTCAAGAAGTGGTCTTGTGCATGGTAGAGAGAGCTAAATATAAACCCAAGATGAGCTGTAGCAAGCCCTCATGATGGAAACTGTGGGCTCTAATGGGGACATTACATGCCTTCGCCTTTGATGAGTTAGTTTATATCCAGTTTTCCCAAACTGCTTGCCAAAGTCTATTGCCAGGATGTTGTCAAGGGGGACAGTGTGGAACTGTTGACTATCTTAGCATGGCCTTAGGTCCAGCAGTGGAGCCCCTCCTTTCTGAACCAGTAGGCTCTGGGCCTGGGATTCTGCGTCTTACAAGTTTTCTGGTCTCCTCAGATGGTCCCTTTATTTCAAAGGTCTTTATGCCTTTGTGCTGGTTTGGGTTTCAGATAACATTTTTTTCACAATACGCATGGGTGCCAAAGGGGAATACAGCCATTTCCAGGGGATGGGAGGGGAGGAGGGAGAAGGGTGGGGAAGTTTCCTCGAAGCCCTCCTGCAGATGAGTGAGCAGCAATGTTAAGCTCTTGCCAAGGACACGGAGCTCTCAATGGCAGAAGACTCGGGTCCTGTTGTGTCCCTACCTCCCTGCATGGTGCTTTTCAAACAGGGGTAATGTGTGAGAATGGTGGGCGGGTGGGGGGTGGGGATGAGTTGGGTATTGCTTTGCCTACTTTATGGATGCTGCCTTTATTGAAGCCTGTGGCACAGACATCGAAATGCAGAGCTCAGGATTTTTTTATTTGTTTGGTTTTTGGGGTTTTTTTGGGGGGGAGGGCGATGCACAGGGCTTACTCCTGCCACATGCACTCAAGAATCACTCCTGGCCATGCTCAGGGGACCATATGGGTTGCTGGGAATTGAACCCCAGTCGGCTGCATGCAAGGCAAACGCCCTACCTGCTGTACTATTGCCCCAGCCCCAGAGCTCAGGATTTTGTAGTGAGACACAGAACAGGCTGTTCCAGAGCGTTTTGTAGAAACCATAAAGTGATAATATTTTAGCGCTGGGGATACTCTGCAACTCAACCTATTGCTCCTTTCCAGATCCAGACACTGCAAGGACCCCTTCAGCACCTCCTTTATCCAATGGCTCCACCTTTAGGAGCAGGATGCCTGGGTGACAATCTGTGAACTTGACATACCATAGTCTCAAAAGCAAGTGAAGTAAAGTGGGTAAAATTCGCTACCACTTGTTTAGCAGGAGGAATCTGTGCATAGAATCTACTTACACTTTCAAAAACATGCCAAGGATAAATTGAAAAGGACTAAGATATAGAGGAGTGTTGAATGTTAACCCTAAGTATTTTAGGCTTCATCAGTGAATTGACCCTTTTCATTCTCCCTGGGAGTCTTACCATGCTCTTGCTGGCATTCCTAATGTAGTTAAAGTTTATCTTTAACCTTTTCTTTGTATTTTACCTCTCATTGTCACAGTTTCCCAAGTCAGTCTTGATTAATTGTAAACCAAAACTTTCTGGCAATTCTGAACTTTGTATTTGTAATGCTTTGTATTTGAAGTGCTGTGTATTTTTACCTGCTTTTCTATTTCCCTGATAACCTTTTTATATTTTACTATAGAGCAACAGTTTTTGGCTAAACACAGAAAGAACATTAATACTATACTCCTAATATTTGAGAGTTGATTGACTCTGAAATATATATACTCTTGGGCATCCATCATAGTTACTTGACTCAGGCTTCAGTTGTTATAGTTCCCTAACACCCCAAAAGGGAGGTCCCACCATGGGACTGGGATGGACCTGGGGTGAGTGGCAAAGCTACCCCGGCATCAAAATGTGACAGTCTAGGAAGCATAAATTCATGGTCTAGAGGCAAGCTGTTATGACTTAAGAGACAGGACTCCCATGGGGAAGGACAAGCTGAACTAGCCTGAGGAGATAGTCTAGGACTTATGGTAGAAGCCTTGCTTTCTCTCAGACCAGAGAACTTAAGTGTCGGGATGTTTGTTGCTTACTGTGTTTATCCAAACAACTGCAAGTATTGATAACTTATACAACTAGAGGGAACATAAAAGCAATATAGATGTCCCTGAGAAACAGAGTGTCTCCTTGCATTAATCTCCCCAAAAGAGAATTACCTATGTTTTATCTATGTAAATGATCTATGTAAGGTTCCAGATATCTTACCTATGTAAATGATCAACCACACCTAGGTCTTAAACCTCAACCCCCTTCAGATGTTCTATAAGTATGCCAGCAGCTCTTAAAAGGGCCCTTCTCACCATCAGTCTGTAGTCCCCTATCTCTCTGTCTCTCTGTCTCTCTGCTAGGAAGGCCTGGGGAGGACAGGAAGCACTACTCTGGGCCACTCAGGGCCACTGAAGGCACAGGAGTCATTGAAGCACCCCGTGTACTTTACTTTGTGAACTCACAGAGCAGGAGGGAAAAAACTATGATAGGAGGTAAAACTCTCTAAATTTACCTTGCTTTTTAATTTTAACTTTGGAGCTGAGTAATAGTTTACCTAATTAAAAAAATAAAATCCACATATTCAAAAAAAAGCCATAGTCCCTGAAATTCAAAACTGAAAAAAATTCACTCAATTCTATGTCAAGTCACTGGCATAACCACAAGAGTACACTTATTACTTTGTTTGGTTTCGTTTGGGGGCTACACCCATTGGTGCTCAGGGTTTACTCCTGTTTTTGCACTCAGGGCTTATTCCTAGTGGGGTTCTGGGAACTATATGAGGTACTGAGGATCAAACCCAGGTTGCCATATATAAGGCCAATACCCTACCAGCTGTTCTATCTCTCCAGACCTCAAGTAGATTTACTTTTAAAATCTCTAAAATTCTGAGCCAGAAAGATAGTATCTCAAGGGACTGAACACCTACTCTTCCTGCTGGAGGCCCAAGCTCAGTCTCCAGCACTACATGGTTCCTTGAACACCCCAGAGAGTGACCTCTGAGCAGTGAGTCAAGACTAGCCCATGAATGTATTGCCAGATATGGCCCCAAAACAAACAACAAAACAGAACTTTGGAATTCCTAAGTTTGATTGCATTATGAACTAGAATTATAGTCCACTAATGCCCAAAAGAACTACAGAGGGGGCTGGAGCAACAGTACAGCGGGTAGGGTGTTTGCCTTGCATGCGGCTGACCTGGGTTCGATTCCCAGCATCCCATATGGTCCCCTGAGCGCCACCAGGGGTGATTCTTGAGTGCAGAGCCAGGAATAACCCCTATGCATCGCCGGGTGTGACCCAAAAAAGCCAAAAAAAGGGGGGGGCACTATTAGAGATGAACATAAGGCATCCTGATCAAAATAGCTCATTCAAGACTGTATTCCACCAGCACAATACTGCAAGTGGGTAAGGCCTTGCACTTGGCCAAACCGGGTTTGATCCCCAGCATCTCAGCATCTAATACTTGAATGGTGCAGAGCCAGGAGTAACCCCTGAGTATCACCAGGTGTGAGGCCCCCCAAAAAATTATAATAAAATAAGAGAGTTAAAATTAGAAAGCAAGTGGCCACTGTCGTTACACCAGGGGAAGACTTTGGCATAATGCCTGGTGCATGGCACACACTCAACCAAGCACCTGTCAGCCTTTCCAAGGACCATTCCACCAGTCAAAGCCTGAGTGGACCCCACTCAGGGATCCATAGGATCCATGGGATCCCTATCCCAAGTGGCCTGTGACTTGTCCCAGTTGAAAAGTTTATTTTGTTTTTGGTTTGTTTTTGGGGTCACACCCGTTAATGCACAGGGGTTACTCCTGGCTCTGCACTCAAGAATCACTCCTGGAGGTGCTCAGGAGACCATATGGGATGCTGGGAATCGAACTTAGGTTGGCCACATGCAAGGCAAATGCCCTACCCGCTGTGCTATTGCTCCAGCCCCCTCCCCCCAGCCCCGTTGAAAGTTTTGAAAACTTTATATCCCTGAAAATCACTCAGTCCTGGGAACATGGGGATCCTTGGCCAGTGTCTCCTTCCCTTCAGTGGGTCGTATGTAGTGGGTCATGTTAGGAAGCTGCCTTTTGTCTAGTCCTCGGCCTTTTTGTGGAAGCATTCTCTGCTACCCTGCTGAGGCAGTTTCTGTCTTTACTTACTGTACTGCTTCAGGGGATTCTTTTCCTTTCCCTCTTTCTTTCAAACACTCCCATCCTGTGTATATTGGTGCACATTTCTGTAAGAGTCAGGGTTTTTTTATTCTATTTTTTCCATTTCTATTTTTTAGTTTCCATAATCTTGATTGCTCTGCTTGATTCCTTCTTCTGCCAACTTTCATTCTATTTTTTCCATTTCTATTTTTTACTGTCTGATTTCTTCTGCCAACTTAATTGTTGAGTCCTTCTCAGGAATCGCTAACTTTGGTCACTGTACAAAGTATTGTATAGCTCTGGAATTCCCATTTAGTCTTTCTTTATAATTTCCCTTTTTATTGATATTCTCTATTTGATCAGTAGTCATGATCATCACATCCTATGGTGATTTTATTCAATACTTTAAACATGTTTATAAAGCACAACTTTGAGGTCTTTGTTTGCTAAGCCAGCATCTGTCTCCCTTGAAGTTCCTTTTTTTTAATGTTTTGATTTTTCCTGTAGCCGAGCCCAACATTCTCATTGTTCTGATTTCTCACATATTTCACATTAAAAACTGTACATTTGGGGCCGAAGCAATAGTACAGCAGTTAGGGCATTTGCCTTGCATGCATCTGACCCAGGTTCAATCCCCAGCATCCCATATGGTCCCCCAAGCACAGCCAGGAGTAATTCCTTAGTGCAGAGTCAGGAGTGACTCCTGAGTATCATCAGCTGTGGCCCAAAAAGAAAAAGAAGAAGAAAGAAATAAAGAAAGAGAAAAAAAGAAAGAAAGAAAGAAAGAAAGAAAGAAAGAAAGAAAGAAAGAAAGAAAGAAAGAAAGAAAGAAAGAAAGAAAGAAAGAAAGAAAGAGAGAGAGGGAGGGAAGGAGAGGGAGGGGAGTGAGGGAGGGAGGGAGGGAGAGAGAGAGGGAGAGAGAGAATGAGAGAGAGAGAAAGAAAGAAAGAAAGAAAGAAAGAAAGAAAGAAAGAAAGAAAGAAAGAAAGAAAGAAAGAAAGAAAGAAAGAAAGAAAGAAAGAAAGAAAGAAAGAGAGAGAGAGAGAGAGAAAGAAAGAAAGACCAAGAAAGAAAGTTGTACATTTTACACAATGTATTGTGGATACTAATCCTCCTTTTTGAGTCTTCATTGCTGTTAGTCATGTGCTTGTCTAATAGCTGAACTAATTCTATGAAGGGCATTTATTTTCTTTTCAGTGTTCTCCCTCTCTCTTCAGTTTCTTGTTTCTATCTTCTAACTTGACTTCTGAGGGATCACTCTTGGATCCACATAAACCACTTATTGGTCAAAAACTGTGCCTTCTTAGCCAGTTAGATCTTCACGTTTTAGTTCTGATGTGTGTATAACTTGGAGACGACTTTTGCTGCTTAGGAAGCTAATGGATTTTCCCTTTTTCATTTGGGCACTAGCTAGGAAGTTCCTTCTGTAACTGTTCCTTAGAGGTACGGCTTTATTTTTTTCTTTTTAATGAAGCAAGACAGTTTTTATTTAAACACATTTAGAGACACTTGAGGGAAGCAAGAAAGAGAAAGAGAGACAGAGACAGAAAGACGTGTTTGAGAACACAGGCTTCTCCAGAGAAGAAAAAGCAGAGGAGAGAATAGAGAGAGCTACGTGCTCCAGAGAGAATATGGGCTTGGAAGAAAAGACCTAGAGGCCCAGATTTAAGCATACGCAATTTAAGTATGGTTTCCTGGAACTTTCCTGTGTCTAATATACTTATATTGTTATTTTTTATAATAGAAATATCATATCATACATTTCTTTAGCTTTATTGTATATTACCATTGATAATTATCATTTACTTTATATTTAGATTATTATTTAGCTAGTGTTTGTGCTTAAGTCCCTTGAGGGTTTTGTCTTTTTCAATATCTCTGGACTGTGTGATGTTTTCAAATCTAACCCCCATCCTGTTCTGATTGCACCTGAGTGGGTTCACCCTTGTACAGACCTGACCTTGCAGATACCCAGGAATAAGTTTGATTTGAGGATTCTCTCTCCATTTTTTTTCTTTTTGGGTCACACCCAGAAATGCACAGGGGTTAATCCTGGCTGTGCACTCAGGAATTACTCCTGGCTGTGCTTGGGGGACCACATGGGATGCTGGAAATCAAACCCCAGTCGGCTGCGTGCAAGGCAAACGTCCTACCCACTGTGCTATCGCTCCATCCCCAGGTTATCTCTCCTTAACTCGGCAAGTCTACCCTCTTAATTGATCACCTCCAATATCTTTTTATTTTTTTCAACAATGTCCCTAGGTCATGCTCTATTTCCAAACAGTCATTCAGTCTGAGCTGTGAGGTAGCCCCTGCCATGAGCCGTAGAGGTCTCCGGCTCTCAGAGAAGCACTTATCTGTCAGCAGATCCTGGCTGGAGAAATGACCACCACTGGGCTTCTGGGCTTGCTCTTCAGCGTAGATGATACTGAGGACAAACTGGGACAGAGGCAGCCACATCCCTGTGTTCTCTGCCTGATGCAAAACCCTAATCCTATAAGCAAAATGAGGGTGGGAGAAAAGAGGCCCAGTCCTCAGCTGCACCCATCTGCAGTAGCCTGTGTGCAGTCTGAGGCTGGGATCAGGAGTTCTGTGAGCAGCCTGCCCCTCTCACAGCAAAACTGTGAGCTGGACTAGGAGGCCAGGGAGGCTACTTGCCACCCCCACCCCCTTGGCCACACGTGCCTGGAACAGGGCCCTAGCATCAGTAAACCTGGGACAGAACAGACCTGGGTCTAATGCTGCTGCTTCAGTTCTTACCAAGAGTTAGCAGTTTTTTAAACAAATATTATGCTCTCTGGCCTTGCAGCCATTTTCAGAAGCTTTGACTATTGCTTGCCAATTTGATTTTATTTTTTATTTATTTGTATTGAGGTAACACTGGTATAAAACTTTCTTATATAACTTTTTTTATATATATACAATGTGATGACACCATGCTCACCACCAAAGTGCCAATGTCCTTGCACCAAAGTCCCTGGACCCAATCAGTCCATTATGCTCCCCCAAACCCACCCTAACTCGGTAACCTCAATTCTGTAGCATGAATTGAGATTCTAAGGATATGTTTTCTTTGGACATATATTGTCTGTTCCCTTACTTTGTTCTATTTTGTTTTATATCCCACCTATGAGTGAGGTTCTCTGGTTTGTGCCTTTCTCTTTTGACTTATTCATCATGGCACCCTTTAATTCCATCTGTGTTGTAGCAGAAGATGGTATTTTACCTTTTACTCGTAGTTGAGTAGTATCCATTCTGTATATAGACACTCTCATCTGCTTGAGGACACTTATTTCCAGATCATGGCATTGTGAATAGTGCCACAGAGCTGGGAAGAAAGCTCAGAGGTGCATGCCTTGCATGTACATGATCTTAGTTTGATCCCCAGCACCACTTACAACTCCCCCCACCCCATACTCCCTATGACCTTGGTGGCCCCCAAACAGTTCCTGAGCACTGAACTGTTTAGACTGGTTGGCCAAGGATTGCTGGGAGTGGGTCTTAGAATCCCCAAGCAATGTTTATAAGTTCCCCAACCACACGCGCACACACACCCTTTAAAAAGCACTGCCATGAACATCACTGTATCACTGTATCACTGTATCACTGTCATCCCATTGTTCATCTATTTGCTCGAGCAGGCACCAGTAACATCTCCATTCATCCCAGCCCTGAAATTTTAGCAGCCTATTCTTACTCTTTCCCAGTGATTAGAGTCTCTTTCAGGGTCAAAGGAATGAGACCTGTTATTGTTACTGTATTTGGCATATCGAATATGCCACGGAGAGCTTGCCAGGCTCTTCCGTGTGGTCAGGATACTCTCGGTAGCTTGCCGGGCTCTCTGAGAGGGGCGGAGAATGTATATCAGAGAATACAAGCAAGTATGTTAAAACCAAACACATGTGTGCTGCTTTAGGCACATCAGTGGGCTAGAATATAAGAGGTTGCGCGCTTCCGGGAGCTTTGTTTTAAGTAGTCTCTGGATCTTGGCCATTGATGAGATTACATGCTGCTGGCAGTAGTTTCTGGGTATGACTACCAAGCTACTGAAAAATGGGGGGTCTGGGTGGAGGAGGCCCAGTCCCGATCCGAGTAGGATTAGAGATCTCAGTCCCGGGTCTCTCATGCCTGGGTTCCTCTGCCGGTTCCTTCATGCATGAGGCTCATCCGAGTGTGTGGAGAGTGGCTTTGATCATGGCTGTGGCGGGCTTCCAGAGATTTTCGGTTGCCAGGGCTCTTCTTGGGGCGGAGAGGAAAATACAACCCACCCCCTTTCGAGGGGCCTCGGTGAAGAAAGCCTGGCTTGAGGGTAGGAGATTCTGTGTTGCTCTCTTCTGGGAGCTTTGTTTTAAATTTAAAACAAAGCCACGATTTTTTTTTCTTTTTGGGTAACACTCAGAGATGCTCAGGGGCTACTCCTGGCTCTGCACTCAGGAATTACTCCTAGCAGTGCTCAGGGAACCATATGGGATGCTGGGAATCGAACCTGGGTCGGTCGCATGCAAGGCAAAAGAAAGAGGCCAGAGCTATAGTACAGTGGGTAGAGTCCTCACTCTAAGATTGCCAGAAAGATTAGCACTGTGCACTGTAGCACTGTCATCCCGTTGTTCATTGATTCACTCAAGCTGGCACCAGTAACGTCTCCATTGTGAGAGTTGTGCTAGAAAGATTAAAGATCTGAAATTTATTGAAAAAAAAGCATAGAATATATTGATTTATATTTGTATTGGTGAAAAGGGTGACGTTTAAAGACATATACAAATATAGAACAATGTGGGGTAAGATGTCTTTACCATAAAAGATACCATAGCCATGTGAATTTTTCCCACTGTACTTAAACACTGTGGTTTACAAAGTTGTTCATGATGATTTGTTGCAGGCATTCAGTATCCCTATCAACACTGTCAATCAGGTGATTTTTATAAAGTTTTTCCACTAGAAAATAATGACCTCTTAGGTCAAATGTTCACTGTATCACTGCCATCCCATTGTTCATCGATTTGCTCGAGCAGGCGCCAGTAACATCTATCTCCATTCATCCTAGCCCTGAGATTTTAGCAGTCTCTCTTTACTCATCCTTCCCAACGGTGCTGCATTGGAGGCTCTTTCAGGGTCAGAGGAATCAGACCCATCATTGTTACTGTTTTTGGCATATTGAATATGCCACGGGGAGCTAGCCAGGATCTTTCCGTGCAGGCAGTAAACTCTCAGTAGCTTGCCAAGTTCTCTGAGAGGGAGAACTAGACATTAAGAGGTCTTTATTTTATAGTCTCTGGATCTTGGCCATTGATGGGATTACATGGTGCTGGAGGCAGTTTGTGGGTGTGACTGCCTAGCTACTGGAAAATAGGGACCTGGATGGAGGAGGTCCAGTCCCGATCTGAGCAGGCTTGGAGATCTCAGCCCCGGGTTCCGCACACCTGGATTCCTCTACCGGTTTCTTCATGTGTGAGGTTCGTCTGAGCAAGTGGAGAGTGGCCTTGAGCATGGCTGTGGCTGGGTTCCGGAGGTCTTCGGCTGCCAGAGCTCTGCTCAGGGCAGGGAGGGACACTCAACCCGCCCCCCTCCAAAGTGCCCCAGTGAAGACAGCCAGGTGCAGGGGCAGGAGACTCTGCCTAGATCAAATGTTAAGCAATATAAATATCAGGGAAAAAATAACAGTTACAAATGGAATGGTAATTTTTACTTTTGTGTTTTCATTTGTGAGTTCCAATCTAGCATATTCTTATGAGAAAAATATTTGGAGAAATATTAATAAAAATTAGTCACCAATAATTGTACCTCTTAGAGATTTTTAACAATCATGCTTGAAAATAATATATATCTCAGAACACAGAGAACCAGGGAATGGGACTACACAGGCCAAATTTCTAATATCTTAGCAGAAGCAAAGTCATTTCCTCTTATGTTACTAGAAATATAAGGCAGAAGAATCAAAACTCTGATGAAAGATTTTTAAAAGACTGAAAAAGAAACAAAATAATATGCAGAAGTCTACCTTTGGGTTGTCAGTGAGGAGATGTCACCAACTTTGTGATCAGTGACAGGGCAGGTAGTCCCAATTAGCATGGTAAGAACAAAAGCCAAAACATTACCCAGCTCTAGGTAGCTTCTGTTTAGGTTGACTTACATAAATTATGGGTATTGTTAAGTTTACAGGTTTTCTTTATCAAAGTTCCAACTATTCCTTCATCAAACTACTTGAAAGTTCTTTACATTTCCATGACATGTAGAGCTAAGAGGGAAAAATCTAAGCCTAGAATGGTTTTCAGCTTATGAACCTTACTTCCAGTAACCTCCAGCAGTCTTCAGCAGGATTTGTCTCTCTCTTCTTTCCATTGATTCACCTACTGTTACATACAACTCCGCCAGCCCATCATGTCTAAAACCAAAGTAGCTGCCTTCCCGGTGACCCGTTTCTGTCACTTCCCCTAGGCCCCCCAAATGATCTTTCTTGTCTTTTACTTATACACTAAGGACATCTTGATGTTGTAGGACCCCCACCTCAATGAGATCTGAGTCTTCATTTTCTCTACCACCAATAAAGTGGAGAATACTATTCTCTGATACTACTAACCTCCTGTTCATTTGGTCACAAAGAAATAAATAAGTTCTGCACACCACCAGTTCATCGCACCTGGACACTAAGATAAACACATTATGTAGAAGAAACATTGTAATTATCCCTACGAATGACAGAGAGGAACTTCCATAATAACAGAAAAGGAAGTAATTGAGCAAATCAGGAAATGGTTTCTACAAACATGCCAGTTTCTAGACACTGCTGACAACCTAGTACTTATTTCTATCATTCCCATCTGGCTTCCAGTTGCCTACAGTAACTTGCTCCAGGACTTTATAGGGAGTTGTCGTATCTTTTATAAGGTTCAGTGTGAAAAACTGTACCTTATAAAATCTTACCCTACTCCATAAATACATCTCCCAAGAAGTAAACCCCTAGGAGCAGAAGTTAAGGAAGTCTGACAATCTGTGTTGGTTAGAAAACAGAGTGCAGATAGGGCCCTAAGACCATAACACTCTGTTCCCTAGTTACTATAATGATCAGGTACAAAGGCCTTCACCTGGCACTCAGAATTTGACATCAAAATATCAAACCAAACTTTCAAAAAAAAACCCCACAAAATATCTCTGCTAATCATTAATATAAGTCCTTAAGGGTGATCTCCCTTAGTAATTTTCATCTTTGCCCAGAGCAACCTCCACGTCTCTTCCATAGCCTCCTCCCTTCAAGGCCCAATTTGAGATCACCAGGACTGGAGAGCATGTAGCCCGAAGGGCACTTTCCTTCTACACAGTTGACCTGTTTGATCCCTGTACCCCAGATGGTTCTCCAAGCACCACCAGGATTTATTCCTGGGCACAGGGCCTGTAGTAAGGTCTGACTACCACCAGGTATACCAAAAACAAAACAAAAACAAAAAACAATTCAGGATCACCTTCTTCATGTATCTTTGACTTAAAGGACTGTGTCTCCTCGGAACCCACCTAGCATATAAACATTCATTTAGCAGCTTAGTACACATATATGCCATCTTGGGGGCGGGAGGAGTGTTAAATAGAACAATTTTTATTTATTTATTTTTGACTCTTTTATTGGGATACCAGGGTTTACAGTACTGTTAATCATACATACATCATTCCAAAACCACATCCACCATCACTCACTACTTTCCTTTTTTTATCCCACATGAGATACTCTCTTTTTTTCCTTTGTTAGAAGTGGTGATACCTACACAGATATAGATGAATTGAGCTAATCTCCTGAAATTACACAAAATCATAAATCAATGACTATAAATCTTAAAAATTTTATGGGATCATTCTTTTCTAAGCCATTTTAAAGTTTGCATGAAATAGGCAAATCCTACAAATGTTTATTTTAGTAAGACTAAAGAGAACTAAAAAAAAAGTTAAAGGGGAGAATCTGAATAGGCTCCTATAAAAATATGTTTTATCCTTAGAGAGGCAATATTGGCTTTATGTTAGAAAATAGCATATTACAGATACTGCTTAAGTGTCTGCATTAATAATAACCTAATCAAGAATATTCATATGAATGAGACACTAATTTGCTATTGAATGTGTATAAAATTCTTTTGCAGACTAGGAGTAAACATTCCTTTCTTAATCTAGTAGAGGGCAACCATAAGTGCCATGAGTGCTATTATCAATACCATACTAAGTGCTGAGGAGTTTGTCTTGCCTTTGAAAAGAAACTTATTTCATGCTTCCTACATAATTGATTTCAAGGCTATGAATTCCCTAACTGTTGCCTGTCCATGAAGCTGTTCCTTCAAATCCATATGACAATCTAGCTGAGTAAAATATTCTTGCTGAAGTGTTTACTTCATTGAGTTTTTACACTATCTCCTTTCAATCTCCTCTGGCTCATATTGTGTCATTTGATAGACCTGCTGTGAACTTGGTGGAATTTCCCTTGTATGTAAGTTCCTTTATTTTTTCAAATTTTAAAAAAAATTTCAAGCACTATGAATTGCAAATTTCTTCATAGTTGGGTTTTTTATATACAATGTCCTATCACCAATCCTGCTAGCAGTGTCAACTTCTCTCTAGGTTCCCAAGTTTCCTCTCCTACTCCCTCCCCCGCAGCCCGCCATCTTGACAGGCACTTCTTAAATTTGGTTATTAAAGTTTGGATCTCAGAAGTTTCTTATTTGATCTTGATGTTTTCAATAGTCTCTCTTTGTCTTTTTGTTTTGTCATTCTGAGAACAATGTGTTCTGGAGTCTTCCTGGTAGAGTCTGTTTTCACTGAGATCCTTTGGGCTTCTTTGGTCAACCATATTAACTCTGCTCTGGGAAATTCTTAACTATGATTTCTTAAACATGGATTCTACATAAAATTTGCCTTTATCATCCTCAGGGACTCCAAAAATTCTCCAACTGTTCCTCTTGAATTCATTCCATAGTATTTTAGTGTGCTGTTTGAGACCTTTTTCCATCTTCTGTTATTTTCTAAAAGTTTCCACCAACATATCTTGGAGCTTCTTGATCTTTCCCTCAACTGCTGTTATTCTACTGCTTATTCCTCCCTCCTACCACCTCCCTCCTCTTCCTCCTCCTTATTCTCTTCTCCTTCTCCTTCTTCTTCTATCACCTGCCATACTCTGTGTTTCTGTCATTTATGCTTATAGTTTTCTCATTTGGGCTTTCATATTTTCTTGTGCTTTACTGACTACTTGTACCATTGTTTCTTTGAACTCATTAAAAATTATAAGCACAAATTAAGGTCATTTTCTGAAGATTTAAGAGTTGATGGTGTTGGTTGAGCCTGTTATTGTCTTTGTTCTTTGAAGTTGGTGGGATTCTATGTACCTTTCCCATTGGTTTTTCAGCTTCCTGCTATCCTGAGATGGAATCTTTGTAGATCAACCCCCTTGGAGACTCTGATGGATTAGTCTAGGAGTTGTTCTTTTCCTTACCTATCTTCACTCAGTGACAGGAAGTCTAATTATGCACAGCGTGAAATTTGCTGGTTAGAGCGTTCATGCTTTGGGAGACATGGCACTGGGCCCATTGATGTGGCGGCAGTTGAATATGGAGGCTGCTGGGACCGACCTGGAAGGGAGGGTGTTTGCCTCTTCTCCTTCGGGTAGCACTGTAGCACTGTCGTCCCGTTGTTCATCTCAGTTTGCTTGAGCAGGCAGCATAGTGTCTCTGTTGTGAGATTTGTTGTTACTGTTTTTGGCATATTGAATACGCCACGGGTCGCTTGCCAGGCTCTGCTGTGCGGGTGGGATACTCTCAGTAGCTTGCCCGTCTCTCTGAGAGGGACGGAGGAATCGAACTTGGGTCAGCCGTGTGCAAGGCAAAAGCCCTACCTGCTGTGCTATCGCTGCAGTCCCTCCTTCAGGTAAAATCACTAATTTTTTGTTGTTGCTGTTTTATTTGGGGGCCACACCCAGGGCTTACTGTGCTCAGGGCCTTGTGCTCAGAGATCATTACTGATGGTGCTGGGGGACTATATGCAGTGCTGGGGATCAAACTGGGGTGAGTCCCGTGCAAGATAAGCACCTTAATGTACTCTCTCTTCATCACTGATTTCTTAAGGACAGGATCTTTTTTAGCTAAATAAGGTTTGAATCAGGTGTGAAATAGAGTGAAGTCTCTATATAATGCATGTTCAATGAACATTTCCTAATTGATGATTATTAAACTCCTGTCAGGCAGGAGTTGAGAGCTTGAGTTGGTGGAAGGAAAATGTGCTGAGTCCTGGAATGGCGAGAAGACTTAACACTGTATGGACTCCAGAGTGAGCACCCTCTGAGAATAAGCCAAACTGATAAACAGTCTAGAAAAAATCCTGGAACTCTGAGAATACCAACTCAGAGTTGGTAAATTTTCAGATACTGCTAAATTGTTTGAAGTATTTAACTTAAGAAGTTGACCAGGAGAGAGTGAGTCCACCTTATACTTTCTCTCAAAGTAATCACATGATTAGCTCTTTCTATTTAACTTGCATTGCCAAGTACTTCTTGAAATAATCTTGAAAGGTAGAAAGGGAAGTCATTAAAGATCAAGAAATACTCCTAGATATTTCAGCATAGTATACATTTCTTTTTAGGCATCTGTACTCCTTTACAAGATGGCTCTTTTTCATTTATGACTCCAGAAAATGTTGTCTGCAGAGCTTCTAATTCTACAAATATTGAAATCTTCCTTGCTGGTAATATTAATCCTTGCAAACTCCTCTGATTTGATTTTTTTTGGATTGGGAAAACACCAATAAATATCAAGTAGTGAGTTCAGGGGTCCTGTCTCCCAGCAATTCTCAGCCAACCAGGCCAATGGTCAGTCTAGAACTTAAGTGTATGGTACCGCTTGAGCCTAGGAGTCTCTGTTCTTAGTTAAATACCTTTAAAATGCAAAACTAGCCCTTGGATCCTATTGGCTCTGGGAAACCCAGATTCACACTCAGGGCATTGGGTCTTTCAGACCCCTTAAACCAAGCCAGAGGTACCCAAAGTTACTACCCATCTTTCATCAGCAATGCATGCAAATTTACATCACCAACCTCACGTGCCCATCAGTGATTTAGTGACACTTTAGTCGCTAAGTCAAAGCCCACTTAAATTGATAAATCACTGTCCTTCAGGCACGGAATTCTGTGCTCTTCTAAACTTTCATGGCTGTCAACATCAGGGATTGCTATTTTTCTTTTTCCTTTTGGTTTTTAGGCACAGCTGGCTGCACTCAGGTATCACCCTTGTGGCAGGGATCAGTGGACTATGTGGGGGTGCGGAGGTTTGAAACCAGATGGGCCACGTGCCAGACAAGCTCCTTAGTCCCAGTCCTAGATCCTGGCCCAGCTTTCTAGCTTTTCACAGAACCTGGGAACCTGGATGGGTACCTCCTGCGGGGTTCCACCTACCAAAGGAAGCTGCATTTCCTCCTGGACTCTGTAACCTTAAACGAGACTTCGGCCCTACAGCTAAGATTCGTTTTCACCTCTTCATGAACAGACATAAAACACTTCTAGACTTCATAGGTATGATAAAGGGACCCAAGATGCGTCCAAGGCAAATTTCTGGGGGAACTTCCTCCTTTTTTTTTAAGCCTTCTCTGGAATACCTTGCCGCCTAATTATGCGAGCCTGTTGCATAGCACGACTAGGTAAAATTTGAAAAAAGAAAAAAAACAAAAAACATTGAAATGCCGGTTCGGGACGCTGGACCCTTACTGGAGGTCCTCAAGGTAGCGCAACCCAAAACTCAGCCGCTCACAGGGCCCAGGCGGCGCTTCGGAAATGGGAGGAGCTCCGGTGAGCTTGGGAGGCGGGACGTGGTGTCCTGGCAACGGCCCCGGCGGTTGGCCAGGCGGCCTGCGGCGACGGCCAATCACCGGGCGCCCTGCAAACGCTCGTCTCCACGACTGCGGCTGCGCGGGAGATTCGAATTGGCGGCGGCTCCTAGGCCGGCGCGGAGCCGGCGGCAGTGGTCCCACTTGCCATGGACAACCCGGAGAATGTCTTTCGGTACGTGTCGCCCAGGTGGGGTGGGGTCGACGCGGGGGCACAGACCTCGAGTCCAGGCGGCTGCGGGGCTGGGGTCCCCGGGCTCGGGGCCGGCCCGCCCGGACCTGCCCCCTCTGGCCTGGCCTTGGCCTGGTCGCCCGGCTCCGCGTTCACCGTCCCCGCGGGGCCCGGGACCCCCGGTGGGAAATGCTGGGGGCTGGCGGGGCGGGGGGGGGGGGGGTCTTGCGAGCCGTGTCCCCACTGCTGCCCGCCCGCATCGCGGCGCGCCTGCACCCGGCGGCGACCGCGCTGGCAGTTTGGGGAGAAATCGGGCGAATTGGGAGACGCGCCGAGCTCGTGTTTCTGTCTGTGTACGGAACCGATTCTGGGCTCATCGCTGTCCTGAAAGTACCAAAGAGTTCGAACCCAGAGGAGACGCCGGAAGCCCTGTGTAGGTCTCACGACAGATCTGCAAAGCCTTTTTTTTCCCCTTGAAATTTTCTGCTCCTGGGCCCGAGCAATTGTTCAGCCCGGAAGCCGCTGGACAATCAATCAGTCCCTGCTCACGGCTAGGTCGGTTCGACCGATCGATCCCCTCTACTCCATAGGATCCCCCGAATCCGGCCCAGAGTGAGCCCTGAGCTCCGCCGGATGTGCTTCCACCCCCTCCAAAACCAGAATTCTACTCCAGAAGGGGGAAGAGTTTCAAAAGTGCTCTCGCTCTTAGCCTGGGCTTTTAAAGTCCGTGAATAACAAACACTTCAGGTGCGGGAAGAGCTGTGCTAGGGTATTTAGTGCCACCCTACTAAAACTTGTTAAAATGTTGTAGCAGTGTTTATGGATCCCATACCTTTTTCATGATGACTTAAGTGACTCATCCTGCATTGTCTTTAAAGCTTTTAGGGGAGGAGTATAACTGGTTTGTTCTTTTTACCAAATCTTGTTCTTTGGACTCAGAAGAGGGAGAGCAAACTCAGGGAGGTCAAAACAATAATCTGTTACTTCAAGACTTTTTTAATTTATAAGTCCTAAAGGACCTCACTTTTACAAGGGAAAGTGGTATCTCCTCCCTCTTAAAAGGGAAATGTGGTATCTCTGACTTAGATTTGTAAAAAGTAATTTGCTTTATTAAATGGAGTGCTTTAGTATTTGCAGTGTATCTAGACCATTATACTGAGGAAAAGTTGGTTGGTAATGCAGATATGAAATTTTAGTGGGTGATCTCTATTTCCTGAGAAACATGCATTGTAGGGACTTACCTGCTATGAAGCATGAGAAGGAGATTTCCACTTTTCAGAAATGAAAGTATTCACTGAGATCTATGCCTAACTCTTCTTTCAACCACTCTAGCTTATTTTTTCATGTGTTTCTTTTTGCAAATATAATGCATATAAAATATCTCATGTGTATATTTTGGTATTTGATATTAATATATCTACATTATATACTTGTTTATAGTTCTTGCCTTTATGTCACATAAAATGTGGCAGAGTGTAGGGGACCATATGGGATGCTGGGGATCAAACCCGGGTCGGATGCGTGCAAGGCAAATGCCCTACCCACTGTGCTATCGCTCCAGCCCAAGTTATGCATTCTTAATGAGATCAGTTGTAAAATTCCTTAGCTTGTAACTGGTTTCATTTGTGTACTGAGATGACAGAAGGAACGGTTGTTTTTAAATCCTGTTCTCCAAAAATCACGTGATTTCATTGAAAACCTTCAGGTTTTAATTGGACTCTCACAAGGGAAGTATACAGTTCCAGTGAGTGATTCCCATAGCCTCTTCTGGGACTTGTTTAAGCTTTCTAACTGCTTTCCCTCTCCTGTTTTTACTCCCCAGCCCTTTCTGTACTTGGAGTGAAGAATCAACTTTCTGAATGAAAATCAGAACTTGTCACCTCTGCTCTTAAAGAGCATAAATAGTTCAGCCCTCTTAAATAGCTGCAGGGCTCACCCCTCAGGCTGTGTGGAAAATAGGAAATCTTGTCACTTAATTACACCTTTTCCCTTTGTTTTGTTTTCTTTGTCACCAGACATCATTTTACTTCTGTTTTTTGTATTTTGGTTTTTGTTTACTCCACATGTCCCTGCAAGTTCCCTGCAGAGAACTTTATTTACATTGGCTATTTTTTCACTGAAGCTGTGGTGGATGTGTGGAAGTAGGGACAGCTTGTGAGTGATGGTCACTAGTTTGGGAGCGACACCTCCAGGAGTGTTCTACGGAGACCCTTAGGGTGTCTTGGGCTGGCTCACTTCAATTCACCAGTCTCAGTCTCGTCTCAGCCAGTTTCCTCAGAGTAAGGAAGGTTTGTTTTATTAGGAGGAGCAAAAGATTTCTGATCTGTCACTCTGGTACTGGGCTCAAACCCAGGGCTCCACACATGCAAGGCCAGAGCCCTACTGCTGAGCTGCGTTAGGGCGGTGCTGAGCCCAGCCTTCATCCTGGCTGTGCCGCCTCGGATAGGTATTTGTTCCTGGAAGAAACACAGACCAATTCTCAGTTTCCTGAGCATCTCTGAGTGAATGCTCTTTCAATATTTATAGATCATTTAAATCGCGCTTCTTAACTTTCTCTGTAAGATATACAGATGATAAAGATAGCATACACAGAACTCATACCTTAGGAATTATCACTAATAGCTCATCTGCTTATTTTGCTCTTTTCTAGGATGTTTGAAACCCATATGCAGAGCTATAAGGGTGATGACCCACTTGGAGAATGGGAAAGGTCTGCATTTATTTTATTTTCTCCCTTTCAAATCAATGATGTGTTGCCCTGGAAACTAATATTCTCCATATTTTCTCTAGTTACATGCGCTGGATAGAAGAAAATTTTCCTGAGAATAATGAGTACCTGACAATTTCATTAGAACGTTTAATGAAAGAATTTTTAGACAAGAAGAAATACCACAGTGACCCGAGATTTATCAATTACTGTTTAAAATTTGTAAGTATACTTCCAGATGTATAGTCAGCTCTATAGTCATGTTATATTTTTGCTTCCTCTCCACTCCTCTCCCTCCAACACTGATATTATTGTTGGCTTTTGTTTTAATTTCTTTTATTTTTAGTCATGTGTATGCTAAAAGTTATATGATCAGCGATATTTATTATGGAATCTTTGGATTCTCAGAAACTAAACTTGGTACTGAAAGGAGATAAATGATTCAGGTCAGACTTTATTTTTTATTTTTTAATTTAGCATTTTTGTTGTTGTTGTTGTTCTGGGACCATAATCAGCTGTGCTCAGGGATCACTCCTGGCAGGGCTCAGGGGACTATCTGGAGTGCTGGGGACTAAACCTGGAGAGACTGTATGCAAAAAGTCAAGTGCCTGATCTGCTGTATTATCTCTCTGGCCCCTTACTTTTTCCCTCTCAGATTAAAATATTGCTGTTTTATCATGGGTTTATAGCACTAAGTAAATTTTAGCAGGACAGTTTCACTTTGGTTAGACTTGAATGGTTTAGTTTCTTCAGTTTTGAAATTAAGAGTTGAGGGCACAGCTCTTGATAAAATCATCAGTGCCCTGGGGTAGGGTACATGGATTTCTCACTAAACTACGAAACACTAGGATTCACAGCATCCTTCAGAACCTGCACAAGGTCAGAGTAAGACGAAAGTAATTTTTTATTTAAAAGGGTTACATTGGAGCCCACCCTGGTGGGAAGTAGTATGGGTAACATGGGGGACGTTAGATGGAGGGAAGGGAAGCACCTAACTTTCTGATTTGCAGCTAGAAACCTCCAGATGCCCGACCCAGAAGCATGGGCGATGGCAGCCCCTGAGGACGCACTCTGGGACAGACTCACCAGCAGGTCCCCTGTTCTCTTGCCTGCTCTGTGTTTCTGTAGGCTGAATGCAACAGTGACCGCCAACAGTTTTTTGAATTTCTGTACAACCATGGCATTGGGACCCTGTCATCCCCTCTGTACCTCGCCTGGGCTGGGCACCTAGAAGGCCAAGGGCAGCTGCAGCATGCCAGCGCTGTCTTCCGGAGAGGAATTCAAAACCAAGCCGAACCCCGGGAGCTGCTCCAGCAACAGTACAGGTAGATCAGATCCCAGGGCTCAGACCCTCCCAGCCGAACGCAGATGGGTGCTGTCGTCAGCTCATGAGAAAGTTAGGGCACAGACTGGAGAGTAGGGCAGAGGACAATCTGGGTTCAAAACCCAGGCACTGCATATGATCTCCCCGCACCCGTTCCCCTTCCGCGCGCGCGCGCGCGCGCACACACACACACACACACACACACACACACACACACACACACACACACCACACACACCCTACAGGAGTGAGCCTGAGCACTGCCTGGTGTAGCCTAGAGCAATAGCAAATAAAATACTGTGATCTATCTAGAGAACTACTTGTCATTGATTACTGTTTCAATTTCCTTGATAGTGTTACGTCTATTCAGGTATTCCAAATCTTCTTGGTTCAGCCTTGGGAGGTTATAGGAACTCAGGAATATATCCATTTCTTCTAGGCTCTCTTGTTTTGTGGCATACAGACTTTCAAAGTAATCTCTGATGATCTTTTAAATTTCTTTGGTTTCTGTTGTGATGTCCCCCTTTTTCATATCTGATGTAGTTTATTAGGGTTCTCTCTCTCTCTTTCTTTGTGAGTCTTGTTAGTGGTTTATCAATCTTGTTTATTTTTTCAAAGTACTAGCTTTTGGTTTCATTGTTCCTTTGGATTGTCTTGTGGGGATCCAGCTCGTTGATTTCTGTTCTAAGTTTTATTATTTCTTTCCTTGTGCCTGGTTTCAGCTCCTTCTGTTGGTCATTTTCTAAGATCTCAAGCTGTGAAGTCAAGTTATTTGTGTGGGTCCTTTCTTCCTTCCTGAGAAACGCTTGCAGAGCTATAAATTTTTCCCTTAGCACTGCTTTAGCTGCGTCCCACAAGTTCTGGTAGCTTGTGTCTTTATTTTCATTTGTTTCCAGGAATCTTTTGATTTCTTCCTTGATTTCCTCTCTGACCCACTCGTTCAAAACATCAAGCTGTTTAATTTCCAGGTGTTTGATTTGATTTTCCGTTTCTGTATATGATTAACTTCTGTCTTCAATGCATTGTGGTCTAAAAAGATAGTTGATACAATTTCTATCTTCCTGATACTATTGAGGTATGTTTTGTAGCCCAGCATATGGTTGATCTTGGAAAATTCCATGTTCACTGGACAAGAATGTGTATTCGGTTTGGGGGGGATGAAAAGCCCTGTATACATCTATTAGCCCTCTTCCATTTCTTCCTTCAGAGCCAGTACCTCCTTGCTGAGTTTTAGTCTTGTTGATCTATTCAGAAGTGATAAGGTGGTATTGAAGTCTTGACTACTGTTGTGTTGCTACCAATATCCTCCTTGAAGTCTATTAGCAGTTGTTTTAAGTATTTTACTGGCCCCTCATTGGCTGCATATATATTTAGGAGTGTGATTTCTTCCTGATGTACATCACTATATCACTGTATCACTGTCATCCCATTGATCATCGATTTGTTTGAGCGGGCCCAGTAACATCTCTATTCATCCTAGCCCTGAAATTTTAGCAGCCTCTCTTTACTCGTCCTTCCCCATGGTGCCGCATTAGAGGCTCTCCAGGGTCAGGGGAATGAGACCCATCATTGTTACTGTATTTGGCATATGAATACGTCACAGGAGCTTGCCAGGCTCTCCCCCATGCAGCCAGTAAACTCTCGGTAGCTTGCCAGGTTCTCCAAGAGGGAGAACTAGGCTATCAGATGTCACGTAGCCACACCCTGATGTACATATCCCTTGGTAATTAAAAAATGCCCTTCATGGTCCCTTCTAATCTTTTTCAGCCTGAAATCTGTGTTGTTGGATACTAGTATGGCCACCCCAGCTTTTTTGAGAGAGGTTTTTGCTTGAAGGATTGTTTTCCATTCTTTGACTTTGAGTCTGCATTTGCTCTGACTATTCAGATGTGTATCTTGTAGGCAGCACAATGTT
This sequence comes from Sorex araneus, assembly GCF_027595985.1. Classification (NCBI taxonomy): domain Eukaryota; kingdom Metazoa; phylum Chordata; class Mammalia; order Eulipotyphla; family Soricidae; genus Sorex; species Sorex araneus. The sequence goes on from NC_073313.1 coordinate 316,114,599, forward strand.
GCCTTCAGGTTTTTAATCTATTTTGCCACTCTGTGTCATTTAATTAGTGCATTTAGACCATTGACATTGAGAGAGATTATTGTCACAAGGTTTTGTGTCATCTTTCTGTTAAACTTTGTTGTGCTTGTGGGGTTTGTCTTGCCTTAGAGTAGCCCCTTCAATCCTTCTTTTAAGTTTGGTTTTGAATCTATGAAGTTCTTGAAATTACATGAAATAGTGTATCGTTCCTTTGAGTCTGAGTAAGAGCCTAGCCAGATAAGGTATTCTTGTTGAAGTGTTCATTGAGTTTTTTCACTATATCCCACCACTGTCTCCAGGCTTGGACAGTTTTCTCTGATAAGTCTGCTGTAAATCTAAGGGATGCTCCTTTGTATAATTTCTTTTTTTGCCCTTGCTGCATGCAGTATTGTGTCTCTGTGGTTTTCATCATTCTATGATATGCCTTGGAGGCTTTTAATTAGGGTCTCTTTTAGCTGGTACTCTTTGGGTTTCTTGGATCTGGATGCTTGTATTCTCCAGCTCTGGGAACTTATCAGCAATTATATCTTTAACTGTTACTACTTCATTGGGGTTGCCTCCCTGTCCTTCTGATACTGCAATGATTCTTATATTTTTCCTCATAAAATTATCCCCTAGGTCTCTTACTCACCCTTGAACTATTTTGAGATCTTTTTCCCATTGTCTGTTGTTGTCACGCTTTTTTGTTAGTGGAGCGATAGCACAGTGGTAGGGCATTCGCCTTGCATGAGGCCAACCGGTGTTCGATTCCTCCGCCCCTCTCGGAGAGCCCGGCAAGCTACCGAGAGTATTGCATCCACATGGCAAAGCCTGGCAGGCTACCTGTGGTGTACTTGATATGCCGAAAACAGTAACAATAAGTCTGACAATGAGAGACATTACTGTTGCCCGCTCTAGCAAATCAATGAGCAACGGGATGACAGTGAGTTTTTTGTTTCAGGGTCACATCGGTGATGCTTAGGGGTTACTTATGGCTCTGCACCTAAGAATTACTCCTGGTGATACTTGGAGGACCATATGGGATGCTGGGAATTGAACCCAGGTCCATCATATGCAAGGCAAACACCATACCCACTGTACTATCAACCTGGCCCTTAGAATTCTATTTTTCAAGTCTCTTCTAACACTCATGCTCTTTTACTAAAATTTTCAAGTTGGCATTAAAAAAATGAGTATAACAAAACTGCATTTATCTGTCATTGTTAATCATTGTTGTGTTTTCTCTGCTAAAGGGTTTACAGAAAATCCCAAAACAAAATATTTTACCCCAAACACCTAAATATTTGTAATTTGTTGAAAAACCTTGCATCATTTTAATGTCTAACTACATGTTCTTTAATATCATAGTTTTAACTACAATTCTTTACTGTCGTGTCATATTTAGTCATATCTCAGTATGTTATCCTTTTTATTAAACAAGTAGTGCTTAATAAAAGGATTTCTTGAATTGAGAACCACAGGATTTAGCTACATTGCATTTGGTTTACACTTACTTATTGATCTCTCTACGCTGTGTACTCTAGTCATACTGTGCCAGTGTATCAGGCTTGGAAGGCATGCATTAGATGTTGCTTTAAAGAGGTGCCCTGAGATTTAGAATTTAGAAGTCATCTCAGTGTAAGCAGTAATACATCTGCCTTTTGCTAAGGTAGCAAATATCTGTGGCTTTGTTTCCTTCTTTTAAACATTGTAAGTTTTATGTTTTTAAATCTATTGAATATCTTAAATAGGAGGTTCAAACACCTAGTGGTGACATTCACACAAGATTGACACCCACAGAGAAATAGAGTACAATTACTGTGGATTTGAGAAGTAATAGCATAAACTAGCGTGAGGGAAGAATTTTTCTAATTGGAGTGTACTGACATGATGATATTCCCAGAGCTTTGAAAAATTTTAAGCAACTATAAAAATCAACTTTACTTTGGTCTTGGTCTTTGATAATTGTATAAACTGTTTGTCATTTTTAGTTTTCACTTAAATCCAAATATATATTAACCTGTAAGACTGTAATCTAAATTTATGCCTTTCTACCATCCTTTAGGTTATTTCAGACACGCCTCGCTGAAGCTCATTTGCCAGCTCAAGGTAAAGGCACATTTCCCAAATGTCGCAGTTTATTCAGTCTCCGAGCTGCACTGCTTTTTCTTTTTCCTTCTTCTTCCAAGCAAATCATGGGTGGAGTGGTAGCTCAGTAGTCAGGGTTACGTGCTTTGCATGTGCTAAGACCCAAGTTCAAACCCCAGCACCATATGCCCAACAGGCTCTGATGGTTCCCTGTGCCACAGGGCCCCGGACAGTTCTGCATCCCTGAGCAGAGCACTGACCCACCCGTGGTCAGGCTGAGTATCACCAGGAATGATCCTCTCCCCCTCCCCCTGCCCCCAAAGGGCCTGTGAGTATTGCTTGTGAGATATCCTTCCACATAGCAAATCTGGGCTGGGGGTGGACCTTGGTGGTAGAGTGTTTGTCTCACAGGTGTGAAGCTGTGGGTTGACCCCCTGCACGAATGATTCTGTTGTCTTAGGTAATGGGGACACTCCCATAGTAATGCCTGTTAAATAGTCCTGAGAGCAGGGATTTTGGATTTGGAAAGACTTTGAAGAACTTTGAAAGAGTAATCACAAGAAAAACATGCTGGTTTTGTATATATTTTGAATTTTAAAAAATATCTTGCATGCGGCCAACCTGGGTTTGATTCCTCTGTCCCTCTCAGAGAGCCCGGCAAGCTACAGAGTATCCCACCCGCATGGCAGAGCCTGGCAAGCTACCCGTGGCGTATTCCATATGCCCAAAACAGTAACAATAAGTCTCACAATGGAGACATTACTGGTGCCCACTCGAGCAAATCTATGAACAAATGGGATGAAAAAATATCAGAATTGGGGTGGGAGCAAGAGTACAGTGGGTGGGGCATTTGCCTTGCACATGGCTGACCCAGGTTTGATCCCTTGCTTTCCATATGGTCCCCCAAGCACTGCCAGGAGTAACTTATAAGTGCAAAGCCAGGGATAACCCCTGAGCGTTGTTGGATGTGGCCCTAAAACCAGAAAACAAAGAAACAAAATTGATAAAAATAGAGGGCACTACTCCTGGAGTTTGAATTGAATTATATGTATCCAATATCTAATACTTTTAGAGAAATGTCATATTTTTTCTTAGAAATAAATATTACATTTTAGCAGTAGGCATCTTCTCCTCTGTTGTTTTAAACAGGATGTTTAACTTATATTTATTTTATGTCTTTCTTGGGCATCTTGAATTGGTAAGAAAATTATCTTGTTTTGTTTTTGAGTCACACCCAGCAGTGTTTAGGGCCTAACCCTGGCTCTGCACTCAAGCTCACTCCTAGTGATGCTCAGAGGAACCATATGAGGTGCCGGGGATCGAACCCAGATCATCTGTTTGTAAGGCGAGTGCCTTCTATTGCTCTAGCCCCAAGCAAATTATCTTTATATTTCTCCTGTCTAAAAAGTATAGGGCAACACCCAAAAGGAGAGAGAACAAAGGGGAATGCCCTGCCACAGAGGCAGGGTGGGGTGGTGGGGGTTGGGATGGGGGTGGTGAGAGGGATACTGGGATCATTGGTGGAGGTGAATGGGCACTGGTGGAGGGATGGGTAAACGATCACTATATGGGTGAAATGCAAACACAAAAGTTCATAAGTTTGTAACTGTACATCACAGTGACTCTTTAATTAAAAAATTTTTAAAAAGTGTAGGGGTTTTTGTTGTTGATTTATTTTTGATTATAGTTTTTAATTGAATCACAGTGAGATACACAGTTACAAAGTTGTTCATGATAGGGTTTCAGTCATACAATGTTCCCAACACCTGTCCTTTCACCAGTGAACATTTCTTATCACTTATGTAGTCAGTTAAAAGTGTTTTGACTTCCTTTCCTGAGAGAATGGGGTTATTTCTTACTTACTGCAGGATCAGAAGACTAGCTCTAATAATTTTATCTAGTATGATTTTTCTAGCATTTCTCTTTTCCATTCCCCTATAGCCAGGGCATTGGCACCTCTGCAGAGTAATCAAATTTTAAACAGAACAGTGACGTCAAAATCAAATCCAGAGAATGGCTCAGACTGCTGCCCTAAGAACCAGGTATGAACAATGTTTCTGGGACATTGGAAAATGGTTGCCTCAAGATTTCATTTCACTCACTAACTTGTTTGTTTGCTTTTGGTTTTTGAGCCACACCCAGTGGTTGCTTGGTGGTGGGGTGGGATGTCACTGCTGCTAGGGGACCACTTGGGGGCCATGCAGTGCAGGCGCTGTGCCCGGGCCCTCTGCATGCAGGGCATACCTTCTGGCTCCCTCTCTCCCTGGCCCCAGATTTGAACAGCTATATTTTTGTTTGTTTTTGTTTTGGGGTCCATACTCAGCAGTGCACGGCTTACTGGGCTCAGGGATCATCCAGGCAGGGTTTAGGGGACCTTGTGGGGTCCTGGGGATCGAACCCAGGTTAGCTGTTTGCAAGGCAAACACCTTGCCCCTGATCTATCTCTCCAGTCCCTCAAGCACTTACATATTTGTGAAGAATTGGGCTCCAGGTTTCTTTTTTTTTTTCTTAGATGAATAATTTTTCACTTGTCCAAAGATAACCCAGTTGTCTATTCTTCTTTTTAAAAAAAATTTTTTTTTTTAATTTTTATTAGTAAATCACTGTGGGGGTACAGTTACAAACTTATGAACTTTCATGTTTGGATTTGATTTACATCCCTCCACCAGTGCCCATTCTCCTCCACCAATGTTCCCAGTATCCCTCCCCCCACCACCATCCCACCCTGTCTCTGCGGCAGGGCATTCCCTTTTGTTCTCTCTCCTGTTGGATGTTGTAGTTTGCAATAGAGGTATTGAGTGGCCATCATGTTCGGTCTATAGTCCACTTTTGGTATGCGGCTTTCAACCCAAGTGGGTCCTCCCAATATTCTCTACTAAGTGTTCCCTTCTCTGTCTCTGCTGCCTTTAACCACAGCATGTGAGGCCAGTTTCCAAGCTGTGGGGCAGACCTCCTGGTTCTAATCTCTACTACTCTTGGATGTTAGTGTCTCATTCTGCTACTTTATATTCCACATATGAGTGCGATCTTTCTATGTCTGTCTCTTTCTTTCTGACTCATTCCACTCAACATAACACTCTCCATGTTGATTCACTTATAGGCAGATTTCATGACTTCATCTTTTCTAACAGCTGTATAGTATTCCATTGTGTAGATGTAACAAAGTTTCTTTAACCAGTCATCTGTTTTTGGGCACTTCGGTTTATTCCAGATTTTGGCTATTGTAAATAGTGCTGCAATGAACATAGAAATGCAGATGTCATTTCTACTGTACCTTTTTGCCTCTCCGGGGTATATTCCCAGGAGTGGAATTGCTGGGTCAAATGGGAGCTCAATTTCTAGTTTTTTGAGAATTGGCCATATTGTTTTCCAAAAGGGCTGAACCAGTTGGCATTCCCACCAGCAGTGAAGGAGAGTCCCTTTCTCCCCACATCCATGCCAATACCGGCTGTATTTGTTTTTTTGGATGTGGTCCAGTCTCTGTGGTGTGAGATGGTATCTCATTGTTGTTTTGATCTGCATCTCCCTAATAATTAGTGATGTAGAGCATTTTCTCATGTGCCTCTCAGCCATTCGGATTTCTTCTTTGGAAAAGTTGCTGTTCATTTCATCACCCCATTTTTTGATCGGGTTGGCAGTTTTCTTCTTGTGGAGTTCAACCAGTGCCTTGTATATCCTTGATATCAACCCCTTATCAGATGGGTATTGGGTAAATATCCTTTCCCATTTTGTAGACTGTCTTTGTACTTTGGTCACTATTTCTTTTGAGGTGTAGAAGCTTCTTAGTTTGAGATAGTCCCATTTATTTATCTCTGTTTTCACTTGCTTGGCCACTGGTGTGTCATCTTTGATGATACTGTTGGCTTCAATGTCGTGGAGGGTTTTGCTGACCTTGTCTTCAATGTACCTTATGGATTGTGGTCTGATGTTGAGGTCCTTAATCCATTTTGATGTGACTTTTGTACATTGTGATAGGTGGAGATCTGGGGCTCTGGGTTTCTTGTCATTTTACATACACTGATATTCTTTTTCTCTCTCTCTAGGGTTCAGAACTTTCTGGAGTTCCATCTTCAGCTTGTGATGCAGAGTCAAAAAGGCAAGTCTTATCAGTGCAGTCATGTCTTCCTTAGTTCCCTTAAGATTTGCCATTGGGGATCGTGCTATTGTGAATAATGTATTTTTCCTTTTTATAGAGACCAAAGGGTGATCATGATTTCCAAATCTGGATACTCTGTACCCCCATCCTCAACAGCCAACGCTGATGTTCAGCAAGTTGTAATGTATTGCAAGGAGAAGCTTATCCGAGGAGATTCAGAATTTTCCTTTGAAGAATTGAGAGCACAGAAATATAGCCAGCGGAGAAAGCATGAACAATGGGGTACTTGCACTGACATTTGAGATAATCTGATTTCATTTAAAATAAGTATCATTCTGAGTAGTTACCATTTTTTCATCGATTGTTGATCAGAGAAGCTGCAAAAGAAAGTATACAATAGGGGCTAGAGAGATAGTAAAGCAGGTAGGGTGCTTGCCTCACACACGTCCATCCTGGGTTCGATCCCCAGCACTCCATAAGCTCCCCCAAACCAGTCAGGAGCGATTCCTGAATATTGAGCCAGAAGTGAGCCCTGAGCACTGACAGGTGAGGCCCCCAAACCAACATAATATTTTTTTTTTAAAGTCTGCACTCATGAGAGATTTGAACTACTATGTTAATAACTCTAGACCTTTGGTCAGATATTTATACTGTGACAGGGTTAAATGAAATTTGGAACTGGAGTAAAGAATTTTATAAAATGTTCTGCTGTTGACATTCCCTGAAGGAGTCATGCCAGGACCATATATTGATTGTACCAGATTTTGTTCCCTGCAGGGAAAGCACTGTTGATACCACTTGTGGTTGTCCCCATGCAGCATGGACCCCAGTGAGCGTTGTTCCGTTAAGGGCTGAATTATTTGGAATCCAGTCAGTCTGTTGCTCTCTCTTAACTGTTTATCATTTCCCAGCCTGTCAACAACTGAGAGATTAAGCAGGTGATAGTTCTAGAGGATTGAGTTTGAACCATAGACTCGGGAGAATTTTCTTTGACACAATATGAACTGAAGTTACAGCAACAGTGTATATGTGGTTCAGTTATGTTAACTAGTGGTCAGTTTAACCTTTTAGTGCCCTGGACTCTGATTTCTTCTCAGAAAACACCTAGGGATTTATTTTTATTTATTTATTTTTAGATTTTGTTTGTTTTGTGTTTGGGGGCCTCACCTGGCAGTGCTCAGGGCTTACTCTTGGCTTTGCACTGATGGATCACTCTTGGTGGGGTTTGGGTGACCATTTGGAGAGCCAGGTTTCAAACCTGGACCAGCCACATACAGAACAAACCCCCCACTCAGTGTAGTATTGCTTCCTCCTTGCTCTTGGAGATTATATTCTAGAAAAACTTGATTTCCAAGTGAGTTACATGGTCATTGTTTCGATAAGTGTTTAGACTACTATGAACTTTTGAAATGTTTTTCTTATTAAACATGAAGTTTTGATAACTTGAAAGTAATTGTGATTACATAATTAAAAGGTAATTCCCACCGGGACCAGAGTCCACTGGGCCCAGCAAGTAGAGCACTCACCTTGCACAAATTCAGTCCCTGGCATCCCATGTGGTCCCCTGAGCATCACCAGCTATACCCCCCCAACCCCAAAAAAGAAAATGGCCATTTCCATTCTAATAACCTAACACACATGGAAAAAATAGTAAAAATTAAATTAAGTATTTGAAAAAAAAATTTTTTTTGATAACTTGAATATAAACTAGCTTGCTAACCAATTTTTTTGTTTTTCCTAAAGTAAATGAAGACGAACAATACATGAAAGAAAAAGAAGCCAACGCTTTTGAAGAACAGCTACTGAAACAGAAAATGGATGAGCTTCACAAGAAGTTGCTTCTAGTAGTAGAGCCATCCTGTGAGAACCCGGGCAGGAAACCTCTCCAGGAAAGGTCTGAGGTGTGTACCTGCTCTTCTCTGATGCCGTCCCATTGATTTCTGTGTCCACTTTCCCTCCCTCACTGTGGTGATGTCTGGGAGTTACACACCAGCTTGCTCGCACACTGAGCCCCAGTGGCCAGGGCGGGGAGCACTCCCTCAGTCCTGGTGCTCCTACACTGTCTGGGTCAGGTCTGGTTGGGGCTCATTGTGACACTCATGCATTTGTCTGCGAGGGGGTGACTTCTGGCTCCATCAGTACGCGGCTTCTGGTTGTGGTGCTCCCTGGGAGGGCAGGTGGCGCTCCCACGATCTTGCTGCAATGCTGCAAGCACTTGGCTCTGACCTGGGGACTGCACATTCTTCTCCCAGTACTGGGCATCCCAAACTCAGAGCTGCCTGCCTGCTGTTGATACTGGTGGGCTTGGTACCTTGGTACCTTGGTGTACATTTCCCACCACCCATGCCCCCTGTTTGTCTACCACCATCCCCCAACACCCCATCCCCCAGCACCCAACCCCCAGCCTCCCTCTAAGGGAGGCACTTTCCTTCTTGCTCTCTCTCCTTTTCCTTTTGTGCATTCTGGTTTGCAATACAGGTGCTAAGAGGTCATGGTGTTTGTTCAGGGCATTTGGTATTTTTATGAGGATGGTAAGGCTGGAGTAGCTTTCCAATTGGGTGGCAGCTTTGGGGTGTGGATGTGACTGCCAAGGCTTCCAGAAGTACAGGGAGGTGGGGGGAGGTAGCTCATCCTGACCCCAAGAAAACCTGCAGAATTCAGTCACAAAACCCGCATACCCAGATTTTCAACAGATTATATCTCAGTGAGGTCAGTCCTGAGACAGTGGAGTCAGGCTGGGGGCCGGGTATAGCAGTGATTTTGGATTGTGGAAGCAAGCAGCTGCTGGGGGCTCTTCTTGGGTGGGCACAGTTACCCGACCCCTCCAATTTACCCCAATCTGTTTAGTCATGCACAGGTCTGAGATTACTGTGACTTTTGATCTCTTTCAAGATTTATTTGTGAGTCTCTGAAGTAAGACCAGTAAATGAGCTTGTATAGCTGAGTCGGAAGTGATTTGTGGACGTGGCTCCCATATACCTAACTTTTGGCTGTTTAATTTCTTGGTAAACTTGGCCCCAAGTTGTTGGGGTCCAACCAAAGGTATCAGGAATCCTGAAGGCACCATCAGGCTGCTGATGCACTCGCTCTGCAGGTGCAGGTTGGGGATGAGCTTTTTATGTGTCTCCATCTGTCTGTGGAATGGAGTTTCAGGTGATGCCCTAGGTATTTGATGATTTCTTACCATCTGTGAGGATCTTTTATGAAATTTTTATGTTTTCATTAACAACACAAGTGTATAGCTACAGTATAAATATTTGTAAGTAGGAAAGCGAAGATTTGAAGGTAAGAGCGTCATATCCTCCCCTTCCGAGCATGTTTCTGTGGTACTTATTGCAGTTGACTGTCACATTTTCATTTAAGAGAAAGTGAGGACTAAGGTCCCCCCCACTCCCACCACTGCCTGCCCTTTTTGTCCCTTTTGTTGTTGTCTTTGTCGCAGTGTCAGGGCCTTGCCCTCTTCATTTCTGTGCCCACACGAGTGTGGTTGCCGTGAGCCAGAACTTGGCACTTGTGGCTCTGATGGCCACATTGGCACTCTGGGGGGTCAAACTCCCAGCCTCCCTCGTGCAGGGCAGCTGCTCTCCCACTAGTCTTTCCAGTGGGAATAACACCAGTATGAGCAATTGATAACATTGATGTGTAGGACTTTTCACAAAATTAAGGAAATGACACAGTTCATCACTGTATCATTGTATCACTGTCATCCCTTTGCTCATCAATTCGTTCGAGTGGGCACCAGTAACGTCTCATTGAGAGACTTATTGTTACTGTTTTTGGCATATCCAATACGCACGGGTAGCTTGCCAGGCTCTGCTGCGCGGGCTTGATACTCTCGGTAGCTTGCCGGGCTCTCCGATAGGGGCGAAGGATTCAAACTCGGGTCGGCCGCGTGAAAGGCGAATGCCCAACCTCTGTGCTATCGCTCCAGCCCCGACACAGTTCATAAATGCTATAATACTTGGAGATGGGTGTTCAGTGGCTGAAAGTATGAGCTCCTGGATGTGTCTCGTTAGAAGCTACAAAAGCAAGTTGGAAAAGACAGCTCAGAGATCAGAGGCGTAAGGACCCAATTTCCCTTCCCAGTACTGTATGCCCTGAGCATAGCCCTGGTAGCCCTGCTGCGCCCTAGCATGGAACCAGCCCACCCAGAGCTGCCCCACAAAAGGACTGTAAATGCATCCCTTGTGTAGAGTGATCTGGTTGCTCTTGACTGTTCATTTCAGAATCGCCGAAGAGGGCTCTTCCAAAGGCAGATGCCAATCTTTGAAAACCTCTCATACCCACTTTTGGTGGGGTCTGTACACTGGTAAAGGGACAGGTGTTGGAACATTACATGACAGAAACCAAATCATGAACAACTTTGGAATATATCTCACTGTGATTCAATTAAAAAATAAAAATTTATTTTTTAAAGAAAGAAAAGGAGAGAAAAGAAAAGCTCTCATACCACTTGGAAAAGGGGTAGTATCCTGGGTGTCATGTCTTTGTTTCTCTGTTTGCTTGCCTCTAAAGGTTCATCCAGCATGTCTGGGGTTGAGCACTGGCTCCCAGCAGGAACTGAGAATTCCACCCCTTCCTGCCTTCAGTCAACAGACAGCCAACGTCACGGAAGAGAAACCTCAAGAGGAAACTCCTGCCCTACCTCTTCACCCAAATGTTGTCACCCCAGCCATCAGCCAGAGTATTGCTCCTCCTGTCCCTTTGCCCTCCCAGCTTGTGCCGCAACCTGTATTTGTAGGAACCAGCAAAGATGCCAAGTAAGTAGAAGGTTTTAGCAAAATTGGGGTTGGGAGAACCCTCATAGAATTTTTTCCATATCTGCTGGATCCAGAGGTGTTGCTTTACCTTTTTGCCCTCATGGTCCCTGAGAGTTTCTGGAGAACAATGCATTGTGGAAATGGACTCATCACAACAAAAGTGGCCCTTTCCCATTGCATGATGGGGGATCTGCATTGGCCACCCAGTCTTGGCATTATAGCCTGTGTAATGGGATCAGTTGAAAATGGTGAACACTTAGACTATCCTACTACATATAAGAATGATTATTGTGGTATGCAAATACAGACTCGCTGAGTCGAGAAAATATTTAGTAGTTGGCCAAGAATCCTTTTTCTCAAAGGAGTTAAAGGAAAATTGAAACATTTCATTTACTTATTCTAGAAATATACTAAACCTGGCAGTTTCCCCTTATTCTAGCAACAGACTTACGTTTGCTGGTCTTCACTGCATTCCTTTATTGAGAGTTAGTTGGTCACAGTAGATCTCTCTTCCAGATGTGTGAATGAAAGTACTCGTGAATTCAAACCGGAGAGCAGAACAGAGGTAAAAGAAGGTAATGTTTCATTCTAAGTGTATTTCTGGCCTGGTTAGCCAGGTCTCAGAGATCTGATTGGTGACTGTGGTTCATGAGGCCTTCCAGTCTTCATGAACTTGGGTGCTCGCTTTCTGGTTCTTAGGATACAGTGGCCCCGGCAGCCCCACCTCACTTTGCAAATAGAATTCCCCTTGCCAGCCATATCTTATTATTTAGAATACTCTGGAAGCATGATAAGTGAACACTTTTAAGGTCTCAGCAGAGCCATACAAGTCATCTTGAATATCTTCAGAGGTGGGGGAGATTAGTTAAGAGTCTAATTAGGAGTTTTTGGTGCTGTTTGGTGGTACTTTTTGTTAGAGGCATTGGAATCTAGGTGAGATTTATAAATCCACTAAGGCACACAGATTGAGACTCACTTTCTTTCGACCCCATTTGACCATGTGACCCTTCTCATTGACAGCTGCTACTCCAGACATCTGAGACACACCTTTCACCTGGCCTCACCTCACACCAGTTTCCAGCCAGACACCAGCACAGCTAGCTGGGGTGCAGAGAGGGCCCAGAACAACACACAGAAAGCGATGTTTGAGTGAGAGCCCAGGAAGGGAACTATTCCTCAGACAGAAGCTTTCCCTGTGTTTTCTCAGCACAGCGCTGGGGCCCCAGAGGAAAGAGATAAGGTCTGGGCAACTTGGGCCCCGCTTGTGCCCCTGCCCGGACCTAGCTAAGTCAGACGGGACGGTCAGTCCTAAGATTTTCAGTGTGACTCTTTTTTTTTTTTTTTTTTTTGGGTCACACTCGGCGATGCTCAGGGGTTACTCTGGCTCTGCACTCAGGAATTACTCCTGGCGGTGCTCAGGGGACCATATGGGATGCTGGGAGTCAGACCCAGCTAGCCACGTGCAAGGCAAACACCCTAGCTCCTCAGTGTGACTCTTTTTTTGTTTTTTCTTTCTTCTGTTTTTTTGGGGGGGTCACACCCGGCGATGCACAGGGGTTACTCCTGGCTCATGCACTAAGGAATTACTTTTGTCGGTGCTCGGGGGACTATATGGGATGCTGGGAATCGAACCCGGGTCGGCCGCGTGCAAGGCAAATGCCCTGCCTGCTGTGCTATTGCTCCAGCCCCTCAGTGTGACTCTTGAGTGGGTTCTTGGGGGCAGTGCAGCCAAGGGTGCTACTGGGGTATAATCTTAGACCAGGACCTCAGGACTGGGCTTTTACACTTTTCTTTCTATAAAAAGGGATTTTTGCTGTACCCTTTCCCCAAACCCTTGGGACGATTGTGCGAAGATGACATTTAATAAGCAATAATAGGAAAACACTGTGATGACGTGCTTTGTGAGCATCCCCCACACCACAGAGACGTCTCCATGTGACCGGGTCCAGTCTGTTCTAGAAGTAGATCGACGTGTACCCTCTCAGGAGGGCGGTTTCCCAGTCCCTAATTGCATTTTGTCCTCATGTTCTTAAAAGGCCGAGAAGCGCACAAGATTGCCAACCCAAGTTCCTTTCACACGACTCCAAACACGTCCCTGGGGACGGTCCAGGCCACGCCCTCCAAGGTGCAGCCCTCGCCCACCGTGCACACGAAGGAAGCGCTTGGTAAAGGCTCTGCGTGAAAGGGCGGTGGGGGGGGGGGCGGCAGCTCCCCGCTCTGGCCCCTCCGGCCTGCAGCTCTCCGTCCTTTGCAGGTTTCATCATGAACGTGTTTCAGGCTCCTACGCTGCCTGACATTTCTGGTGACAAAGATGAGTGGCCTGCTCTTGACCAAAGCGAGGATGCCTTTGAAGCCCAGTTCCAAAGTAAGGACAGTTGGCGTCAGAGCCATCGGATACGTCAGCTTTGTGGTTGTTTGGCACAGGAGGGCCCTTTGGAGGCCTTGGGCCCAGAGCACAGGGATTCTTCCTTCCTTCTAGAAAGGGGGAGGAACTCTGAGTGTGTCACTGCGCCTGGCAGCAATAGCACTGTGTGACGAGCGTGAGGACCCCGTGCCCTGTGTGTGGCAGGGGCCTGAGGCCTGTGACCGGGGTGTGGTTTCTTCATCTCAGTGCAGAGTAACTTCCTCATTCCCTAGCATCGGAAATCTGATGCCAGTTCCTTGCTCCAAGCTTCTAAGCTGATAGTCTACTTTCTTGTTCACAGTTTAACAATCACATACAAGTAAATGTGTTTTCCCTATTGTGAGGATTTAATGCGCTTTTTTCCCCCCTCCCTCTGTCACAGAAAATGCGAGGTCTTCTGAAGCTTGGGGAGTCAATAAGATTATGTCTTCCATGTCATTGGCTTTTTCTGTGTTTGAAGATGGGAACAAAGAGAATTATGGGTAAGAAGAATCTCAGTTAAAACCACACTGAAAAGTCACACTATCCTAGGAATGTGGGCTGCTGATGAGGTTCCTGGGATACATGGGGGCGAGGCAGTGAGGATCAAAGGGTCTGCGTCCAGCCCCCCGGTGCCCTTGCTGGGCTGAGGAGAAGGGCCCCGAGACAGTGATTGGCACTTGAGGACCAGTCTCCCACAACAGAGGTACTCAGTAAGGACATGGCCGAGTTCCGAGTGATCCGAGAATACTGACCCGGGCTGGCATGAAGCTCTATTAGATGTGGATGAACTCACCAGAACAGAGGCCCATAGAGTGGCTGTTAATATTTGCAGGATTAGAGTATCCAAATAGTAAGTGGTTTCTGTCGTTGGGGGAAGTGCATGTGTATAGTGGAAGGGAGTAAATTAAAGAGCCCTCTCTGGGGAAGGTGCTGGGAAAGGATCAGGAGTATTCCCTGTAGCAGTTTTAAGCAGTGGAAAACGAGGTCAGTGTGAATTCAAGGTATCCCAGTGTAGAATAGATTACTATGAGAGAGGAAACAGACAGGGCCTGCTGACCCTCAGAGTGAAACTTCATAGCCAGGTCAAGCTCTAGAAACAAAGAAAATGGACAGCTTCCGTGTCACATGCTGGGTTGGGGGCAGAGGGGTGTTGGTTTTGGACTGAGCTCCGCCCAGTGGTCCTTGGGTCACTCCTATCAGTACTCAAGACCAAAGATGGAACCGAGGCCGACTACAGGCAGAGCTTGTATCCAAACTATTCAGCTCTCAGTAACCTAAGCCCCAGGACATTCTGTTGGCCAGAGCTCTTTTTCTGGATCCCGAAACCTTTGTTTGTCATCACTCATACACACAAAGCATGCTCTCTACGTCTGAGCTCTCTCTCCAGCCTGCTAAAACTGTGAACTCTATAATAGGAATTTCCGCACTTTTCACCATCACATAAGGAACTAGATGATCTACTTTTACATGCATATTCAAGTTAATCTGATTTACTACAACTGTTGTAAAGGTAAGGAATAAATGGACTGATGCTAACTGAATGGGATAAGCAGAGAATGTTTCTGACCGTTAGTGAAGAGGTAGCACTTATTTTTTCAGCATATTAACTATGTATAATTTTACCAATCTTGCCTTAGATTACCACAACCTAAAAATAAAACTGTAGGAGCCAGGACCTTTGGAGAGCGCTCTGTAAGCAGTTTTCCTTCAAAGCCAAATGTAAGTAAGTTTTGGCTTTGTTTGCAAAATGTTACTTACAAACCTTTCCCCTTCATTTTAGCAAATGATTTTGCCAACAAATGAAAGAGGATAGGTGAAACCATGCAAAAAATCCACAGTGTTGAGTACCTGTCATGTGCCAGGCACTATGCGAAATACAGACACAAACAAAACAATTAATTAAAATGATTGATAACATTTTTGCCCTCAAAGATCCTTCCCTTAGGAACCAATGAGGGGAAAGATATTTTTTCCCTAGACCTAAGAAGTAAGACCAGGGCAAGGGGGAAAAAACTAGGATGAGCCTGGAGGAGCTTATAGTGGAGAAAATAAGAAAGGAAAATTTCTTTTGTTTGTTTTTTAAAGAAAAAATACGGGCATAACAGAAGAACATAGGAGCCCACCTAAAGAAGCCAATGGATAATTTGAGCAAGAAAATAAATAGAATAAGATAGTATTAGGTTATAGCCCCTCCCCCCAAGTATTCATACCAGTAAAAAGTAAAATGGGAGAGAAGGGACAAAACTTCCTTATTCCATGCAGTGTAGATTGACAGCAGAGAATAAATGTTTCAGGAAAGCTCCACAGATAGAAAATCAGTGAATGAAATTTTAAGACAAAATGGTATTTGTATAGGCTCTTAAGTAGCACTGTAGCACTGTTGTCCCGTTGTTCATCGATTTGCTCCAGCAGGCACTAGTAACGTCTCCATTGTGAGACTTGTTACTGTTTTTGGCATATCAAATATGCCACGGGTAGCTTGCCAGGCTTTGCCGTGTGGGTGGGATACTCTCAGTAGCCTACCAGGCTCTCCAAGAGGAACGGACAAATCAAACCCAGGTCGGCCACATGCAAGGCAAACGCCCTACCGCTGTGCTATAGCTCTAGCCCAGGCTCTTAAGTATCATGCCCAAATCATTAACTAAGTACTGGAGGTTTGACATTAGCTCACTGTATCCATGGCACTCTTCTCCCAGATTTACCCCAGTCTCTTAGGAGAAAAAGACCCAAATTGCAGAGAATCATAACAAGTGTAAGAGACTAGGGAAGACGATACAGAGGAGATGTGACGAATGAATGTGGTGTCCTGGTTTGGATCATGGAGTCGAAAAGGTTCAGTAGCAAGAATTGCTGAGATCCAAGTGTCTGTGGACAAGAGCCCTGCTTAGTTTTATAGACATACACATATATGAGAATGTATGGGAATATATATGGGAATTCTGTATTGTATTTGTAAATCCTCTGTAAATCTCGACGTTCTGGTTAGAAAGAAAGAAAAAAGAATCGCAGAACAAAAACCTGCCCCTTGTGTGTGGTGCAGCTTCACTGGGTCATGTCATGAAGTCATGGCGTCCGGCCCTGAGGAGGACAGAACCACGGCCTCCTTGGCCGCGCGTCAGCCAGGGCCTCCTCTTCCTGCTCTAATTCTTCTCTGTTTTTTTGAAACTTAACAAGCATTGCAGGGGAGTGCTGGGAGCTTTTCAGCTTGTCTTTTTCCTAGGATGCACCTCCTGCCGAAGAGTTTCCGGATGATTCGACAGTTTGGGGTATCCGCTGCAACAAGACCCTGGCCCCCAGCCCCGAGAATGCGGGAGACTTCACCTCTGCCGCGCAGCTTGCCTCCACCCCTTTCCACAGACCCTCCTTTGCCTCGGCGCAGGCTCTGGAAGACAAAGGTGGGGTCACTCAGCTTAGTGTTTCACCTTTGACTCCTGTTCTCTCAATATTACTGCTTTTTCTTGAAAAATTCTAAGTGGGGTGCGGGGGAGGTGGGGTGGGGAGCTGATACAGGCCTGCGGCTGGCCCTGGGCTTGACTCCCTAAGCACAGGGCTGGGAGCAGCCCCACAGCACCCCCCACAAAATAAAAGGAAGGTTAAAGAAACTGCGTGAGAAGTTGGAAATCAGAGAAGAAGAAACGTAAGTCTGTTTGTTGTATCAGTGCCTCTGTTTTTCCCTTTAGGCATAATGCATCATAAAGTTTGCAGGTTTTGTGTTTTCTCTGAAATTTAATGTTTGTTTAAGGCTCACACCTGCTCCCAGGGTCCTTGGCCTCAACTGCTCAGCTGTCACTGGGACTGTACCTGGGAAGCAGGTCGGGGGCGGGGTGGGGGTAGCTCTGTGCTGGGGTCAGAGTTCAGGGCCCTGCTGTGCCAGGCATGTACTGCCACAGCTGTTGCTCTGCCTGTGTGCATTGCTAAGTAGAGTAACTGAGACGATGGCACAGAGCCCGGAGTGGCCCACAAACCAAGAATGATCAAAATAAATCACATCATAAGGAGAACAGGAGAAAAGGGAGATGTACAAAGATATTTTAGGGGTATGTAAAACTTGTCTTTTCTGTGCTTTAAATGATCTGACTTCAGGAAAATAATGGTAAAACTCACATTTCCATCAAATCATTTAATTCATGCTCTTCATCATTGAGCAAAGAATTATTACTTATTAATACCTACCAGCAGAATACACAGTATGAGATCTGGGGCCACTTTTGTGTTGTTTTTAGGCCAGACCTAAACACAAAGGGGTTGCTCCCGGAGGGTGGCCAGGGCCCGTGTGGGAGAGAAGCAGAGAATGGCCGGTCCTCGTGGGAGGCACCCTAACGGGAACTCACTCCCGGTGACCCTTCGAGCTGTCTCCCTACCAAGTGTTTTGATGACTGTTTCCAAACAAACTCTTATCACTGCTGGCGATAGCAGGGGCCAGGAAGAGAGAGTACAGAAGTTGAGGCACTTGCCTTGCGTGGGGAGGCCCAGTTTGATCCCTGAGCAAAGCTGGGTGTGGCCCCCATACCCAAAAGAAAAAGAGTGAACAGCCGCAATATCAGTTGTTTACCAAAGCATGCCAGGGCTGGAACTGCCGGAGTTTTGCTTCCCTTCGTGGAGGTTTTCACCCGGCCGCCACCACCCTTTGCTCTGGGAGGGCGGGGGTGGGGCCGTCTCCTGAGCAGTGCCAGACTCTTTTATTAAGAGTTTTAAAAACATTCTTAAAACTCCTCTCCAGGTACCCAGGGGTTGTGGCTAGTGACACCTGACTTGTGTCGGCCGGCGGTCGGCTCAGTGCTTGGGTATGAGGTGCGGAGCTGCTCTTGAAAAGCCGTGCAGGCCACCAGGGCACGCCTAGAAGTGCTGGAGATGAAAATGTGTGTGTGTGCCCGTGTGCGCACGCTTGTATCTGTGTACAGGAGGAGGGGGATAGAGGCGCCCAAGCAGTGTGCTTAGGGGCTGGGGCCACACCCTGAGACTCAGTATTATTGACGCCCCATAATGCAATGCTGCTCAGGTTCAGTATCAAGAGATCTCTAGGGCCATGTCCAGAGGTGCTAGAGGGCCATTCGGTGCCAGGGACCGTGTCTGAACTTAATTACAGGTCCCTATCCGTACCAGACATGAACCCGACCCTCAGCTGTCTCCCTGGCCCTGAAAGCATATTTTAGTGTGAGCCTGCTTACCTAGAAAGTTTTGAATTAAGGAGTCAAAAAAATTT
The DNA here is from genome assembly GCF_027595985.1 of Sorex araneus. Lineage (NCBI taxonomy): Eukaryota > Metazoa > Chordata > Mammalia > Eulipotyphla > Soricidae > Sorex > Sorex araneus. The sequence continues at coordinate 316,133,129 of NC_073313.1, forward strand.
GTAAAGGTTACCATGTGTGTGTGTGTGTGTGTGTAATTTCCCGCTGAGTGTGTGTGTGTGTGTGTGTGTGTAATTTCCCCCTGAATGTTAGAAGAGAGTTTGGTTGACATTTTCACAGTTGTCATTGCATTACAAGTGTATCTTTTAAGAAAAAAAAATTTAAAACAGGATTGGGAACATAGCTCAGCCCTTTCCTTCATGTATGAGGGCCTGGGTTTAGTCCCCAGCTCTGCAGTAAACAGAAACAAATAGACTTTTTTATTTTTTTCATTTAAGAAAAGTTGTTTTGTTAAGCTAAGAGTCTTTCAGAAAGTCAATATTAGCAGTTCTTAGATTATTTGCCACTTCAGTTGTATAAACAGAAGCTAATGTTCTAGTACTTTAAAGTATTAGCACCTGCTCTGTGGGCCAATGTTGGATAAAATTTAATCCAGTATAATACTTGGCTAAAATGTGACATTAACCATTCTTTTGGAGGGGGGGTGAGTCACACCCGGCGATGCTCAGGGGTTACTCCTGGCTCTGCACTCAGGAATTACTCTTGGTGGTGTCGAGGGTCCATATGAGATGCTGGGGATCGAACCTGGGTCAACTGCATGCAAGGCAAACTCCCTACCCATTGTGCTATCGCTCCAGCCCCATTAATCATTCTTGATAGAAGTTTATTCTATATTTTTCTCCTATTGTCAGAAAACTTGTTGTTTGTTTTGGATTTGGGGCCACTCCACAGTGGTGCCCAGGGTTTTTCCTAGCTCTGCTCAGGGATCACTCTATTGGTGCTCGGGGAACCAAATGTGGTGCCAGGGATTGCCCCTCAGTTGGCCGTGTGCAGGGTACAAGTTTTACCTGCTCTACTGTCTCTTGGTCCCTTTTTCATTTGACAGAAACTTTTTTTTAGTTGAAGAAACTATGGGATATATTTGCCGGGTATCTTCATTGATGTGAACATTCAAAATCAATTAAATCGACCAAATACTAGTATATAAAATGAGATAGAAATCAAAATTTCTGCCCTTCGGAAGCACTGCAGTCACTTATCCTCTCTCATTATCGGAAGGGGGGCACACCTGATGGTTCTGGGGTCACTCCCAGCCAGGCCAAGTGAAACACCTGGGCCCCCCACTCGCCCTTAGAGCATCTCCCCAGTCCCTGCTGCCCATGTCCAAGGCATGGGGCTCTCCGGAAGCAGGGTGTGGTCAGACTCCCGTCCCAGTAACCCTCTATGGTCGCTCCTGCCCGCCCGGACCGACCCTCCTCTGGACCCTTTTCTTCTGAAGGATTATATGAATTGGGAATGGGTGAAAATCTCACATCCATAAATAATAGAAATGAAATGTTTTCTATTTTTTAAATCTTTTTTTAACACATCTTAAAATCATTGACCAACTATTTGAATTTATAATAAAAGTCAATATAAAAGAAATTCTGGTCTTTATAACCATATGAAATCACATATGTGCACACATGCGTACATGATATCTTTTTAAACTTTTCTTATTTCAGAAAATGTGGCAGCGGAACAAGGTACCCATTTGACTTTCGATTCTTACAAGAGAGGTGTGGAGAAGGCTTCAAAAGGCAGGAAGTTCAGGTATTGTGAAATACCTGGGAGAGGCAATTGGGGGCGGGGGTATTGGAGGGGCAAGGAGTCACCAAGTCTTTTGCACAAGGACAGTTGCTTACAGTGTAAGGCGGAAACTAAAGGTCTTCACGACAGACCTTCTGTGGAAACGATTCACAGAACATTTTCCCCACCAGCTCTCCCTCCCCAGGATCACGTGTCTTGAGGGTCTCACGTTTTTCCTTGTCCTTAGTGTCTGTGGGTGACATTACATTTGATGAGAGCACTGATTCCAGTGTGGTGGGAAATTCACAAATAAGAAAGTCATGAATAATAAGGACCGGCTGTGGGCCTGTGTATGTTAGTGTTCCCCTGTGGGCCGTGGGCTATGGCTGGCATTGTTGGTTTCTCCCAATGTCATTAGAAATGTTCTGCGTACTTTGGAGTAAAACTAGATCTTGAAACCTGCTTAGACAAGGACACTTCTGGAAGATGAGCCCGTTCCTCCCCCCTCCCTCTCTTGATGAGTATCCAAGGGATCACCACCCCAGCATCTCACAGACCCTTTTTCTGCCCCTGGATCCAGTACCGGAGATTATCTCATCTAACTGATGACCACATATGTGACTTCGTTTCTCTGTTCAGAATCCTCTCTTTGGATTCGCGTGTTTGTTTCTCTGAAGAAGAGTGAGGCGATTTCAAAATGTCATTCCTAGAAGGAAAAGAACGTTGATTTGTGGTGGACCTTTAGTGCAGTCACGCCCAGTAAGTTCTGATCCATATGCATTGTGTTTCCTCTTCTCTCCCCCTTCAACACATCCAGCCCAATTCTGGAAGCCTCAGAGCCAGCATTCCCCATCAGCGTGTCTCCTGCGGCTGCATCCGCATCGCTGCTCCAGCCGAGCCGTCCTGCTCAGGTGCTGAGCACTGAAGCCGAACGCAGCCTGGCGGCGTGTACACTCGCTGACTCTGACCGCACCACTGCAGAGGAGCGTCCCGAGACCAGCGCGGGGCTTCCGGCAGAAAGAACGCAGATGGGCTCGCTTGGCATCATCAGTGCTCCAAGTATGAACAGATGCTCAGTCTTGATTGTGCTCGGGGTTTAGGACAATAACTGGGTCAAAGTTGCTTCCGGAAAGCAGCGCAGGGAGCAGGGGCTCCCTGGGACAATTCTTGCCGACTCCATCAGAGGGTAATAGAATAGCTGCCCCCTGGAAGGGCAGGTCAGTGTTTTCACTGGAGGGCATCGTAATGACGGCTGTTGGAGGAGGAATTCCAACCTGCAGGCCTATGGTGTGCCTGGCATTTACTCTAGTACCACCTTCTCCGTCTCAGGGGAAAATCAACAGGCCTGGAGTGAAGAGAGCCCCCTTTCTTGGGTCTCACAAACCCTTTGCAGCAGTGAAGAGTGCATACTGGAGAGAGTCAGACTTACTCCGACCCTCAGCCCCTCTGCAGTAACCATCTGCTCTCAGCGAGGGTCATTGCAGTTACCCTCTTTCTGTTCTTGTAAAATGGAGTGAGGTGATGATGGTCCTCCTTTAGAGCCATACTAAGAGGGTTATTTAACTCAGAAAAGTGCCCTACCCATATCACAAGCATATATTTGCTTCATACCATACATATTTTTTATCAGTGATAACCAAATCATATCTCATATGCTATTTGAACTCGGGTAGTATAATCATTAAAAGGCAGTGCATTTGAAAGGTAGAAGTAGTAGGATAGCAACTACAAGAATATGTGCCTGATACCTGGCTCCACGTGACCTCCCTAGCCCCACAGGGTGTATCCCTGGTTACCTGCCCAGGTGACTGCAGGCACTGCTGGGTGCCCCACCCCAGCTCCAATCAAGGTAACAAAACCAAACAAGAGAATGCATACTTGAGTGTTAGAATGGATCAAATTCTGAGTCTGGCTTTAAGACATGCACTGTGAATTGTGCCAAAGGCAGAATCCACTCTTTTTCTGGGACGTGGAGCACTGGGCCCTGGCCCTGCTTGTCTTTGTTACAACTGAAATCAACCAGAACTGGGTCATTGAGGGTGACAAATCATGAATGAGCAGGACTACCCATTTTCACTCTTGACTACTTATTTGGGTCATTGATCTTTAAAGATAAAGCCTCTGAAAGTTTGTTTAGCAAATGTTTCTACTTGCCTTATATGGGTTCTTTAGTATAACTTCTCATTACTGACTTAATTTTCTTTCTCCCCTGCCATTTCTTTAAGGCTTCACTGTTGAGAATCCATGGGATGAAAAATTGATTCTCAAACTTTTATCTGGCCTTTCTACACCACTGAGTTCCTATCCAGACACTTTTGAGTGGCAATGTAAGCTTCCAGTCATCAAGCTGAAGACTGAATTTCAACTGGGTAAGAAGGCTTTGGGTAGCAGAACTTTAAACTTGATTTTCTGTAAGAAGCTAATAATCACTCCAGTATTTGAGTCTCCTCCTACACATCCTCTCCCTCATCCTCTCCTCACCTCCAGGGAGGAGATTTATCTAAGCATTCAGAAGACATTATTTTGTTTAGTCACAACTTTAGAACTTTGCTGTGGAGTATCATTTAAGGAGGGCAACTTAGCAATATTTATCAAAATAGAAGAGGCAGGTATGTTTGGACGCAGACATGCACTTTTAAGAATTCCCCGCTGATATGCTTTCATACGTTCAAAGTGACGTATGTCCATGTAACAGCTTCACACTGGAAACACCAGCATTTGTTGGGGAGCTTCTTTATTCTTTAAATTTTATTTTAGGCATTGTGGTTTAAAATGCTGTTAATGGTCAGGTTTAGTGCATAACAGAAACAAACATCACATTCTCCCTGGAGTGTCCACTTCCCTCCACCATGTCCAGTGTTTCCAGCCCTTTCTTTTTTTTTTTTTTTTTTTTTTTTAAATTTATTTATTTTTAATTAGAGAATCACCGTGAGGGTACAGTTACAGATTTATACACTTTTGTGCTTATACTTCCCTCATACAAAGTTTGGGAACCCATCCCTTCACCAGTGCCCATTCTCCACCACCCGTAAACCCAGTGTCCCTCCCACCCTCCCCAATCCCATCTCCCCCCCACCCCACCCTGCCACTGTGGCAAGGCATTCCCTTCTGTTTTCTCTCTCTAATTAGCTGTTGTGGTTTGCAATAAAGCCCTTTCTTAACCCCTCACCCGGACCCTCCCCTGTGTTAAACTTCTTAATGACGACCAGTTCTTGGTTTGGCACTTATTGTACTCTATTGAGTTTCTTTACATCCCCATGTGAGGGAGCTTATTCTGTGTCTGTCCCTCTCCTGTCTAACTTCACTCAGCGTGGTGGTCTCCAGATCTATCCACACAAATTGCATGATTTTACCTTTCCTATAGCTGACTACTATTCCATAGTGTGTATGTACCATGGTTTCTTTATCTAGTCATCTTGGGCTCTTGCTTGGGTTGTTTTCAGATTTTGGCTATTGTGAACCATGCGACAATGAACACGGAGGGCAAATGTCTTTTCTGAGTAGAGTTTGGGCCCTTGGGCTACAGGCAAAGAAGGGGATTGCTGGGCCACATGGAAACTCAAGTCCCACATTTTTGCCAAGTGTCTGTATTGTTCCCCTAAAAGACCACTAGCAATAAATGAGGGTCTTTCCCCCGCATCCATGCCAACTGGTTATTTTTGGCATTTGCGATGATGGGTGCCAGTCTTGCTGGTGTGAAAGAATCCCCATTGTTGTTTAGACTTGCATTTCCTGCTGGTCAGTGATGTACTTCATGTACTGCTGCTGAACGTACAGAAACTCTGCGACCTTGGGAACTGACTGGAAATTAAAGCTGCTCTAAAATGCTTATCAATAAAAAATCTAATCCCCTATTTGAAACACTATACAATTATATTTTATGTATACCTTCTGCTCTGTATTCCTGTGAAACTTACATTTTTCATAGGCCTGGTAAAGCCTTCTTCTTCCACGTAAAACTTCATGTTGGTCTTGCCAACCGGTGGATGGCAGGTGCCCCTCATCTGAGTAGTTCCTCTGGTGAAGAGAGGGTGGTGGCCTGGAGCTAGGAGGCCTGCCTGGCACCTCTCAGGCCTGCTCTTGTCCTCGTCCCATTTTAAAGGGGGGCTGTTCGGTGACAGGGCTTTTGCTTTCACTTAAGACAGAAACAAGCTTCTAAAGGGAGCTTGTCCATTTTTATATTTCAATCCAAGATCCAAGAACATTTTACAAATGCTGCACATTGTTAAAGTTGAGTATTGTGCATCTTCTAAGGTCCTTTGCTGCTCTATGTCGACTCCCTCCTTGGAGAAGGTGCGTTTGCCCAAGTCTTCGAAGTCACCCATGGAGACGTGAATGATGCCAGAAGCAAGCAGAAGTTTAGCCTAAAGGTAAACAAATGACCGGAGTTATTTCTTGCCTAGAGGTTAATTTTTTTTTTCTTTTGGGTCACACTGGCAATGTACAGGGGTTACTTCTGGCTTTGCCCTTAGGAATTACTCCTGGTGGTGCTCGGGGGACCATATGGGATGCTAGAATCAAATCCCAGGTCAGCCACGTGCAAGGCAAATGCCCTACACACTGTACTATCGCTCCAGCCCATAGGGGTTAATTTTTTAACTTGAATTTGTCAGCATCATTCTACTTTACATTGTTAAAGTAAAATAGAAAAGGGGAGAGGGGAGAGGAATTATGCATCCTCAATCAAGAATCTAAACAGACCCTACAAGGCATCAGAATGCCTTGGTACAGAAATGATCTTGTGGCATGTCCCCTGCTTCTGCCCATGACACACCAACGTGTTCATCGCTTGTCATTGTTTTCCCCACATGTCCTCCCTTGGGAAGGAAGTTGCTTTCTTGCCATCATTTTCCAGAAAGTGGGACTGGCTGTGAAGGGCCTGTGGTCTTTTGCAGGTCCAGAAGCCTGCTAACCGCTGGGAATTCTACATTGGGACCCAGCTGATGGCGAGGTTAAAGCCGAGTGCACAGCACATGTTCATCAGGTTCTACGCGGCCCACTTCTTCCAGGGCGGCAGTGTGTTGGTGGGAGAGCTCCACGGCTATGGGACGCTGCTGGTAAGTGCGTTCACATCATGACGCAGGCACCAGCTCACCCTTGGCCTGTGCCTGGCACTCAGGGGGCTCCTGGAGGCGGGGCATCTGGTGGGATGGTAGCAGGAGCCGAGATTGTGGCCTGAAGCTTCTTCATTCCTGAGCCCTCGGCTGAGCGTTCCCCTTCTGCTGTTTCCAGAATGCCATTAACCTCTACAAGAACACCCCCGAGAAGGTGATGCCCCAAGCACTGGTGATCTCCTTCGCTCTGAAAATGCTCTCCATGATCGAGCAAGTCCACAGCTGCCAGATCATTCACGGGGACATCAAGCCTGACAACTTCATGCTCGGAAACAGGCAAGGACTGCACTCTGACAGGCTCCGCTCTCACCGCCCCCAGCAGACACCTGTTCCTCATGCTCACGCAGCCTCATCCTTGTTTGTGCTTGACAGATTTTTGGAACAAGACAGTGATGATGATGACTTTTCCGCTGGCTTGGCGCTGATTGACCTGGGTCAGAGTATAGACATGAAGCTCTTCCCCGCAGGAACCACATTCACGGCCAAGTGTGAGACGTCTGGTTTCCAGTGCACCGAGATGCTCAGCAGCAAGCCCTGGAGCTACCAGGTAGGAAGCCAGGGGGGGAGGGGAGGGTCTGGGGAGGGTCCTCTGCCATCGCACTTAGCTCTGTTTCTAAGGTGAGCACGGGGGTCCCGTTAGTTGGAGCTAGTTTGGTCTCCCGTGCTTGCACCTGTCCTGGGCTGGAGCACACGGCGTGCTCAGTCAGAGGGCAGAGACGAGAGAGCCAGGAAAGGAGCTCGGGCACTTCCGCACCACCCGCCCGGGGAGTGCCCAGCCCACTGGGTTTGCAGTCACCCAGTGACAAAACAGAGGACTGAGAAGGACACTGTGGCTGGGAACAGAGCTGTCCCGGGGTCTCTGGGAGGCAGGAGGTAAGAACA